>NC_036840.1:771551-809298 GCF_002910315.2 Salvelinus sp. IW2-2015 | reverse complement strand
CAAAACTGCCTGCATGTTATCAAATTGCGCGCTCCTATTTGTAGATAACTCAACAGATTTATCTAGTTTGGAGTGGACCACCTCGTATTTAGTTTTGGCTAAATCGAGTTGTTCCTGGAGACAACGATTTTGTTGAAGAGTTTGTGCTCGTTCATCGTCATAAGTATTTGCAATTACTTTCAATTGTTCAGATTTCAAACGCAGTTCCTCGACTAGCAGAATGTTTTCATTTCCTGCTTTTGTCAATAGTGGCTCAGTTCTCTCCACCTGTACCCTCATGCTAGCCATGACTGGCACGTGCTTTAGCTGTGCACGGTGGTATTGAACCGATGCCACATTTTTATGGCGATACATCAGTGCAAAAGTTGGGAGAACCGTCACAAAGCCTGTGTTTGATGGTTGATTTTGGAGAGCGTTCGCAATTTCGGCTGTTTTTTCGCTAATGGCATAATTAGGGTTGGTATCGCTGTTGAGGTCAGAGATCAATCCTTTTATGGGTGGAGGTTCACTACTTAGCGGAGGAGTGGTGACCACCTCCTTTGATAGCTTGCACATTATTATAAAAATTTAGAGGAAACTTTTCACTAAATGTATTCAAAGTTTGGATTTGGAATTAATTGGAAGCTGCAAAGACAAGTTTAATCTATTTATAGATGTTGACAGACTACCAGTACTGTACCAGTAATGTGGGAGTTGGACGTGAATGAATTTGCAAAAGCAAATTGAATTAATTAATCAATGCCAATGATTAATCCTACCCGTGTAGGCTATCTGGGTATTAAACTTTAATTAACATGAGATGTGGCTTCATCTAGGTTAATATGATAAGTTTAAAAGTGTCTCATTTGATTGGAAGAACATTAAATTATGTTCAACAATTTAACTTATTAAATTGAATGAGACGATAATCCATACAATCTCTGTTGATTGGATATCATAAGTGTAACCAGAAGACCAAATGTTTGGAACATTCAACACTGTGGCACTTCTCCCTAAGGCCGAAACCACTTGGGATTCCCGCTGGGGCGCGGCTTCTGTCAATACTGGATTACTAAATGGGTTTTGAAAAACCGAAATTTTACTGATTGATCAATTTAATGATAAATCAAACCTGTATAGGCAACTTGTGAATTAAACTTTAATTAACCTGAGAAGTGCTTAATCTAGGTTAGTTTGGAAAAAGTTTGCAATGTCTTATTTAGAGAACTCAACAATTTGGATATTATTTAAAATATCMATTTCAGAATGTAAATGGCCAGATTTACACTTATTAGTTCAATTGGATAAGACATTGATATTCGTCTGGAAATCATAAGTAATGACTTGAGTGTGACCTGAATAATTCTTCATGAACGAATATTCTGGGCACACTTCAGCGGCCAACGATTTAACCCGCTGAAATCAAACGGAACTACCCGCGTGCGGGACTTCCGTTCCGCGAGGCGGAGGAATTTCAGCGTGGCACCAGAAAAAAAATGCTATTTTTCCTTGTTAGCTTTAGCACCTCGTGCCAGCTAACCCTCCTTTGTGCCTGAAAATGTAGCACGTAGGATTCCCTTGGCAAGGGAAAGGTTTTACTAATAACGTATTATGTTCAAACCCTTTTCGGCGTTTTTTGACGATGTTTTAACCGGAACACGCGGCAAACATGAAATGCACCGAGAGAGATAATATTATCGCTGGTCGAGCTATATCTCCTGAATTTCAATCGGCTGGCTCTTYGTCCTCGCTCGAGAAATTAATAATSACMTSSCCTACCMGCGTATGARACGCGYCAGGCAGAAATAGCCCTGCGTTTGGCCAAACGCRCTATTTCTCAGATTTCTATAATTAGCTTTCTCAGCCTTTGGTAGAAATGTATTCGCTTATGTTGTCCACTGACTACGTCAGAGAACAACGTGGGGCAGGGAATCTCCGCGCACACACACAACAATGCTTGTCTATCACTCCGAAAATGTGTATAATAAATTTGGTATATTATGGAATCTGCTTTTCAATTTTATACAGGCTGAACCAAAATGAAAACCTCATTCTAGCTTAGACTCCTCACACGGGGCACCAATATGTCGTGTCTTTGACTATGCCAGATTGATTGCTATGACATGCTATTCTATAAAACAATTTCTCCGTCATTAATATTACCTGATTGAACTAATCACGTAAATATGAATTAACTAGAGAGGGACACCACGAAAGAATATTTATAGAGCTGTTATCTTTCGAATAAACTCTTAAAGATTTAGTAATATTTTACTAAATAGCAGTCACATGAATCGTCATTTTATTCAGTCTCATCTGAAATGTTGTAAGTCCTTGGTTATCTGCAAGAATCCTGGCTAACAAGTTGAATCAGCAATACAAAATTGGGTTTAATTATTTATTTACTAAATACCTAAATAATCACACAGAATCACACATATACAATTAAATCATAACTTGATCACAAATTACGTCATACAGAGAAACGTCCCTAGCGGGCGTTACAAATATGACAGCTTGTTACACAAAGAAAAGGGGCTGAGTCTTAGTGAAAGAGCGGGAGATTCGAACAAAGGCGAGCTGTGCTGTCGTAAATCAGTATCTGATGCATTCTAAATTACCGCCCATTTGAGAAAGAAAATGCAATACATATTTACTCTGAGCTGCGCTTCAGTAGGTTGGTGGTAGATGGAAGACCGTATCGCCAACCCGAGTCCTCTGTCCTTTGGAGAATGTCTCTGGTCTCTGGTAKTCACGGKATACTTTGTAGTAACGTTGTGTGTGGAAGACGGGATACTCGGACTGTCCTTCCTAACCTGCGTTTGTAGCAGCTGTTRCCAACTCAACGGCTAGGAGATATCACTTCTGTAGTGAACACGAGTTCAAAGTTCATACCATTCACAATCAAAGTCCATGCTGATGTTGGCCTAGTTCTGTAGTTATTGTCTGAACCATCTTGACATCGGATCGTCATCCAAAATGTACCCGGTACAGAAAGTTACATTTTTGTCACTGGCTTTATATAGTGGAGGTAGAGGGGTGTGTCTGAAAAGTTTATAACCCATGCCTCTTCACAGGGGCGGGCCACTGTGAGCAGAGGAAAACTTATGAAAGCACAGATCTCTCATTTGGAAGCTAAAATTACATTGAATCTCTTCACAAATAATTTCATATTCAAACATTTGAATTAAACAACAATTCCATGTGAATCCGATACCTCTGACGTTTAGACTTTTCACAGTAGAGTTTGTCATTCTATCATTGATGAGAATGTGTCAGAGGGCAACCGAACTGACATAATATACCTTAAGTACCACCGCATATGTTCAGTTGGTCGGATTACCAGAATATAGTTCATATCCCCCCCAACTTCTGATGTTACCCAGAATCTCTACGTTAACCCATGGGTTTCCTTATGTCACATCAGTTATAGTGGGGAGAGAGAAAAAGGGGGAAGGAGGTATTTATGACTGTCGTAAACCTACCCCCAACCCAACGTCATGACACTACTATATATATATATATTTTACCGTTCAAAAGTTTGGGGCCACTTAGAAATATCCTAGTTTTTGAAAGAAAAGCTATTTTTTGTCCATTCAAATAACATCAAATTGATCAGAAATACAGTGTTGACATTGTTAATGTTGTAAATGACTATTGTAGCTGGAAACGGCAGATTTTTAATGGAATATCTACATAGGCATCAGAGGCCCATTATCAGCAACTATCACTCCTGTGTTCCAATGGCACGTTGTGTTAGCTAATCCAAGTTTATCATTTTAAAAAGCTAGTTGATCATTAGAAACCCATTTTGCAATTATGTTAGCACAGCTGAAAACTGTTGGGTTGATTAAAGAAGCAATAAAACTGTCCTTCTTTAGACTAGTTGAGTATCTGGCGTATCAGCATTTGTGGATTCGATTACAGGCTCAAAATGGCCAGAAACAAAGAACTTTCTTCTGAAACTCGTCAGTCTATTCTTGTTCTGAGAAATGAAGGCTATTCCATGCGAGAAATTGCCAAGAAACTGAATATCTCGTACAACGCTGTGTACTACCCCCTTCATAGAACAGCGCAAACTGTCTCCTCAAATTAAAGCTGACAGTCTGCACTTTAATCTCATAGTCATTGTATCACTTCAAACCGAAAGTGCTGGAGCCTCTATTTCACACGTGTATGCACACCTTTAGGAAGAGCGTGTGAGTATCCCTGGAAGTTGACTCAAGCATATTGATACAACTATCCAGTAGCACTAAACTATCTAGAATGTTCAAATGTCTAACAATGAAAGTTAAAATAAAGACTCCTTCATACAAATATCTGCCTTCACATAAATAATTTTTTCAGGGTAAGTGCTATCTGGGATACTTGGGATATCCCTACCCTAAACCTTAACCCCTACATAACCCTTACCTTAACCATTTTAAATTTACACTTCAATTGGGACGTCTCAAGGATCCTAGATTGTATGGACCATTTCTCCAGGCCAGGGTCTTCAACAATGGACACATCAATTTTCAAAAAATACAAGATTGTGGTTGAGTCCATATTTAAATGAAAAACAACCAAGAACTTAAAGGCTTTGAGAGTGTCAAACAGAGTATGAAAATGAACATCTATGAAGAAATGTTGTGTTCGAACAAGACAACTACCTGAACTATGGCCTATGAGTTTTATTTATGGATTCTCAAATTAAACCGCTTCCCACATAGACACGGATGAGGTTTCTCTCCAGTATGAATAAGCATGTCATCTTAGAGCACTTTTGAGATGAAGCGTTTTTCACAATGAGAGCAGGGGAATGGGAGCTCGCCTGTGTGAGTCCTTCGCTGCAACATGAGTATCCAATACATTCTAAACATCTTCCCACAAAGTTGACATCTGTGGGGGCATTTACCCATGTGTGTTCATGAGTGTACCAACAAGGCCCCTGAGGAATAAAATGTATTTCCACAAACGCTACATACAGTAAGTATGATTTCTCCTCTGTATGCATCCTGAGGTGGTGTGCTAGTAATTGCTGTTGGATAAATCTCCTCCCACATATAGAACAGGTGAATGGTCTCTCCCCAGTATGAGTAAGTATAAGGGAAGTTAAAGGTCCCAGATGTCATAAACCCCCTGCCAAAATGTGAGCAAAGATATGGTCTTTCTCCTGTGTGGACACATTGGTGCAGTATTAGAGTACCCTTTGATTTTTGAATTTCTTCTCACACTGGTCGCAATGAAACAGCTTTTCCTCTGTGTGAACACGTTTATGTTCTTTCATGTTCTCTTTGGTGGAACACTGTTTGCAGATGTACTTCTTCGTTGTCTTGGCTGAGGAGTTCTTTACTGTTTCATTGGATGGCAGTGAGTTCTCAGCTCCTCCAGAGTTCAGAGCAACTCAATATTAGGAACGGGTCCTTCATGTTTTATACACACAGTGTAAGTGAATTTGTCCCAATACTTTTGGTCCCCTAAATGGGGGTACTATAATGTCTAAAAGGTTCACCTGATATGGATGTAAATACCCTCAAATTAAAGCTGACAGTCTGCACTTTAACCTCATAGTCATTGTATCACTTCAAAAGTGCTGGAGTACAGAGCTAAAACAACGCAAAATGTGTCACTGTCCCAATACTTTTGGAACTCACCGTAAATTCCATGGAGGAATTAAATGCCACTGGGAGAAAGGCAAAGCTGATAGATGTCCACAAATCACTGGACCCTACACACCACTAGCCAGCTTTGTTAGTACAATAATGGTGCGTTTATTGAATCTGTGTTTACCACCAAATCACCTACAGTGCATTCAGAAAGTATTCAGACCCCTCTACTTTTTACACATTTTGTTACGTTACAGTCTTATTCTAAAATGAATACACATTTTTTAAAACTCAGCAATCTACACACAATACCCCATAATGACAGAGCAAAAACAGATATGGAAAACTTATTTAATCCATTTTAGAATAAGGCCATAACGTAACAAAATGTGGAAAAAGTCAAGGGGTCTGAATACTTTCCGAAGGCACTGTATATAGTGAAGTTAACGAGTGGAAAAAGGCTAAATAGAATTGAGCAATTGTTCAATTACTTTGAATTAATCTACATATATTTCGGGTCTATAGGAAACAACACAAGAGAGTTGGTGCCAGGTGTGTAAACTATAAATATGAGGCAAAAGTACACAATGTCACTTTTTATTTGAAGGTATTGTTTAAGATGTCCTGCTATATTAGAAATGTGGTTTATAATAGTGTTTTTGCCCATTGTTAGTTTTCCAACAGGGTAGCATTGAACTCAGGGAATTATTTCAGGGTAAAATCTAATCTGTTCGCATATAACCAGACATAACTTTAACATTTTACAGAATGGTTACAATATTTAGAACACAAATTTTGCCAATCATCTCTGAAGTAAGTTACACCGCCTGGTATTATGACAAATTAGAAGATCTACAAACATGTTATAATCACCTGAAAATGTAGCAGAGAACTATATAGAGCAGAATCTCCAAATAACATTTCAACAGCTTAGTGTTGGTTTATCAATACATTTGTCGACCTTTTCTCTCTTTTTCATGCATTCGTTGATGTATTCTCATGTTTCCCCTTTCAGAGAATCTTTTGCCACACTTTACACATGGGTAAGGTTTCTCYCCAGTATGAATTCGCATGTGYTTCACTAGTCTGKTGGARGTGGAGAAGCCTTTGGGGCACTGTGTACAGGGGTATGGGCGTTCGCCTGTATGACTTCGCTGATGCACTTTCAGTTTACTTGCTAGACTAAAAGTATTCCCACATTGTTCACAATGATACGGTCGTTCCCCTGTGTGGATCCTTGAGTGTACCATCAGTTCCCCTGAGCAAGCAAAGGTCTTTCCACAAATGCTACACAAGTATGGTTTCTCTCCACTGTGCATCCTGATGTGTCTTGTTAGTACTTGCCGTTGAATAAATCTCTTCCCACATATTGTACACCCATAAGGTCGCTCCCCAGTATGAATGCGTATATGAGATTTTAAGATATCCGATGTCCTAAACCCCCTGCCACAATGTGAGCAATCATAAGGCCTTTCTCCTGAGTGAACTCGTTGGTGCTGTTTTAGACTACCCTTCGCTTTGAATCTTTTATCACACTGTTTGCAATGGAATGGCTGCATGTCTGTGTGAACACCCTTATGTCGTTTCAGGTCCGATGGGCTTCTGAAACCCTTTCCACATTTAAAGCAGATGTACTTCTTGGTTGTCTTGATTGAGGGTCTCTGTATTGTTTGACTGGACGGCAGTGAGTTCTCAGCTCCTCCAGAGTCCAGGCTCCTGCTGTCCTCCTCTGTTAGATGTTCCTTCCTGATGTGCTGCTGAAGGTTCACCTCTCTCCTGTGGGAGAATGGGCACTGGGGGCAGGAGAAGAACTGGGAGGGCATGTCACTATCCGGTTCTGCAGGTAAAAAGCACATGGAAGTACACTGAACAAAAATATAAACGCAACATGTAAAGTGTTGGTACCATCTTTCATGAGCTGAAATAAAAGATCCCAGACATTTTCCGTACACACAAAACATTTATTTCTCTCAAATGTTGTGCACAAATTTGTTTACATCCCTGATAGTGAGCAATTATCCTTTGCCAAGATAATCCATCCACCTGACAGGGGTGGCATATCAAGAAGCTGATTAAATAGCATGATCATTACACAGGTGCACCTTGTGCTGGGGACAATAAATGGCCACTCTAAAATGTGCAGTTTTGTCACACAACACAATGCCTCAGATGTCTCAAGTTGAGGGAGCGTGCAATTCGCATGCTGACTGCAGGAATGTCCACCAGAGCTGTGGCCAGAGAATTGAATGTTCACTTCGCTACCATTAGCCGCCTCCAATGTAATTTTAGAGAATTTGGCAGTACGTCCAACCGGCCTCACAACCGCAGACCACGTGTATGGCATCGTGTGGGCGAGTTGTTTGCTGCTGTCAACGTTGTGAACAGAGGTCCCACGGTGGCGGTGGGGTTATGGTATGGGCAGGCATATGCTATGGACAATGAACACAATTCCATTTTATCAATGGCAATTTTAATATCTGTGACCAACAGATGCATATCTGTATTCACAGTTATGTGAAATCCAGGGCCTAATGAATTTCCTGAAATTTCCTAAATTTCCATTTATTTTAAAGGTATCTGTGACAAACAGATCCATATCTCTATTCCTAGTCATGTGAAATCCATAGATTTAGGACTCAATTAATTAATTTAAATTGACTGATTTCCTGTATTTCAGTATAATCAATGAAATGATTGCACGTTGCCTTTATATTTTTGTTCAGTATATAAATCAGTGCTGCTATTTTAAGCATTTTTTCCCCCAAAAAATCTCATTACAATTTCATTAAATTAAAAAAAATGTAACCTTTGTTTAACTAAATAACAACAAATTCTTATTTACGATGACGGCCTAGGAACAGTGGGCAGAACAGGGGCAGGACGACAGACCTTGTCATCTCGGGATTTGATCTAGCAACCTTTCTGTTACTGGCCCAATGCTCTAACCACTAGGCTACCTGCTGCCCCAAATTAAATAGTGGTCGAGTAGAGTGGTCGAGTAGAGTTAATACAAGCTCTATGAAAAGCCCTGTTAAGTTAATGCATGCAATACGTTCCTAAATGTTTTAAGTCAAACACAGATCTTATCTCGAGTCATATTGTCGCAAGAGAAGTTGGATTGCAGTGTGTGAGATATTTTAGGAAATGTTACACGTTTACTTCACAGGCCTCTCCGTCATGTTTGTACTAAAATTGTAAGACAGACAACTTCTTTCAAGGTAAAAAAACTAAAATCATTAAGACTGTTACATTTATGTAAAATTATCCCATTAATGAATTTGGAGAATCTATGAAGACATTCCAAAGTCAAAATGGGTTTGACAGACATCCCTCTAACCACTACCTTGATAACTACTAGAAGAACAAACCCTAATTCACACATTGAACCATTCACCAATGTATTCAGAATGCTTTAGTATATTTCCTGCAATCAAAATCCCAAAGAAATCACTATTGTTTTCAAAAGTCCTATGTGCTGTTTAGCTTTCTTTTTGTTAATTTCTATGTTTACTATGCGTTTCCTTGAAGACACACTCCAAGTAGGATTGCGCCAAGCACACAATATGAATGTGTAAATGTGATTTTAAGATCTGTGATGTTCTAACCCCCTGACACAAGGTGAGCAAAAGTAAGGCCCTTCTCCTGTTTGAACTCGTTAGTGGGGGCAGGAGAACACCAGGAAGGGCATGTTGATTTCACAGCGAGGTAAAATGAGTACGGCTACTGTCACAGGCGGGATCTGAACCCGGGTCTCCCACAGGAGAAACCAACACCTTGACAGTGAGACCGAGAGGATACTCTCTGTAAGGCCGAGGGTGAGGCAGGGCTACCTCATCACGAGACCATGAGCCCGACTCATGCCTGCTACATGTACAGTATAGTGCTTCAGCTGAACAAGCAATATAAAGATATACTGAATATTGGTCATCCATGTTGGATTGTGGCCTTCTGTCCTATAGACAGAAGGTCACAACAGTGTTTTCCTTATTTTTTTAAAGTCAGGGGCCCCCTAGTGGTCAGGGGCCCTACGCGTAGTGCGTGGTCTGCATATAGGGCAAGCCGGCCCTGGACCACGGTCAACTGTTACAGTATACTGTCAAACTGTCATAACCCTGGCTAGCTAGCAAACGATTATTGTAAATGTACTCCAAAACTATTGTGGTGACTGATTACACAGCATCTTCTCAGATGGTTCTCTATTTCAGCTGGTGACTGACAATTATAATAGGTATTTTCAGCATGCAGTGGACAGACCACAGTCAACTCATCCATAATAAATACACCCCCAAAGAAGAACTAAACAAATAACAGCTCAAGCAGATGGGTTTTTCTAGGAGGTCCACTCATTGTTAAATCACAACTTCCCAACAATGTGGTAGTAACATTTTGAAACATGTAGACTTCCAGGAATTGTGGTAGCAACAGTAACCACTACCCCACCAGTTACAGAAGCAGACCTGGTTTCAACTTCAAATAGCCTACTATTTGAAAAATTTCCATAATGGAACCAATAGAGTAGTCACAAAACTGCAAACCTCGCCCATCTGGCACTCCAGGTAGGCTAAAGCAAACGCTAAACAGATTGCAAAGATTTCAAGTAGTATTTGAACATAGGTCTGAAGGGAATATATTATGAAATACTGAATTGTGTAACTTGTTAAAATCTACAATCTTAATTGCCCATTGGTTACCAAGAATTAGAGCTAAAAATGAATCCATGTCATATGAATTAATATCTTACTTAATTCAACCATTAAATCCTTGGCTTTAGGGTACCAATATTTCCCCCCCAAACAAACAGACTTAACTTTTGGGGAATAGTCAAGTACTTAACTCTGATTGCAATGTAGAAATTCTAATAAGAGCAAACAGTGAAAATGATGTTTCATGCCACGAGAGCTACTGGATCCGGGAAAACATGTTCCTGTTCCGGCAGGATCCGGCTCAAATAAAGCTCTGCTGGTGGAGTAGCTATAGCCACAATGGAAATAGCAGCTAAAAATATCCTGACTAGTCGAATGGAAAAAGCACTGTCGCTTAACTTAATATTGTTCCAACTAGTAATAACAGCCAGTTATCAATAACACAGTTTGGCAATCGCCATGAACAGTGCACAGAGGTATGTAATGTACTCTGCTCCGAATGTCCTTACCGTCGACGGCCACTGGACGAGCGTGTAGTGATGATCGGGGTTTCTGCTGTCCAGAACTGGATTCACCAGCCTCTTCAAGTCGTTCAACGTCCTCATCAGTTCCATTGTAACTGATTTCTGGTCGCCACTCTTCTCCACCTTCCTGTTCTTTCTTCCTAGTGTCATGACCTCGAGCCTCCACTGAAGTTTGTTTCGAGTTTACCAAGGAAGTGAGGGACAGAGCGGACAGGATGGTGTCAGAGTCGTAGAACAAATTATCTGGAAAAGAGGGAGAATCCAAACCAATTTTATTTACTAATACCTTGGAGATGAATACAGTTTGTGCAACATTGAAGGTGAAGACATCTTTAACAAAACAAAGCACATTTCATTGGTGGAAAATGCAATCAAATCTAATGAAGGTCAAAGAATTTACCCCAGCAGAAATAGATAACCTGAAGGCTACCTACCTCTGTTTAGGTGTCCAAGGTGTCTTTGATGCTGTAGCAGTGTCTTCAAGTGCTCAGGGTCAGAGACAGACTGAACACACTCCTCCAGGTCAGAGAAGGCAAGGCTGAGACAAGATGCTGTCTGAGGGTGAGAAAGGAAAACTTACGGAGAGTGCAGTCCAATCCCAAATCAACCCCTAGCTCCTACCCACTGGAAACTTGATGTTCAGTCCATTTATTAAAGGGGGTTCATTCATTCATTCACAACCGTAAACGCAAATTTTTTTTTTTACATTTGAATTGATAGGATGAAGATGGAGTCATATCAGTACCTGTGTAAAGCTGGGCACCGGCAGCAGCTCCTCCAATCTGGAGAAGAACTCCCACACCAGAATCTGCAGTGCTGTGTCATACTTAGTACCGTACTGTACTGGGAACACCTCCTTTAATTAAAATGTAGAGAGCCATTACACAGTTAGGTGAATGGTCTTTCCTACAACACATGTTACCGTCAAAATACATTCGTTTAATAAAATACTTGTTTTATCCATTTGCACTAATATTCTTGATATTTGTCACAGTACCCAACTTGACACACAACACACACTTGGGAGCATTAGATTTAATTTCAGATGCATGCCTGCCTGCTTGCTCTTCAGGCATTTCCAACACTTTTGCTTGATTATGACACAGAACTACCCAACTGTGAAAAGATGTTCGATATTATCTCACCTGAAAAAAGTGTTCCCTCTTCGCTGGGTCTTCCAGCAGGGTTTTGACCAGCTCCACAAAGTTAGACTTTGATGCCTCCACTTTCTTGTTTTTTCTCTGAACATGTAATTACACCCCAAAAAAGCAAGTTAAGAACTAAAATTACAAAAAATAAATGTTGTGATAGAGATTTAACAATCCACATACTCTGTGGTGTATTGCACACAACTTACCGCTTTGTGCTTTACTGTGCATGACTGGATTCTATCCAAGTGGCGTTGGATGGTTTGATGGTCCACCATGTCCTCTTTACCACAGCACAACTCAAGAACCAGCTGAAATAGCAGGCACACTTTAATATGCAGGAATGGAAACATTACACATTCAGAGTCAGAGTGTTTAATGTACAGGGTTGCAGGTGTGATTGCAGGGTTCAGAGAAAATCTTAGTCCTGCATGTTGGAGCTCGGAGCCGAAGTGAAATAATATAATGAAAATTATCAGAAAAAAACAATAGAAATAGAACTATATACATAATAACAACTGTAGCAGTGATGAATAAATGAAATGTCCATTGGGGTGGAGGCAGAGTAAAGACTGTAGAGGGGAAAGGGGGAAATGACCATAGCGGAGCAGCAGGCAGACTAAATTACCATTGAGGGGGTGTGGGGACCAAGCAAAATAAAAAACTATAACAATTATAATAAAAAAGTAAAATTATACATATTAACACCTAACAGTGATGACTGTATTCTGAACAAAAATATAAACACAACATGTAGTGTTGGTCCCATGTTTCATGAGCTGAGATAAAAGAACACAGAAATGTTCCTTACGCACAAAAAACGCATTTCTCTCATATTTTGTGCACAAATTTGTTTACGTCCCATTAGTGAGCATTTCTCCTTTACCATGATAATCCATCCACCTGACTGGTGTGGCATATCAAGAAGCTGATTAAATAGCATGATCATTATATGCCGTTTAATCTTGTGATGGGGACAATGAAAGGCCACTCTAAAATGTGCAGTTTTGTCACACAACAAAACACCACAGATGTCTCAACTTTTGAGGGAACGCGCAATTGGCATGCTGACTGCAGAAATTGCCAACAAAGCTGTTGCCAGAGAATTGAATGTTCATTTCTTTACCATAAGCCACCTCCAACATTGATTTAGAGAATTTGGCAGTACGTCAAACTGGCCTCACAACCATAGATCATGTGTAACCATGCCAGTCCAGGACCTCCAAATCTGGCTTCTTCACCTGTGGGATCGTCTGAGACCAGCCCCCCGTACAGCTGATGAAACTGAGGAGTATTTCTGTCTGTAATAAAGCCTTTTTGTGTGGAAAAACTCATTCTGATTGGCTCGGCCTGGCTCCCCAGTGGGTGGGCCTGGCACCCAAGTGGGTGAGCCTTTGCCCTCCCAGGCTCACCCATGCCTGCGGCCCTGCCCATTCATGTGAAATCCATAGATTATGGCGTCATGAATTTATTTAAATTGACCGAAATATATGAAATCGTTGCATGTTGCGCATATATTTCTGTTCAGTATAATTGGGGTGAGAGCAGAGTAAAAGTAATTTGAGGGGTTGGGGGGGGGTGAAATATCCATAGGGGGAACAGCAGGTAAGTTAAGTGACCATTGAGTGGGTGGGGAGAAATGTTCATAGGAGAAGTAGTGGGGGGGGGGGAGCAGATAGCTGACCATTTAAAGACAGAGGGGACACAAACTAAGAAGTCTTAAGACAATGACAACAGAAGTTGATCATGAAAATGTGACAAGAACAATCTTCTGTCTACATTCCTGGCCTTCAAGATCCAGGCGCTTATGAGGAATTAAGGTCTGAATCTCACCCCACATTTGCCACTTTTACATCCTCCCCTCAACATTTCCACCTCTCTCACCCTTGCTCTCAGTCCCAGGATGAGTTGGGTCCTCTGCCTGGAGCTCAGCAGCTCTGGAACCATCTCTGTCACCAAAGTCACAAACTCCTCCAGCTTCCCATACTGCATCACATTACGCTGCTCAGCCACTTGCCACATGGATGCTGACATCAAGCGTATTGGTGGAACCAGGAGACACAAGGAGGATAGAGGGAGATTGAGACCTGTCATGAAAACAAAAGGGAGGAATTTGTTAACAGAACTTAAGCCATCAAATTAATACAGACCCTTGCAACTGGACAGACATTTTATGAGACTCCTGGTTTCCACAAATCCAGGACGAAGACCGTATAGCCAAGCTAAGGTTGGTCGAAAATTCTCTGTGCTACACCACAACAGTGCCTATCCTGTAACTCCCAGTAATGGATACCAAAACATCTTTGGTTAAATTACATTATCTGGTGTAACAATCTGTAGCTAAGTTGAACTAAGCTCATGAGCCATGTATAAGTTATATTCTTCAAGAATAAATGGGTATACTTAGACAATTAATTTAAAATGACTGAAAATGGATGAAGGGGCGATTCCGCTGTAAACTTTTACAAGTTGGACATCAGAGCGCAGCACAATACAGCACAGTAGAATAGAGTTTAGTACAGTTTAGTATAGTATATTTCAGTACAGTACAATATACTGTACTCTACTTTTCTTTACTATATTGTACTGTAGTCTTCTCACTGTACAGTACACTGTATTGTACTGTGCTCTACTCACTGTATTGCACTGTACTCTACTTACTGTACAGTACTCAGTATTGTACTCTGCACTGTACTATCCATTTGTTCCAATCCAGTCCGTCAGTGTACGTTAACATCAAGGTCAGGGTGGACTGACCAAATATCAACTACTTTTCAACATCCATGGACGTCTAGTGTTGGTCAGTGCTCAGTGGGATAGGATGCTTATTACAGTAAATGGAAAGAGAGGGGGCTCATGGGTAGGTGTCAGTAAGAGCTGGGAGAGGTGACATTAACTGGAGAGTGAGAAAATGAGAGGTGTTGTCCAGAGTCATGACTGTTCTAAGACAACAACAAACAAAAAAACTGTTATCTGAACATAACAGTACGCCAGTGGGAGGTCAGTAGCAGGTGACCCAACTGTGCTTTGTGACCATTATGATTTCCCATTGTAGCCAATTCAGTTGCAGTAATTCTGTTACTGATTTTGGAGTAATTTCATACCAATTTGGTAATAGAATTACAAGTTTTAATCACTTAATAATTCCTTAACACATTGTATATCTGTAAAATCCCTATAACTAATTGGTAAGTCTACCATTACTTGTTACTTCAGTGAACTTTCATTAATTTTGGTAACGGAATTACAAGGCAATATTTCTTAACTTACAGAAGGTAAATAATTTATTCAACACTAAAATGTTGCCATTAGTTGGTAGGGGTCTTTACGTCAACATTCTTGTGGTTTGATGTATTTCTAATGGTTTCCTGGTAGGCTACATGTTTTCTAAGACACATTCAGTTTATCCAGAAATCAAAGTATTTACTTTATATTTAAGATAGAAAATTGTTGAAAAATGTATCTATCATGGCTTCATTTCCCAAAAATGTAGACTCTTATCAATTTCAGTGTCAAATGAAAGCTATGCTCCTATTACCGTCACATGTTGGTGCGCATGGGTCCATTTCGATGGAAATGCCCTGTAGCAATCGCAGACCTTTTATGTCGCAACACTTTCAGGTGTTGACTCCACTATGGGTATTTCAGGTGTTGACTCCACTATGGCCTTTACCCAGTTAGTGCATGCCTAATGTTAGCTATGTGAATTGAACCAAATATTATTTTACATACTGCCCCGCATATTCCTGATCTAAGCTTCAACAGAAATACATTTTGGGTGAAGCATTTCAGGAAAACATGACAAACCTTGAGTTTTTGAATCCATTTCACCAGCAAAACAAGCTGCTGCTGCTACGACCGTATGTTAAAAGGTAGCTAGCTTACTTGGAGGCTGGTAACGTTCGTTAAACATTTTATTGTGTGACGACAGTTCAGTTCATGAGTCTTCAAAATAAAAGTCTCCGTGTTGTTTATAGCTAAGACAGACCACATCCTGTCGTTTCCAATGGGGCAAAATAGCATTAGTGGGCATAACAAGCAAGGAGGAGGGCAGAGCGAAGCACGAGCTAGCGAGATCCAATTGGTGCGTTCTAGTTATCCAATTGGCGCGTTCTAGTTTGAGGACCAAATTCGACCAAACTCGTCGTTTCAACAAAAGATACAACTTTTATTTTTATTTTATATATATATATATTGTAATGACCTGACTAGATCATAAATGAACAATTGTCCAGACAGAGGCTTGAGTTTGCGAATTGACGGTTTATTAAACCAACTTTACACAGGCTACTGTTTGGGCCGTAGCACACGCCAAATAGATGACAGATAACCCACAAGCCAATCGTGACCTTCCCTTGTGAAGCCCAGACGTAAGAGAGAGAGAACAAAGGCTAAACCTGGTCTTAACTTCCAATGCTCCATCCCCCTGCCCAACCCCCTCCACGCCACTCCGCCAACCGCCAGGATGCCCGGCATCAGAACATTCCAGGCATTCCCGTGATTGGCAGATAGMAGGTTGATTGACATGTCGGACCCCCGAACACTGGGTACTGGTCAGTACAACACAACCACCTCCTAGCCTAACACATAACACACAGCTGTCTGTGCGGGTCGCTACAATATATATATTTTTATATTTTGTTGTATATATATTTTTTTTAGTTTTGTTGTGATTATCACATTTTTTTATTTTTTTATTTTTATTAACAACAAATCAATACAGGAAGTACATGAGGGAACACAAGTATATGTGGATAATATACAATGGACAATTGAGCTAGGGGGTACAATATCACATTACACAAGGACCTTAAAACCTCTAACAAGCCTCTACCCCGGGTCCGGGATCACCCCCCTCCCCCCCCCCACACTGATTAGCATAGCTAGCATAGCTTCACAAGTAGATAGTAGCATCTAAATATCATTAAATCACAAGTCCAAGACACCAGAAGAAAGATACAGATCTTGTGAATAAACCCATCATTTCTGTTTTTTAAAATGTTTTACAGGGAAGACACAATATGTAAATCTATTAGCTAACCACGTTAGCAGAATACACCATCTTTGTTTGTCCACCATGTTCTCTCTCCACCTCTAGCTACACCAATCGGCTAAACTAAGATATTGATAGCCACAAACCAAGAAAAAAACTCATCAGATGACAGTCTGATACATATTTATGGTATAGGATAGGTGTTGTTAGAAAAAAGTGCATATTTCAGGTAGAAATCACAGTTTACAATTGCACCGACCATCAACAAATGACTAGAATTACTAGATTGAGCAACGTGTATGACCCATTTACTCATCATAAAACATTTCATAAAAATGACAAGCATAGCAATGGAAAGACACAGTTCTTGTGATTTCAGACCATATTTCAGATTTTCTAAGCGTTTTTCAGCGAAACACAATAAATCGATAAGTTAGCATACCACATGTGCAAACGTTACCAGAGCATCGATTCAAGCCAAAAGAGCGCGACAACGTAATCATCGCCAAAAATATATTAATTTTTTCACTAACTTCTCAGAATTCTTCGATGACACTCCTGTAACATAATTTACAACATAACATATACAGTTTGTTCGATAATGTGCATATTTAGCCATACAAAACCGTGGTTATAACAATGGAAATAGTCACACTCAAGCCTCAAAATGAGGAACGTCAGCTTTCAGAGTGATCTAGTTTAATCAACAGCTAACATATACTTGACTAAAAAATAAGGGTTGCAAGGAATCGAAAGACAAATTAGTTCTTAATGCAACCGCTGATTTACATTTTTAAAATTATCCTTACTTTTCAATACAGGGTTCGCCAAGTGAAGCTATACCAAACAAATGGCGAAATATACGTTTAAAATATTTCGACAGAACAACCATTTATCATATTAAATATTGCTTACTTTGAGCTGTTCTTTCTCAGATCTTGGGCAATGTATCCTTTCTATGTTATAAACATCTTTTGGCGATAGATGTCCTCTGTCCTTCGAAATGTCCACCACCAACGACCGACACACCCGAAACGTTTCCAAAGCGAAAAAGTGCACCACAAAGAAATTCCTCAGACTGCACTAAACGGATATAATTGCTATAAAACGGTTCAAATTAACTACATATGATGTTTTTAACACTATAACGAGTAAAAACATGACCAGACAAATATACTGGTTAAACAACCATTTGGAATGAGGCAGGTCCGATGTCCTTTACGCTTCAGGCGCGCGACCAGAAAGGGAGGTACCCCCACGTTTTGTGCTGTTATAATGGCTGGGATTGCTCAATCGACTCCATTCAAAACGTGATGACGTACAGACACCCAGAGGAAGACGTAGGCAGTGTCGGTTTTCTTCATAGCATTGACTGTCGCCTTTAAAAACAGACTCCAGATCAGGGGTAAAAATTTCTGAAATCTGAACCCTGTCATGAAAAGTGCTGTAGATATTGTTCTGTACCACTCAGAGACAAAATTCCAACGGCTATAGAAACTAGAAAGTGTTTTCTATCAAATAATAACAATAATATGCATATTGTACGATCAAGAATTTAGCACGAGGCAGTTTAATTTGGAGACACAAATATGCTAATGCGGAACAGCACCCCCTATAGTTCCAAGAAGTTTTAAGGGACATATATATATTTAGTATTTCAGAAGTTTACATACACTTAGGTTGGAGTCACAAAAACTAGTTTTTCAACCACTCCACAAATTTCTTGTTTACAAACTATAGTTTTGGCAAGTCGGTTAGGACATCTACTTCGTGCATGACACAAGTATTTATTCCAACAATTGTTAACAGACAGATTATTTAACGTATAATTCACTGTATCACAATTCCAGTGGGTCAGAAGTTTACATATACTAACTTGATTGTGCCTTTGGAAATTTCCAGAAAATGATATCATGGCTTTAGAAGCGTCTGATAGGCTAATTGACATCATTTGAGTCAATTGGAGGTGTACCTGTGTATATATTTCAAGGCCTACCTTCAAACTCAGTGCCTCTTTGCTTGACATCATGGTAAAATCAAAAGAAATCAGCCAAGACCCCAGAAAAACAATTGTAGACCTCCACAAGTCTGGTTCATCCTTGGGAGCAATTTCCAAACGCCTGAAGGTACCATGTTCATCTGTACAAACAATAGTACGCAAGTATAAACACCATGGGATCACGCAGACGTCATACCGCTCAGGAAGGAGACGCGTTCTGTCTCCTAGAGATGAACGCACTTTGGTGTGAAAAGTGAAAATCAATCCCAGAACAACAGCAAAGGACCTTGTGAAGATGCTGGGGGAAACGGGTACAAAAGTATCTATATCCACAGTAAAACGAGTCCTATATCGACATAACCTGAAAGGCCGCTCAGCAAGGAAGAAGCCACTGCTCCAATACCGCCATAAAAAAGCCAGAATACGGTTTGCAACTGCACATGGGGAGAAAGATCATACTTTTTGGAGAGATGTCCCCTGGTCTGATGAAACAAAAATAGAACTGTTTGGCCATAATGACCATCATTCTGTTTGGAGGAAAAAGTCAGGAAGTTAAAGCTTGCAAGCCGAAGAACACCATCCCAACCGTGAAGCACGGGGGTGGCAGCATCATGTTGTGGGGGTGCTTTGCTGCAGGAGGGACTGGTGTCCTTCACAAAATAGATGGCATCATGACGAAGGGAAATTATGTGGATATATTGAAGCAACATCTCAAGACATCAGTCACGAAGTTAAAACTTGGTCGCAAATGGGTCTTCCTAATGGACAATGACCCCAAGCATACTTCCAAAGTTGTGGCAAAATGGCTTAAGGACAACAATGTCAAGTTATTGGAGTGGCCATCACAAAGCCCTGACCTCAATCCCATCGAAAAATTGTGGGCAGAACTGAAAAAGTGTGTGCGAGCAAGGAGGCCTAGAAATCTGACTCAGTTACACCAGCTCTGTCAGGAGGAATGGGCCACAATTCACCCAACTTATTGTGGGAAGCTTTTGGAAGGCTATCCAAAACGTTTGACCCATGTTAAACAATTTAAAGGCAATGCTACCAAATACTAACGGTGTCACGTTCCTGACCTGTTTTATGTTATTTTTGTATGTGTTTAGTTGGTCAGGGCGTGAGTTGGGGTGGGCATTATATGTTTTGTGTTTCTATGTTTAGGTCACYTRTAATTAGCCTTATATGGTTCTCAATCAGAGACAGGTGTTTGACGTTTTCCTCTGATTGAGAACCATATATAGGTTGGCTGTTCACACTGTTTGTTTGTGGGTGATTGTCTCCTGTGTTTGTGTCTGCGCACCACACGGGAYTGTTTCGGTTGTTCGTTCGTTTGATGTAGTCTGTTCCTGTTCGTGAGTTCTTCGTGTAGTTATGTAAGTTCCATGTTCAGGTCTGTCTACGTCGTTTTGTAATTTTCCAAGTGTTGTTCGTGTTCGTCTTCGTCTTTAAATAAATTTCATTATGTCAACATACCTCGCTGCATATTGGTCCTCCGATCCTTCTCTCCTCTCCTCGTCCGAGGAGGAGGAAGATCTAGACACCCGTTACAAACGGAGTGTATGTAAACTGGGAATGTGATGAAAAAAGCTGAAATAAATCATTCTCTCTACTATTAATCTGACATTTCACATTCTTAAAATAAAGTGGTGATCCTAACTGACCAAAGACAGGGAAGGTTTACTAGGATTGAATGTCAGGAATTGTGAAAAACTGAGTTAAAATGTATTTGGATAAGGTGTATGTAAACTTCTGACTTCAACTGTATACAGTATATAATATACTGTAGTAGACATGCCATCATGTAATTCATGACAGATAATGCTAGATGATCACATCACATATTTGGTTGTGAGGTTCATATGGGGATTTGATTTACGGGGCTGATGCTGATGCAACATCACCTCACTTGAATATGGACTGGTATTGTGTGTGTTTCATAGCATTAAATAAAGTTTATAGGTGCACTTTCAGACTGTGACAAATATAACGAGTCACAACCATGACATGACAATGATGGTGATGATGATGATGATGACGATGGAAAACATTTTCTTAATGATGCTTTCTAACCATATTCAAAGATGACCTCCTCTACTGATCAGTGTTCCATGTCACTGTCTTCCCCCTCAGCACCTGCAGTAGGTCCCAGCTGTAGCAGTACAGTCACTGTGCAGTCTGACTGAGGGAGGTTTTAGTACAACTCTGTATCACTGTGTGAACACTGGACCACTGCTGTGGAAACTCTGACAGTAGTAATCTCCTGCATCTTCAGCCTGGACTCCACTGATGGTCAGAGTGAAGTCACTATGAGATCCACTGCCACTGAATCTAGATGGAGTCCCAGACTGAAGTCTGTTTGAAGAGTGCATCAGGAGTTTAGGAGCTCCTCCAGGTTTCTGTTGGTACCAGGCCATACATGTGTAATCACCAACACAAGCATTAGATACAGTCACACTGGTTTTACAGTTTATAATAACTGTATTTTCTGGGAGAACAGCTTTCACTGTAGGAGTCTGAGTCACAGTGACCTGTCCTCTGGATTCTGAAACAGAGACATTTAGGAGAATTTCATTTCAAACATGTTTTTGTGTACATTTACATTTATCTAATTCTATCAAGTCAGAGATAATATTAAGACTACATATTTCGATAAGAAAGTAATTTTAAAAGCATTAAATAGTAAAATCTTACCCTGAATGAAGAACATCAATATCCACAAAAAGCTCATGATCAAAGTCATCGTTGAAGTTCTGTTGTCATGAAGGACAGCTCTCAGTCATGAAGTGTTAAACTCACAGGACTATAAACACTCCCAGACCACTGAAGCATGTGCTGTCTATGCAAAGTGTCTTATATGTAAATCGTCTTCCTGGACAGTCAGACTTTATTAATAAATGTTGTGTGATGAGACGTAGAAACCTGATAACTATGTAATCACGGACATGATTTCTTATATAAGTGCTGAATGGGGACTGATATATTGATTAAATACATTAGAGTTCAGGGGCCTTGCTTTAACAAAGTTAAGCATTTTCACTGTAGCTTCCAAAACGTCTTTCAAGCTGCCAGGCATTCCCTTGGCAGCAAGAGCCTCTCGGTGGATGCCACAGTGTACCCAAGTGGCGTCGGGAGCAACTGCTTGCGTTACCACTCCACTCCATTATGTCTCCCTGTCATGGCTTTTTAGCCATCAGTACAGATACCAACATGAGCAGCAGCTACGTTTGGTTACATACGGACCGTTAGTGGAATTCCCACGAGAGAGTAGCGGTTAATGTGATTGGATGTTAATTATTTGATAGGCTACCTGCATTTGGCATTGTGTTGTTATTTCGCTGAACACTAGATGGTTACATTTTATTTTTGGCAGTGAAACGAGGCTACTCAGGCGAGAAAAAAACCTCATCCAAATGTATAGTTCCGTTGGAAAATATAAATGGACCGTTTTGAAAATGTGAAGAAAAAGAAATGTACTTTTTATTTTATAAACAATTATTATTATAATTGTTTTTAAAAATGTGAACCACTTTTTTATTTGGCGTACCCTGACGACAATGCGCGTGTACCCTAGTTTGGGAATACCTGGTGTAGATAGTGTATGTAGACAGTGTAGATAGTGCAGTGTAGATAGTGTATGTAGACAGTGTTGATAGTGCAGTGTAGATAGTGTATGTAGACAGTGTTGATAGTGCAGTGTAGATAGTGTAGTGTAGATAGTGTATGTATATGGTGTAGATATTGTAGTATAGATAGTGTAATGTAGGTAGTATAGTGTAGATAGTGCATGTATGTGGTGTAGTATAGATAGCAGGGTTGGGGTCAATTAATTTAAATTCCAGTCACCTCAAACCCAAACTCCAATTCAAATTCAAAATGTTCCTCATTGAAAAGCATTGAAGAGACCCGGAATTGGAGTTTTTCTATACTTCCTGAAATGAACTGGAATTGACCCCAACCCTAGTAGATAGTGTATGTGGTATCTATTGTTGTGTCATGACTGAGTCCAGCATCATGTATCAAAATAGTTATAATGTTAGAAGATCACATCCATTTAAATCAGACATTTGGTTGAGGTTCATATGAGGACTTGTTTTGGGGGGCTGAAGTGATTGTAACTTTGAAGTAATGTTGAGGTCATAACACCTTTTGTTTTACTTCTGTACATCTTGCTTTATATACGGACGGGAATTGTGTTTCAAATCATTGAATAACTTGCACATACACTTTCAGGCCATAATACAAACTTTAAGACATAACCATAATGATGATGATGATGGTCATGTGATCTGAATGATCGCTTTCTAACCATATTGTCACATGTCCCAGTTGACCTCATATAGCAACCGGTGTTCCATGTCACTGGCTCTTCCCCCTCGGCACCTGCAGTAGGTCCCAGCTGTAGCAGTACAGTCACTGTGCAGTCTGACTGAAGGAGGTTTTTGTACGGCTCTGTATCACTGTGTGAACGCTGGATCACTGTTATAACTCTGACAGTAGTAATATCCTGCATCTTCAGCCTGGACTTCACTGATGGTCAGAGTGAAGTCACTATGAGATCCACTGCCACTGAATCTAGATGGAGTCCCAGACTGAAGTGTTTTAGCGCGGTAAATAAGGAGTTTATGAGCTCCTCCAGGTTTCTGGTGGTACCAGGCTAGTATGGGATATTTGGCATCTGCATAATACACATGACTGCTGGTTTTACACTTCAGAGAGACTGTCTGGCCTGGGAGAACAGTTTCCTCTGTAGGAGTCTGAGTCACAGTGTACTGACCTCTGGATTCTGAAAAAGAGACATTTAAGAACTCATTATTTATGTGATAACATTTGGTCGTATAAATCTCTAATGTCTAATTTTCTCAATTTGAGGCAACATTAAGATTAAACATTTCAATAAGAAAGTGATTTTAGACCAATAAATTGTAAAACCTTACCCTGAATAAAGAACATCAATATCCACACAAAGCTCATGATGAAAGTCATTGTTGAAGTTCTGTTGTCATGAAGGACAGCTCTCAGTCATGAAGTGTTAAACTCACAGGGATATAAATAAATACTACCAGACCACTGAAGCGTGTGTTGCCAATGCAAATTGTCTTATATGTAAATAGTCTTCCTGGACAGTCAGACTTTATTAGTAAATGTTGTGTTCAGTGATGTAGAAACATGATAACTATGTAATCACTGACATGGTTTCTGATATAAGTGCTGAATGGGGACTGATAAATTGATTATATACATCTACAAATGGAGCATATTGTTATTACTGTGTTATTAGAGCAGATAGTATCGGCTTTATGTCTCCCTCCAGTGGTCAGGATCAGTAACTGCAGTCTGTGTGTGGACTGTGATGCTGCTGACTGACTCTGATCGAAAGAGGAGATCTCCAGAGCTCTGACGTCTCCAGTCTCCTGCTTCACCTGCTGCTCTCTGGAACTACCACAGTGGTGTGAGGGAGGATGTATGTGTAATGTTTAGGGGTTTTAATGTATCTGTTTGAATCATGTTGATTAATTTCTAGCTATTCAAAACACAGGTCATCTTTAGGGGTTTGGATCATTGCACATCATCTCTAATCCAGATTGGTTGATGGTTTTCCTTGAGTTACTCAACAGAGTCAACATGTAGTTAATGTTCAGGAGAAACATTTAGTGATCAGTTATGATCTAAGGTCTTCTAGACACAGCTCTAGTTTGACTCTATTGTTGTTCAGCTCTACTACACACTGTGTCATTGTACTGGATCATCTCCTCCTCTCAGCACCTGC
Source organism: Salvelinus sp. IW2-2015 (assembly GCF_002910315.2). Taxonomy (NCBI): domain Eukaryota; kingdom Metazoa; phylum Chordata; class Actinopteri; order Salmoniformes; family Salmonidae; genus Salvelinus; species Salvelinus sp. IW2-2015. The sequence continues at coordinate 784,657 of NC_036840.1, read as the reverse complement.
AGTAGGTCCCAGCTGTAGCAGTACAGTCACTGTGCAGTCTGACTGAGGGATGTTTTTGTACGGCTCTGTATCACTGTGTGAACACACAGCTACTAGGGCAGTAGGAACTCTGACAGTAGTAATCTCCTGTATCTTCAGTCTGGACTTCACTGATGGTCAGTGTGAAGTCACTACCAGATCCACTACCACTGAATCTAGATGGAGTCCCAGACTGAAGTGTTGTAGCATAGTAAATAAGGAGTTTAGGAGCTCCTCCAGGTTTCTGTTGATACCAGGCTAGAAAGTAACCACCATGCACATTACTGCTGGTTTTACAGTTCAGAGAGACTGTCTGTCCTGGGAGAACAGCTTTCACTGTAGGAGTCTGAGTCACAGTGTACTGTCCTCTGGATTCTGAAACAGAGAATAAAAACATTTATATGAATGAAATATTACATATAGAAATGAATCCTTTTGAAATAAATAGTAACATTGATATATTAATTATTTCAAAAATGTGTAACCTTGGAAGCAGAAAACAAGTGTCCAGATGAATATGGGGATAAAAGTCATGGTGGGTTGTGGTGGGTTCTGTTGTCATGAAGGACAGCTCTCAGTCATGAAGTGTCTCTTAAACTCACAGGGCTATAAACACTCCCAGAGCACTGAAGCATGTGCTGCCAATGCAAAGTGTCCTCTCTATGCAAACTTACTTTTTTGGTCCKACTAGGAAACTGTAGTTGAAGAGGTTCTTCTTCTTCTTCTTATTTTAGTTTTTTTTTCAGACTACAACCCCCCCCCCCCAAAAAAAAGGTGTATTACTGCACTTAATTTATGTTGAAAAAAGGGAGAGGGTTGAAAATGTTCCAAAAATAAAATAATATCTATGTACTCCATAAGTCAAAGTCACCTGTCTAATCAGGTCCCTACACAGTCTCAGGGGGCTGGCAGGGAGAAACATCTTCAGACAGTATTCCCTGCAATGCTTCGGCTGTTACTTCCTGAASACYCTAAAACCTTTCAGCTGCAGATRCAATTATGTCCAGTTTCTTGGATTTCTTGTTCATTTGRGCAGTTKAATTTATCACCTGCACAATAAATGCCTCAAAATACACCTTCTACCGGATCAGTGTATCAGGATCCCTCAATGACATTCTCAGGCTCTGGGGCATCCACTGCCGTAGCTTCCTCAGCTCAACTCCTACAACTATTTCCACCTCCTCYGTGTAAGAGACCTGTTGAAGAGGTTTGTGTGAGCAGCAGCATTTTAAAGGTTAGGGCTGATTGTCCAGGCAATCATGGCCCTGATTGGTAAACTAGGTTTAACTGGGCTAAATTATAGTCTGGCAGGGTGCTGGAAGGTTCTAGCAGGAGAGAGGTCTTGCCCTTGACAGAACCTCACATTGTTTTAGGGGCTTATAACTTTGTTATACCATCTCAATAAAAATGGTTGAATCTTTGCTTGAAATTCATTACCTGACAGAGGGATCTTACAGAGACTGGGGTTTTTGTTCTGAAATGATGTGAGACACTCTTGTTGCACAGAGTCCATTTAACGTATTATGTGACATGTAAAGGCAATGTTTACATATGAACTACCGCAAAATAGGAGGAATACTAATGCAATCTGGACATWTGGGTGTTATCACTTAAGGAATGATTTAACATGAGGGTGGATGAGTTGACATTACTGTCAGCATCACTGATATATTTAGCTCACTGTATTTAAGTTCAGTCAGTGTTCCAGGTCACTGTGTCTTCCCCCACAGCACCWACAGTCAYACTCAACTRGTGCAGTTACTGTGAAATCTGAAAGAGGTTTTTGTAYGGCTCTATATCACTGTGTGAACACCCAGGCACTTACAAGGCRTGCACWCTKACAGCAGTAATCTCCTGCATCTTCAGCCTGGACTCCACTGATGGTCAGAGTGAAGTCACTCCCAGATCCACTGCCACTGATTGTAGATGGAGTCCCAGAAATAAGAGTACTTCCTCGATAAATAAGGAGACCATCTGTCCTGGTAGAACAGTTTCCACTGAAGGAGTCTGASWCRCAGTGATCTGTCCTCWGGATTCTGAAAATAATAAATACATTTCTATCCAAGAAATATCACATATAATAATCAATAGTTAGGAAAATAAATATTAACATGAATATACTGTATGTTATACCTTTGTGTAGATTCAATTATTTTTCAACAATAAATTCTGATAATGTTAACTTTGAAAGCAGAAGGCAAGTGTCCAGATGAAGATGGTGATAAAAGTCATGGTTGTTGTGGGTTCTGTTGTCATGAAGGACAGCTCTCAGTCATGAAGTGGTAAACTCACAGGGATATAAATGCTGTTAGAGCACTGAAGCATGTGCTGCTGTAGTTGAAKAGCTCCTCTTCTTCTTCTGGATTGGGTTGGAGGATTGCATTCAATTTAAGGGTGTATAAACTGCCACCTACTGTACTAAATTGTGAGGCCATCTTCATTACATTATCTTTATTATTCCTGTTCCTAAAAGGAAAAACTTACACACCAACTAACCCTACACCTATATACAACTATTTCATAAAAACACTGTCCCAGGAACAGTGGGACAGTAATATCTGCATATATCTGCAGTAATATCTGCAGTAATATCTGGTACACCCAGGTACTTTTCTTCAGCTACCACCTACACATTAAAACCCACTACCCCATTCCACTACTTTGACCCTATCTGCTCCTGCACCATGCCAATGGCCTGGCAAGATGGGACACCACCCCTCAACACACCCTGTAACTCCGCTGAAGTGGGCCTCCTGAGTGGCGCAGCGGTCTAAGACTCTGCGTCGCAGGTTTCTAAGGCACTGCGTCACAGTGCTTGAGGTGTCACTTCAGACCCGGGTTTGATCCCAGGCTGTGTCACAGCTGGCTGTGATTGTGAGACCCATGAGGCGGCGCACAATTGTACCAGTGTCGTTCCGGGTTAGGGGAGGGTTTGGCCAGGCTGGATTTCCTTGATTTAGAATGTATTTACATAGAATGTATTTATGTAGAATGTATTTATATAGAATGAAGTTATATGGAATGTATTTATTTAGAATGTATTTATTTAGAAGTCCTTTAATATTTATTTAGTCCTATCGTGTGCTGTGTTTTGATTTAATTCTTATTTACTTGTTTGATTGACTTCCTTTGAATTAGTTAACTCCTTTTGAGTGCTCTTCTCATTGAGTGAATGAGGGAATGAGTGTGTTCGTTAGGGACCTGAGCCATGCCCCCCACACCTGAGGAGTATTGGGGTTAATGAGCTGCCCTGCACAAAGGCAGCTCTCAGACAATGTTCAGGACATTCAAGCCAGCAGCGGGAGAGGACAGGTGCCTCAGGCTGTGGTCCACCACACAACTACCACTGCTGTGTCTGGGGAGAAGAGACTGGATGAGTGTGACACTGCTCGGGAAGAGCCGAACGGAATGACTCTGCTTGGGATGAAGAGCCAAACAATGTGTGAGTGTGTACCAATGGTTTCCAGTATGATGACTACTGATGAAGTGAGACCCACGAGGCGGCGCACAATTGACCCAGTGTCGTCCGGGTTGGGGAGGGTTTGGCCGGCCGGGATTTCCTTGTCCCATCGCGCTCTAGCAACTCCTTGTGGCGAGCCGGGCGACTGCCAGCCGACTTCGGTCGCCAGCTGTTACGGTGTTTCCGTGATGACACGTTGGTGTGGCTAGCTTCCGGGTTAAACGAACAGTGTGTCAAGGAGCAGTGCGGCTTCGCAGGGTTGTGTTTTGGAGGACGCATGGCTCTCGACCTTTGACTCTCCCGAGTCCGTAGGGGAGTTGCAGCGATCGGACAAGACTGTAACTTCCACTTGGATATCACAAAATTAGGGACAACAAATATAATAATAACTCTTCTGAAGTCTACTCTCGTATACCCAAATACTTCTCTGCAGCTGCCACCACAAAATATTTTCTCTGTGATTTACGTTCCGTTTCTGTGGTATAGTTGATAACTGTTGYTATGAACGCTAAGAAGACAACCTTACTAAAGCATAACTCACATGTTGCTCTATCCCTCTGTGCTGGCACACATCATCTATTATCAGGATACCTCACCTATTGTATTATACTAGTAATGCAGTACTATCAGTCCCTTTTGCATTATACTAGTAATGCAGTACTATGAGTCCCTACTGCATTATACTAGTAGTTCAGTTTGATCAGTTCCTGTTGTGCATATATATATATATATATATATATATATATTTATATATATATATATATATATATATACTAGTACTTCAGTACTATCAATCTCTACTTTATTATACCCTTCCTTCAATACTATCAGTCCCTATTTTATTATACCCATACTTCAGTACTATCAGTCCTTGTTGTATTATACTAGTAATGCAGTACTATCAGTCCCTATTGTATTATACTAGTACTTCAGTACTATCAGTCCCTGTTGTGTGTGTGTGTGTGTGTGTGTATATATATATATATATATACTAGTACTATCAGGGTGGTACTGAGAGGGCTCTGCAGGAAGGTTCTCACTCTTGTGTGAAGGAGGTTTTTGTACGGCGACTTCACCAGAATGAATCACTGTGGTAGACCTTTGGAAGCGGCACAAAACTGGTGCTGATAAAAAAAACATTTAATCACGCTACTGAACAACGTTATGAGATGTTATCATCTTCTCCAGAAAAAATACTGGGCTATATGTTTTTAGAGATTTATTTGGTACATATGGAGATTGTATCTAGGGGGGATGATGTTGATGTAACATCACCACAATTTTCTTTACTTCTCTACATCTTGTTTTGCATATTAGACTTGTATTATTCAAATATATTTCACTTTTTAGTAGGCTCTTATCATTAGAATGTATTTTATCCTGATTGTGCTATATTTAATATAGTAAAACAGCAAGTGTTTACTCAGATCCCTAATGTACGGCAACTTTTATGTCACACCACCATTATATTGTTATTCTGATGATGATCAGATATAATGAACTGTCTGTTCACTCATGCTTGGTCTCTGATGTAAGTTCCTCTAATCAGTTAGTGAACACTTCTCTAAACTAAAGCTGGTAGGATTCCTCTGGTAGTGTTGTCTGTCCTCTGTGACTTTACCACCACTGTTAAATGTGAGATCAACATGTTTAATAAAGGAATATACAACATGATCACTATCACTACTGCTGCTGCTGTTGTCTTTCATATGGACAATATGGAGGAATACTAGCAACACTGATCTAATGCTGGTCTGTTCCTACACACGAGGAGAACCTGATACACAGAGGAAGGAAAACGGACTCATATCTGGATTTTAGACACAATTCTTTTTTTAAAATTATCTAGAAACAGCTTATATGAAGTGTTTTGTTCTACCTGGAAGATGTTAAAGTGTATTTGTGTTGATTATGATTCTGTATGAGTGATCTTCACTGTATGACTAGTATCTCTAGTTATTTAAACACGTTATACTTGTTTGGTTTATACATCTGCTCTGTATCATATTACTTTAGGGTTTTCTCCACATATTCTAAACAATCTAACTTTAACATTCATATTTAGAGGGCGTTTCCAATTCACTTTATTTTGTTGTGTACTTTGCTGAAGATAATCTCTTACTGTAGCTGTACTTGATGTAGTTACTTATTTGATGTGTTCTGTTTGTTCCAGGTAACAGTTCCCTCGCCGTTCTGCCCCCCTCTAGTGAGGAGCTTTCCAGTACAACAACAGCCACACTGACGTGTCTGGCCAACAAGGGTTTCCCCTCAGACTGGACCATGAGCTGGAAAGTGGACGGGACCAGCAAGAACCAGGAGACCAGTCTCGGGGTCCTGGAGAAGGACGGCCTGTACAGCTGGAGCAGCACCCTGACTCTCACTGGCCAGGAGTGGACCAAGGCAGGAGAGGTGACCTGTGAAGCCCAGCAGAAATCCCAGACTCCAGTCACCAAGACCTTGAGGAGGGCTGACTGTTCTGGGTAGAACCCCTCAGTCACACACCCCTGTGGAGAGAGGCTGCTGGTTCCTCTGCTTTGACTCTGTTCTGAGATCAGATGTTCTCTGTCTTATTGATCACTGACATGTAGACTAACAGAGGGCTTTGCTTGAGTTCATGTGTCAATCATCTCTGTAGACTGAGATTGAATCAGTGTTAGATTTGATGAGTTCTGTTTTATTACTATCAGATACTGTAGGAATGTTTTTACTTTGATGAAAATAAAGATTTCCCTTTGGAACAAATATTTTAATTGTCTCTTTGAAAAATTAGACTTTAGTTGTACATGTTGAATGGTGTAGACATATATTAATGAAGCCTGATTCACAGTTTCTTTTAAAACTATCAGACCTAAATGTCATTGCTTAGTTATTTATGTTCTAACTGCGTTGTCATCAACCAGTAGTTTATTGTAAGGGATGGATCGAAATGTGCAGAATTTGTACCTGGTGGAAAATTGGTTCATGCTTTTTCAATKTAGTCCAGGGGAGGGTCATGTAATTTGCATTTCATGAAATGTGTGTATTTCTCAGTGTTTAATAATTAGTTGCTTATTAGGCTATACAGTATATCGATGTGTRTCCGATGCCGCCCCTGATAATCAAGTGCGCCTATAGGCTATTTAGTGTGGTCTCAATCAAATGATSCCTAGCCTAGAGGCTATAGGCTACAAAGTGTATGCTCAGAGAAGCACAGTGCAAAGTTATATTTCTAAGATAGCTGTTGGGATGGTGTAAATAAAACTATGCTGCATTACACATCGCAATGGATATTTMAAACCTGAGCCCCGGCCTTCTCTATGCTTGCTGATGAAAAACGTGTTGTGTGCTGGCTAACCAATGGCTGTGCTGTGTAGGCCTATGGTTACAGTTCAGGAGGAGCGTCAAAGGCTTCTTCTGAAAGCAATTTTTGATTMRACCTAGTCAGTGGTATAAAGTACTTAAGTAAAAWTACTTTAAAGTACTACTTAAGTAGTTTTTGGYKGTATCTGTACTTTACTTTTTATATTTATGSCAACTTTTACTTTTACTTCACTACATTCCTAAAGAACATAATGTCCTTTTTACTCCATACATTTTCCCTGACACAAAAAGTACTCCAATTCACACAGTTATCAAAAGAACATYTCTTGTCATCCCTACTGYTTCTGACCAGGYGGGTCAWAAAATAAATAAGTAAAAGGGAAAGTCACCSAGTAAAATATTATATTGCGTGCAGACTAGCCTATACCCTATGTTCTGTTCAGTTTGATAAGGACAGCGCAAATATGAGRAGGASKRSWRGWMRWCWWYKWTKWTWTTAWWAAMAACATGTTTCTTKCMCATGATGRAGGCTATTCATATGAGTTATTGACCTCACAATAATCCAGATTCAAGTCATTGACATTGTGCTGAAACTTGAAGCAGCAGTCACAATAGTCAGACAGCTCATGGTGCTGAAAGTAGGCAAATTCAAGTAGGCATAATTAATTTCAATGTCTTCATTTCAATTAGTCTTTACTAACAACAAGAGGGCTTTGTGTTGATGCCTATTTCTTCCTATTTAAGAAATAAGATGTAGGGCTATCCGTTTCACCAGTGAAATTAGGCTATAGGCTGCAATATCCATAGATTTGTCGGTCAATTCCTCGACCCACCATGCACGCTTTAAATAGCCTACAATCTTAGAATCTTTTTTTCAAAATGGTTATTCTGCTGTCCCCATAGGATAACCCTTTTTGGTTTCATGTAGAACCCTCTGTGGAAATGAGTTTACAAAAAGGTTCTACCTAGAACCAAAAAGGGTTATTCAAAAGGTTATCCTATGGGGACAGCCGAAGAACCCTTTTTAGGTTCCAGATAGCATATTTTTTTCTAAGAGTGTTGTCTACCTCATGTCAGTGAAGGGCTATTAAGTTAAAACCCAGACTGGAATTTAGGGGGCATGAGAGGGTATGCCATATGCCTACCTTTAATTAAAGTAAATGTCAAAAAGCACAGGCCTACCAATTGTTAGTTTAAGTTTTGATGAAATTAAAAAATCTATAAAGTGATCTATGACAGCTCTTTGGTCAGCGATGCTTTATGCTAGAAACAAGCTGAGAAATTGACTTTGCTTGGGAAGTAATCCAATTCTGTCACTATCAATTGATTAAACTATGAACATTCTGTACATTAGAAGATGTTTAAACACAGACAGCTTTTAGGGAAACACTTGTAACCTTCCTTCACTGGGTTAAGCCATGGAAGAACAGTAGCCAGCAGTTAAAGCAAACATTTTGCTGCGTCGGAAGACCTACTCAGTCTGGGATGGAAAGGCTAACTTTTGAAAGTACCGTGCTCAGATTCCTAATTATATCTCAGATTGAATTATTTGCATTACAGGAACAGTTTGTTGCAAACAAGATGTGATTTGGCATAGAGAAACATAATAAGACGCACACATAAGAATATCTCTCTGTCATTTTATAGTCTGTAATTTGGGTAATTTGTATGGTATTAAAAAAACATTCTGCTAATATGTAAAATGATGTAGAATTGCATGCAATTTTTATAAAAGGCAAATTTTTCTCTGACCTGCAAATACCATGCAATGCTTTTATTATAAAGGAGATCTTTCCACCCCTACTCTTGTCCACAACCTTTTGGCCTTCAGCCCTGTGCGTTATCAACAATCCTGCGTTGCCATGGAGGCCTGATGCTTACAGGGCGAAGAGCACTTTATAAAACTGCACATCTAAAGCTCTGGTCTGTTCAAGAAACGAGGGTAAACGGTAGGCATGTTCCCTTCTATCCACTTTATGTTTTAATTATTATTTTGGGTAAAGGGGAGGGTCACTTGTTTCATTTTCAAGCGTTCAGTGAGGGCCATCCATTTTCGTTTTAGAGACGTCCAATTTTCTCCATGTAAGCATAACTTTCCCTCCCTAACACAAGATAATAATAATATTTTCGCAGATTAACAGGTGAGGTCTAGCAACATGTAGTAGATCATAGTCCTTGTTCAGTTTTTGACCCAGTTGACTTCTAGACTTTTACAGACAGTGAGCTAATGCTATTGAATATTTGATTTATATCTTGGACTCTTACCAATGTGATGATCACACCTGCATTAAGCTACATTTGTTTGAAAAGTTGTCCACATAACATTAAAAGTATCACATCTTCACAATAGTCATAGAGTCTTCTCTACCTCCAATCGCCTGGGAACAGAGTGAACATCTGGTGACAGTGCTGCTCTATTCTGGGACAAGCAGAACCACCCAGCCCTGTCTATGTAAATCTCAGTTTCACTCCTACACCTCCCAGTCTACCAGTTAACCAGTTTCCCTCCCTGAAATACCCTGGACTGGGCCAGATGTGAGGGAGTGACTGGTTTTAACCTCTGTAGTGGATTCAGGGAGGGAGACATAACAGATATGCCACTATGTGATTAATGACAGATAAAATGGATATTATACTTTATATAAACTCAGCAAAAAAAGAAACGTCCCTTTTTCAGGACCCTGACTTTCAAAGATAATTCGTAAAAATGCAAATAACTTCACAGATCCTCATTGTAAAGGGTTTAAACACTGTTTCCCATGCTTGTTCAATTAACCATAAACAATTAATGAATATGCACCTGTGGAATGGTCGTTAAGATACTAACAGCTTACAGACTGTAGGCAATTAAGGTCACAGTTATGAAAACGTAGGACACTAAAAAAGCCTTTCTACTTTCTAAAACACCAAAAGAAAGATGCCTAGGGTCCCTGCTCATCTGCGTAAACGTGCCTTAGGCATGCTGCAAATAGGCATGAGGATGTGGCCAGGGCAATAAATTGCAATGTCCGTACTGTGAGACGCCTAAGACAGCGCTATAAGGACACAGGATGGACAGCTGATCGTCCTCGCAGTGGCAGACCATGTGTAACAACACCTGCACAGGATCGGTACATCCGAACATCACACCTGCGGGGAAACAACAGCTGTCCAAGTTACACCAGGAACGCACAATCCCTCCATCAGTGCTCAGACTGTCCACAATAGGCTGAGAGAGGCTGGACTGAGGGCTTGTAGGCCTGTTGTAAGGCAGGTCCTCACCAGACATCACCGGCAACAACGTCGCCTATGGGCACAAAACCACCGTCGCTGGACCAGACAGGACTGGCAAAAAGTGCTCTTCACTAACGAGTCACGGTTTTGTATCACCAGGGATGATGGTCGGATTCGCGTTTATCGTCGAAGGAATGAGCGTTACACCGAGGCCTGTGGTCTGGGGCGGTGTGTCAGTCAGCCTCATCTGACTGAGCTTGTTGTCATTGCAGGCAATCTCAACTCTGTGCGTTACAGGGAAGACATCCTCCTCCCTCATGTGGTACCCTTCCTGCAGGCTCATCCTGACATGATCCTCCAGCATGATAATGCCACTAGCCATACTGCTCATTCTGTGCGTGATTTCCTGCAAGGAATGTCAGTGTTCTGCCCCGGCCAGCAAAGAGCCCGGATCTCAATCCCATTGAGCACGTCTGGGATCTGTTGAATCGGAGGGTGAGGGCTAGGGCCATTCCCCCCAGAAATGTCCGGGAACTTGCAGGTGCCTTGGTGGAAGAGTGGGGTAACATCTCACAGCAGAACTGGCAAATCTGGTGCAGTCCATGAGGAGGAGATGCACTGCAGTACTTAATGCAGCTGGTGGCCACACCAGATACTGACTGTTATATTTGATTTTGACCACCCCTCTGATCAGGGACACATTATTCCATTTATTTTATCACAGTCTGTGGAACTTGTCAGTTTATGTCTCAGTTGTTGAATCTTGTTATGTTCATACAAATATTTACACATGTTAAGTTTGCTGAAAATAAATGCATTTGACATTTTTTATTTTAACGATATTTTACCAGGTAAGTTGACTGAGAAACACGTTCTCATTTGCAGCAACGACCTGGGGATAGTTACAGGGGAAGGAGGGGGATGAATGAGCCAATTGTAAACTGGGGATTATTAGTGACCGTGATGGTTGAGGGCCAGATTGGGAATTTAGCCAGGACACCGGGGTTAACACCCCTACTCTTACGATAAGTGCCATGGGATCTTTAATGACCTCAGAGAGTCAGGACACCCGTTTAACGTCCCATCTGAAAGACAGCACCCTACACAGAGCAGTGTCCCCAATCACTGCCCTGGGAATTGGGATCTTTGTTAGACCAGAGGAAAGAGTGCCTCCTACTGCCCCTCCAACACCACTTCCAGCAGCACCTGGTCTCTCCCATCCAGGGACTGACCAGGCCCAACCCTGCTTAGCTTCAGAAGCAAGCCAGCAGTGGTATGCAGGGTGGTATGCTGCTGGCACATTGAGAGGACTGCTGCTGCAGCATTGAGAGGACGTTTCTTTTTTTGCTGAGTTTAGATACTGTATGTAGTGTAAATGTGTCTTATGTTTGAGCCAGCATGATTTCTCATTCACAGATCTTCAGTCAGTATCCTCTCCATGAAAATAGGTAATATAATGTTAGAAGATCACATCCAATTAAATCAGACATTTTGGTTGAGGTTCAAAATGAGGATTGTTTTGGGGGCTGAAGTGATTGTGAACTTTGAAGTAATGTTGGGTCATAACACCTTTTGTTTTTAACTTCTGTAGATCTTGATTTAGATATGGACAGGAATTGTGTTTCAACACTTCAAAAAATGTATATAATTCCAAAAGGCCATGACAAAACTATAAGTCATAACCATGATGATGATGATGAGGATGGTCATGTGATTGAATGATTGCTTTCTATTATTGTCACAGTCACAGTTGACCTCCTCTAGTGAGCATTGTTCCATGTCACTGTCTCTTCCCCCTCAGCACCTGCAGTAGGTCCAGCTGTAGCAGTACAGTCACTTGTGCAGTCTGACTGAGGGAGGTTTTAGTACAACCTCTGTATCACTGTGTGAACACGGACCACTGTGTAACTCTGACAGTAGAATCTCCTGCATCTTCAGCCTGACTCCACTGATGTCAGAGTGAAGTACTATGAGATCCCACTGCCACTGAATCTAGATGGAGTCCCAGACTGAAGTGTTGTAGCCCAGTATACAGGAGTTTAGGAGCTCCTCCAGGTTTCTGGTGGTACCAGGCCATACAGGTGTAATCACCAGGACAACCATCTACTACATTTGCACTGGTTTTACAGTTTATAATAACTGTCAGTCCTTGGAGAACAGTTTCCACTGCAGGAGTCTGAGTCACAGTGACCTGTCCTCTGGATTCTGAAACAGAGACATTTAAGAATATTGTATTTCAAACATGTTTTTGTCTAAATTTTAATTAGTCTCATTCTGTCAAAGTTAATATTTAGATTACATACTTCGATAACAAAGTTAATTTTGGAGCATTAAATTAAAAAATCTTACCCTGAATTAAGAAAGTCAGTATCCACACAAAGCTCATGATGAAAGTCATCGTTGAAGTTCTGTTGTCATGAAGGACAGCTTTCAGTCATGAAGTGTTAAACTCACAGGGCTATAAACACTCCCAGACCACTGAAGCATGTGCTGCCAATGCAAATTGGCTTATACTGTATGTAAATAGTCTTCCTGGACAGTCAGACTTTTTTTGTAAATATTGTGTGATGTAGAAACATGATAACTATGTAATAATTGACATGGTTTTAGATTTAAGTGCTCTAAGTGCTTTAATTATAGACATCTACAAATTAAGCATATTGTTATTACTGTGTTATTAGACCAGATGGTATCTGCTTTATGTCTCCCTCCAGTGGTCAGGCTCAGTAACTGCAGTCTGTGTGTGGACTATGATGCTGCTGACTGACTCCTATCTAAAGGGGAGATCTCCAGAGCTCTGACATCTCCAGGCTCCTGTTTCACCTGCTGCTCTCTGGAACTACCACAGTGGTGTGAGGGAGGATGTCTGGGTAATGTATGGGGCTTTATTGTATGTTTTTGAATCATGTTGATTAAATTCTAGCTATTTATAACACAGGTCATCTTTAGAGGTTTGAATCATTGCACATCATCTCTAAATCAGATTGGTCGATGGTTTTCCTTGACTTACTCAACAGAGTCAACATGTAGTTAATAGTCAGGAGAAACATTAAATGATCAGTTATGATCTAAGGTCTTCTAGACATAGCTCTAGTTTGACTCTATTGTTGTTCAG
>NC_036840.1:618104-770510 GCF_002910315.2 Salvelinus sp. IW2-2015 | reverse complement strand
GTTTTTCAGCTCTCCTACACACTGTTGTCATAGTAATTGATCATCTACTCCCCTCAGCACCTGCAGTAGGTCCCAGCTGTAGCAGTTACAGTCACTGCGCAGTCTGACTGTGAGGGAGTTTTGGGACGGCTCTGTATCACTGTTGTGAACACTGGGATCACTGTTGGTAAACTCTGACAGTAGTAATCTCCTGCATCTTCAGCCTGACTTCACTGATGTCAGAGTGAGTCACTCCCAGATCCACTACCAACTGAATCTAGAGGAGTCCAACAGCTGAACTTGTTGTTTATCAGATAAATGAGGAGTTTAGGGCTTCTCCGGGTCTTGTAGTAACAGTGAAGGTAAGTACTGGTATATACCACTGCTGAGTTTACAGCCAATTTTGTTGACGTCTCCAAGTGCCAACAGCTTTCACTGCATGTGTCTGAGTCAGATATACTGTCCTCTGATTCTGAATATTGGATAGTGAGAGAAACAACAACAAAAAACGGCTTTTAATATCTTAAATTACGTAATTAATTACCAATTTACCTGAGATAAGCGATGATACTACTCAATTATCATTACTTAGATATCATCATTCTTATACCTTGTATGGTAGAAAGCAAGTGTCCAGATGAATATGGTGATAAAATCCATGGTGTTAGTGGTTCTGTTGGCATGAAGGAGCACTCTCAGTGCATGAAGTGGTAAACTCACAGGATATAAATACTACCGGAGCACTGAAGCATGTGCTGGTCTTATGCAAAGGTCCAATCTATGCGTAAACTAACATAGAGAGAGTTTTTGCAACATCAAGAGGTTGGGGAAAAGAACAATCGTTATGTAATCCAACCAGTTGAAAGTGTCCGTTGGTACTTAAAGAACATGATGTCAGATCAGTTGTCGTCGGAGACATTATTACTGATGATAGGACGACATAAACGGTATCTTTGGAAGTCTACACATTCTAGTTATCAGATTCACATGGAATTGTTGTGCAATTTAAATGTTTAAATATGAAACTATTTGTGAAAAGATTAAATGTAATTTTAGCTTCTAAATGAGAGAATTGTTTTCATGAGTGAACATTGCTTACTCAGTGGCCCTCCCCAAGTGAACAGGCATTGGTTGCGAACTATAAAACACGCCCTTCTCTCCCCCACTACAAAAGCCCATTGGAAAAAGTCAACCTCTTATGTTCCCGTTGACTGCTGTCAATACGTTTAGGGCTAATATCAACTACAGAACTAAGCCAACTTCAGAGTGAGCTCTGGTTGTGAATGGTTGAACGACTACAACCTAACGAAATTAACGTTGTGTTCCCGATGACGTGAGGACTGAAGTCCATACGCTTTAACCTTTCTAGCCCTGGCGTTCCGCTAGCGGAACTCCTGCCACATTCCACTGAAAAGGCAGAGCGCGAAATTCAAAAAAATATTTTTTAGAAATATTTAACTTTCACACATTAACAAGTCCAATACAGCTAATGAAAGATACACATCTTGTGAATCCAGCCAACATGTCCGATTTTTTAAATGTTTTACAGGGAAAACACAATATATATTTATGTTAGCTCACCAACAAATAGAAAAAAGCACAAAAAAAGCACAGACATTTTTCACAGCACAGGAGGCATGCACAAAATCAACCAAACTAACCTAGAACCAACCAAAGTAACCAAGAAACAACTTAATCAGATGACAGTCTTATAACATGTTATACAATAAATCTATGTTTTGTTCGAAAAATGTGCATATTTCAGGTATAAATCATAGTTTACATTGCGGCTACAATCAGAAATTGCACCGAAAGCAGCCAGAATAATTACAGACACCAACGTGACATACCGAAATACTCATCATAAAACATTTCTGAAAAATACATGGTGTATAGCAAATTAAAGACAAAGATCTTGTGAATACAGCCAATATTTCCGATTTTTTAAGTGTTTTACAGTGAAAACACAATATAGCATTATATTAGCTTACTACAATAGCCTACCACACTACCGCATTCATTCATCAAGGCACGTTAGCGATAGCAATAGGCACGTTAGCGTTAGCGAATAAACCAGCAAAAGATATTAAATTTCACTAACCTTCATAAACCTTCCTCAGATGACAGTCCTATAACATCAGGTTATACATACACTTATGTTTTGTTCGAAAATGTGCATATTTAGAGCTGAAATCCGTGGTTATACAATGTGCTAACGTAGCATATTTTTCCCAGAATGTGCGGATATACATGTTGTATAGGATAGATCCATTAGTTCTTAATGCAATCGCAGTGTTAGAATTCTAAAAATATCTTCATTACGACATAAGACTTAGTTATGGTAAGGGAATAACCAAAACCTGAGCGCAAAGCTACTAGTACACAGTTCGACAGATATATGAAATAGCATCACAAAATGGTTCCTACTTTTGCTGATCTTCCATCAGAATGTTGTACAAGRGGTCYTTTGTCCAGAACCGTCKTTGTTTGGAWTCAGAACGWCCTCTTTCCCTCTTGAATTAGCAAGCACACTGGCCAGGTGGTGCTAAGCTCTCCTTCGTGAACAAACGCAAACAACGCAACACGCCTAACGTCCCGAATAAATTTCAATAGTCTAATAAAACTATATTGAAAAAACATCCTTTTCGATGATATTGTGACATGTATCAAATAAAATCAAAGCCGGAGATAGTATTCGCCCATAACGACAGCTTTCCAGTAGGCAATAACAGGTCCCTTCATGCGCCTTGCAGAGAACATAAAATGGGGGACACGTTGTTCCAAGAGGGTTTATTCAACCTCAGACCGAGATAATCAACTAATTTCTCCTCTCACTTCCTCTTGACATCTAGGGGAAGGTGTATGACGTGCACGTAGTGTCATACGTATCATGCCCATTTATAGGCAGGCCCTTGAACACAGCATCGATTTCAGACTTTCCACTTCCTGGTCAGAAAGTGCGCTGCCAAATGAGTTGTGTTTTACCCACAGACAAAATTCAAACGGTTTTAGAAACTAGAGAGTGTTTTCTATCCAATAGTAATAATAATATGCATATTGTACGAGCAAGAATTGAGTACGAGGCCGTTTAAATTGGGTACGATTTTCCCCCAAAGTGAAAACAGCGCCCTCTGGTCCTCATCAAGTTTTAAAGGGTGAATTTCAACGTGGAGGTGACGATCGCCACGCTGGAAGGATGAATGTGACTACACCAGCCAAAATATAGCATGAGCTTATAGTATGGCTACTTGGTATGAACTTTGAACTCTCATTCACTAAATACATCCTTGACGTCGAGTTATCAGCAGCAGCTGTGGACGTGCGTGGCCTGGGAAGGGATGGAGAATCTCTTCGGAACGACAGGGTGCTACATCGTATCTGTCGTACCACCAGACAACAGGGTACTACAACGTACACGTTCTACCACCAGACGACAGGGCACTACAACGTATCCGTTCTACCATGTTCTTCAAAGGACAGGGATGATCTCTGCTGGTCAACCCAGCCTTCCATCTTCGACCAATCTATTGAAGCACAGCTCAGAGTAAATATATTTCTTGCATTTCCTTTTCCGAATGGACGGTTATTTAGAATGCATAATATTCTGTACTTACGATAGCATAGCTTCATAAGGCCCGATAGAGACCCAATCCTTTTGTTCCTCAGTCTTCCCATCTTTATTCAAACCCAACCCCCTTTCTTTGTGTAACCAGCCGTCATATCGGTTTTCGCCCCCTGGGGACGTTTTTATGACATAATTAGTAATCAATGTATAGATCCATCCTGTGCATATGTAATTCTGTGTGCTTATTTAGGTATTTAGTAAATAAATAATTAAACCAGATTTTGTATTTGTAACAACTTCCGCCGGAGTCGGTCCCTCTCCTTGTTCGAGCGGATCTCGCGCGTCAACGTCACGGCCTTCTAGCCATCGCATATATTTAGCTCAGTGTATTTTAGTTCCATTGGAGGCTACTCAGAGGAGGAAGGGGAGGACCATCCTCCTCAGTGAATTTCATAAAATAAAAATAGTGAACATTTAAAAGTTAACCTTTTTAGACAAATCTATGCACGTCATCATAGTTTTTTATAAAACACCATTGTTTTTGCAATGAAGGTCTACAGTAGCCTCAACAGCACTCTGTAGGGTAGCACCATGGTTGTAGCCGGAGGACAGCAAACTTCCGTCTTCGTCTGGGTACATTGACTAGTACAAAACCTAAGAGGTTTGTGGTTCTCACCCCTTTCCATAGACTTACACAGTAATTATGACAACTTCCGGAGGACATCCTCCAACCTATCAGAGCTCTTGCAGCATGAACTGTCATGCACCAAGCCTCCGACGCACCAAGCTCCTGTGCGTCCCCAGAGTCCTGTGCGTCCTGTTGCTGCTCCCCGCACTAGCCCTGAGATGCGTGTCCCCAGCCCGGTACCACCAGTGCCGGCACCACGCACTAGGCCTAATGTGCGTCTCCGGGTCCAGTATGCCTGTTCCATCTCCCCGCACTAGCCTGAGAGTGCGGTGTCCTTAGTCCGGTACCTCCAGTTCTGGTACCACGCACCAGGCCTACAGTGCGCCTCAGCCATGAGCAGCCAGAGTCGCCCGCCAGCCATGAGCAGCCAGAGTCGCCGCCAACCATGAGCAGCCAGAGTCGCGCCGCCAGCCATGAGCAGCCAGAGTCGCCCGCCAGTCATGAGCAGCCAGAGTCGCCCGCCAGCCATGAGCAGCCAGAGTCGCCCGCCAGCCATGCAGCCAGAGTCGCCCACCAGCCAGGATCTGCCAAAGCCGCCAGCCAGCCAGGATCTACCAGAGCCACCAAAGCGGGTATTGACAATGGTGGAGTGGGGGCCACGTCCCGCACCCGAGCCGCCGATAATAAGGCCCACCCGGACCCCCCTTCAATGTCAGGTTGTGCGCCAGAGCCGCACCTTGGTGGGGTTGGGGAACGCACGCCCGCTAGTATCTTTGTTTTCTTTATTATTTTAGTTAGGTCAGGGTGTGACATGGGGAATGTATGTGTTTTTGTATTGTCTAGGGGTTTTGTATGGTAAATGGGTCAGTGTCTTGTCTAGGTGTTTGTATGTCTATGGCTGCCTAGATTGGTTCTCAATTAGAGGCAGCTGTGGTTCATTGTCTCTGATTGAGAGCCATATTTAAGGCGGTCATAGGCATTGGGGTTTTGTGGGTAATTGTCTATGTCTATGTTGCATGTTAGCACTTAGTCTTTAATAGCTTCACGTTCATCTGTTTGTTGTTTTGTTTCGTTGTTCCTAAGTAAAGAGAAGATGTATTTTTCACACGCTGCGCCTTGGTCCTCTCTTTCGCCTCAAGACGATCGTGACAGTCAAAATATAACGAGTACTTTTGAGTGTCAGGAAAATGTATGTAGTGAATGTTGTAATGTAGTAAAGTAAAAGTTGGAAAAAATATAAATAGTAACGTAAAGTACAGATATCCCCAAAAAACGACTTAAGTAGTACTTTAAAGTATTTTTACACCACTGTAAATTCCCCTAAGTTATAACATTTGAAATGGCCTTGAAAAACACCATCATCAGGAGCTGAACTCTCCTCCTCATACAACGTATGAGGTGAAAAGGACTCTAGGGCAACTGAGAGTGCAGAAAGGACAGAACCAACTGAGTGAACTATCACCGAACTTAACAGGAGTTGATGACGATGAACGAGAGTAGTAAGGTTTCAACAAATTCACATGAAAAAGTTGGGTGGCCTTCCTGCGCTTAGGAGTTGCAATCAGACAGTTCTGTTCAGACACTTTGCGCACCTCCGTGATAGGACCAGTGAACTTAACCTGCAAAGGAGAACCTACAATTAGGTAAAAGAGCGAAAACCTGGTCACCAGAGCTAAATTGTCTACGCTCAGCCCGAACGTCATAAATATGCTTAATCTTTACTTGTGCACTTTCCAGTTTCTCTTTTCCCATTTCACCAGCAGAGCACAGTCCATTACGAACACCATTGACATAATCAAGTACATTTAGTGGTGGCTCTACTGTTCCCCAGCTGTCCTGCAACACAGCCAGAGGGCCACGCACTGCATGTCCAAAAAACAGATAATTTGGACTAAATCCTATACGGTCCTGGACAACTTCTCTAGCTGCCAACAGTAACAATGGCAAACCAACACTGGAACTCTTCCAAGTCAAGGTACAGTGCCTTCAGGAAAGTATTCAGAGACCTTGACTATTTCCACATTTTGTTTTCGTTACATCCTTATTCTAAAATTGATTAAATAGTTTTTTCTTCTTCATAAATCTACACACAATACCCTATAATGACAAAGAAAACCTTTTTTTAATGTTTGCACCTTTGGCGGCGGTTACAGCCTCGAGTGTTCTTGGGTATGATGCTACAAGCTTGGCACACCTGTATTTGGGAGTTTCCTCCATTCTTCTCAGCAGATCCTCTCAAGCTCTGTCAGGTTGGATGCACAGCTATTTTCAGGTCTCTCCAGAGATGTTCGATTGGGTTCAAGTCCAGGCTCTGGCTGGGTAACTCAAGGACATTCAGAGACTTGTCCCAAAGCCACTCCTACATTGTCTTGGTTGTGTACTTGTCACGTTTCTGACCTTATTTTCCTTTGTTTAGTCTTTATTTAGTTGGTCAGGACGTGAGTTGGGTGGGTATAGTCTATGTTGTCTGTTTCTATGTGGGGTTTCTTGTTTGGCCTGATATGGTTCTCAATCAGAGGCAGGTGTTAGTCATTGTCTCTGATTGGGAACCATNTTTCCTTTGTTTAGTCTTTATTTAGTTGGTCAGGACGTGAGTTGGGTGGGTATAGTCTATGTTGTCTGTTTCTATGTGGGGTTTCTTGTTTGGCCTGATATGGTTCTCAATCAGAGGCAGGTGTTAGTCATTGTCTCTGATTGGGAACCATATTTAGGTAGCCTGTTTTGTAGTATGTTTTGTGGGTGATTGTTCCTGTTCGTGTGTTCATATGTTCTGTGTTCACTAGTTCGGGACTGTAGCGTCTTCGGTTCTTTCTGTCAGTTTGTTGTTTTTGTTCATTGTTTAAGTAGCCTATTAAACTATGGATTATCATCACGCTGCATTTTGGTCCTCCTCTCTTTCACCCGAAGACAGCCGTTACAGAATCACCCACCAAAACCGGACCAAGCAGCGTGGTAACGGACAGCGGCAGCAGCAGCAGCAGCAGCGATGTCAGGAATGGACATGGGAGGACGAGTTGGATGGTAAAGGACCCTGGGCAGAGCCAGGGGAATATCGCCGCCCGAAAACTGAGCTGTAGACAGCGAAAGCGGAGAGGCGGCGTTATGAGGAGGCTGCACGAAAGCGTGATCTGGACTGTGTTAATACTTGGGAAGAGATAGACAGGTGGGCTTTCAACCCAGGGAGAGTGCCGGAGCCCGCCTGGGATTCTATGGAGCAATGTGAGGAGGGATACCGGCGAATGGAGGCAGCACGGCGACGCGGTGGGAAGCCCGAGAGACAGCCCCAAAAATGTATTGGGGGGAGGCACACGGGGAGTGTTGCTAAGCCAGGTAGGAAACCTGTTTCTCATGGTCTGAGAGTCTTTAGGAGCCTTTTGTCAAACTCCAAGTAGGCTGTCATGTGCCTTTTACTGAGGAGTGGCTTCCGTCTGGCCGCTCTACCATAAAGGCCTAATTGGTGGAGTGCTGCAGAGATGGTTGTCCTTCTGGAAGGTTATCTCATCTCCACAGAGGAACTCTGGACCTCTGTCAGAGTGACCATCGGGTTCAGTTTGGCCGGGCAGCCAGCTCTGGGAAGAGTCTTGGTGGTTCCAAACTTTTCCATTTAAGAATGATGGAGGTCACTGTGTTCTTGGGGACCTTCAATGCTGCAGACATTTTTTGGTACCCCTCCCCAGTTCTGTGCCTTGACACAATCCTGTCGCTGAGTTCTACGGACAGTTCCATCGACCTCATGGCTTGGTTTTTGCTCTGGCATGCACTGTCAACTGTGGGACCTTATATAGACAAGTGTGTGCCTTTCCAAATCATGCCCAGTCAATTGAATTTACCACAGGTAGACTCTAGTCAAGTTTTAGAAACATCTCAATGATGATCAATGGAAACAGGATGCACCTGAGCTCAATTTCGAGTCTCATAGCAAAGGGTCTGAATACTTATGTAAATAAGGTATTTCTGTTTTTAGATTAAATAAATTAGAAACAATTTCTAAAAACCTGTTTTCACTTCTTCATTATGGGGTATTGTGTGTAGATTGCTGAGGAAATGGTTTTATTTAATCCATTTTAGAACAAGGCTGTAACATAACTAAATGTGGAAAATGTCAAGGGGCCTCCGTCTTTAATTTTCTTCCCGCATGTGTTGCAAGTTGCAATCCGTTTTCTGTTGATACATCGTCGTATTTATATCTGAAAATAATAATTTGGGGCATCATCTTTCCAAGGGCTCCATCTGAATTCACCCACCGACGTTCCTCTGCACTGCCACACACAACTTTTTCTCAGCTGGCACAATTTGATTGGCTGCTGTCCGATTCAAACTGTAATCCGTTAAATGAAGAGTTGATGCGCTGCACACTTTTTTAATAGCATAATTTTTTATATTTGGGCTTGGGGAGGGTATCAAGTCAGGTCAAGTCATAAGGCTCAAGTCCAAGTCAAGTCACGATTCATTGGTGTTAAAGTCAAAGTCGAGTTGCAAGTCATCATATTTGTGACTCGAGTCTGACTCGAGTCCAAGTCATGTGACTCGAGTCCACACCTCTGCAGTTTGCAACTGTTGGACTAATGATTACACCATAGGTTAGCTAGATGCAGGCAAGAGGGTGCAAGGCGGTATTGAATGTGTCACTGTCTGTCCATGTGTCACTGTCAGTCACCACAAACCTTTCTCTCGAGCTACGTTGAATTAATAGGCTAGGTTGTAGGAACCTCATGATGGGCATAGGGAAAATGCAAGTAATATTTAGTAGCATAAACCAATCTATGTGAAACTGGGTGAATGTAATATCAATGACAGTCATCCAATATGCTGTAATAGAGATAAGGCCATGCTCATAAAAAAAAGAATCATCCTCCCTCATCTTAAATGGCACCGACCGCCACTGTTTAGTTCAGTCAGTGGTCCATGTCACTGTCTCTTCCCCTTGGCTGAACATCTGGTGACAGTGCTGCTCTATTCTGGGACAAGCAGAACCACCCAGCCCTGTCTATGTAAATCTCAGTTTCACTCCTACAGTTCCCAGTCTACCAGTTAACCAGTTTCCCTCCCTGAAATACCCTGGACTGGGACTGATGTGAGGGAGGTGACTGATGTTAACCTCTATGGTGGATTCAGGGAGGGACACATAAMAGATAAGGCACCAAGTAATTAATGACAGATAAAAAAAAGATTATACTTCACGATGATAGTGTGTAGTGTATGTCTCCACGTAAATGTGTCTCATGTTTGAGCCCAGCATCATGTCTCATTCACAGATCTAACAGCTCATGAAAAGGGTTAATACATGCTAGATGATCACATCAATAACTGGTGGTGAAGTGCATGTAGGGATTTGGTTTGAGGGGCTGATGATGATTTAACATCACTTTTCTTTTACTTCTGTAGATCTTACTCTGCATATGGACTGGTAATGTATTTCAAAACGTCTAATAACTTTCATACACACTTTCAGTTCATTACCAATATAACAAGATACAACCATGATGATGATATTAATGATGATGATGATGATGAGGAGGAGGACGATAATTAGGACGTGAGTTCTAACATGCGTTCTAACCATATTCAAAGTTGATCTGATCAGTGTTCCATGTCATTGTCTCTTCCTGCAGTAGGTCCCAGCTGTACAGTACAGTCACTGTGCAGTCTGACTGAGGGAGGTTTTTGTACGGCTCTGTATCACTGTGTGAACACTGGACCACTGTGTAAACTCTGACAGTAGTAATCTCCTGCATCTTCAGTCTGGACTCTACTGATGGTCAGAGTGAAGTCACTCCCAGATCCACTTCCACTGAATCTAGATGGAGTCCCAGACTGAAGTGTTGTAGCACGGTAAATAAGGAGTTTAGGAGCTCCACCAGGTTTCTGTAGGTACCAGGCTAAAAAGTCATTGTTGTAAACATTACTGCTGGTTTTACAGTTCAGAGAGACTGTCTGTTCTGGGACAACAGCTTTCACTGCCGGAGTCTGTGTCACAACGTACTGTCCTCTGGATTCTGAAAAATATAGTAAAAACATTTATATAAATGAAATGTTACATATAGTAATGAATAGTTCTGAATACAAATATTAACATTGATATACTGTACATGTAAACACTGTAGATTTAATTCATTTGCAATAATACATTCTGAAATGTTAACCTTCTATGCAGAAAGCAAGTGTCCAGATGAAGATGGTGATAAAAGTCATGGTTGCTGTGGGTTCTGTTGTCATGAAGGACAGCTCTCAGACACGAAGTGTTAAACTCACAGGGATATAAATGCTGTTAGAGCAGCGGAGCAAATGAATTATGCAAATTAATGTTACAAATCTATTTCAGGTTCCAAGTAGGCTCCCATCAAAATACATTTTGAGATTTATTTTATAATAATTAGGTGGGTACTTAAATTTGTCTTATTTCACACAGTTTTATTTTTTTATTTTTTATTTCACCCTTATTTAACCAGGTAGGCAAGTTGAGAACAAGATCTCATTTACAATTGCGACCTGGCCAAGATAAAGCAAAGCAGTTCGACACATACAACAACACAGAGTTACACATGGAGTAAAACAAACATACAGTCAATAATACAGTAGAAAAATAAGTCTATATACAATGTGAGCAAGTGAGGTGAGATAAGGGAGGTGAAGGCAAAAAAAGGCCATGGTGGTGAATTAAATACAATATAGCAAGTAAAACATTGGAATGGTTGATTTGCAGTGGAAGAATGCGCAAAGTAGAGATAGAAATAATGGGGTGCAAAGGAGCATAAATAAATAAATAAATACAGTAGGGAAAGAGGTAGTTGTTTGGGCTAAATTATAGATGGGCTATGTACAGGTGCAGTAATCTGTGAGCTGCTCTGACAGCTGGTGCTTAAAGCTAGTGAGGGAGATAAGTGTTTCCAGTTTCAGAGATTTTTGTAGTTCGTTCCAGTCATTGGCAGCAGAGAACTGGAAGGAGAGGCGGCCAAAGGAAGAATTGGTTTTGGGGGTGACCAGAGAGATATACCTGCTGGAGCGCATGCTACAGGTGGGTGCTGCTATGGTGACCAGCGAGCTGAGATAAGGGGGGACTTTACCTAGCAGGGTCTTGTAGATGACCTGGAGCCAGTGGGTTTGGCAACGAGTATGAAGCGAGGGACAGCCAACGAGAGCGTACAGGTCGCAGTGGTGGGTAGTATATGGGGCTTTGGGCTTTATGCCCAAGTGTGAATTGGAAATGTTATTTTTTTTGCATATCCCAAACTCCCCCTGAGAGAACCTCGGAGAGTGGGGTCAAGGCCAGGGTCTGCCATTGTCAACGGCGACCCTGGAGCAATTAAGGTTAAGTGCTTTTCTCAAGGTCACATCAGCATATATTTCACCTTGTCGGCCCGGATATTCAAACTAGTGACCTTTCAGTTACTGGCCCAACGCTCTAACCTCTAGCTACCTGCTGCCCCTTTTACAACATCAAACAGCAACTGTTTTATCTGATAACTAATGTAGGGTAATGTCATACCACCATTATATTTTGATTCTGATGATGATCAGATATAATGAACTGTCTGTTCACTCATGCTTGGTCTCTCATGTAAATTCCTCTAATCAGGTAGTGAACACTTCTCTAAACTAAAGCTGGTAGGATTCCTCTGGTAGTATTGTCTGTCCTCTGTGACTTTACCATCACTGTTAAATGTGAGATCAACATGTTTAATAAAGGAATATACAACATGATCACTATCACTACTGCTGCTGCTGTTGTCTTTCATATGGACAATATGGAGGAATACTAGCAACACTGATCTAATGCTGGACTGCACGTACAGACAAGGAGAACTCCTGATACACAGAGGAAGGAAAAAGGACTCATATCTGGATTTAAGACACAATTTATATTTTTATTATCTAGAAACATCTAATATGAAGTGTTTGTTCTACCTGGAAGATGTTAAAGTATATTAGTGTTGATTATGATTCTGTATGAGTGATATTCATTGTAACAGCTGCAGCAACACAACACAAAGAGGTTTTTGTACCAGCAGTAATAGTGATTGTATCACTGTGGTGTACTTTTGGTAGCGGCACCAGACTTGATGTTGGAAGTAAGTAAAGAAGAAAATTAACTATTTTATTCACCTTTTGATGTCGTTTTTCAGTATCTCTATATGTTTTGCCTTGATAATGAGGATTTTTCAAACTAACTTCTTTTAATGATTTAAACAAAATACACAAGGCCTACACATACTATGGCCAATATGAATGTTATTACATCTAATCAAATTTGACCTGCCTTTAAACTATAAAAGTGATTAGCCTACATTTTAGATTAGTTGTATGAATAAACATACTGCACCTACAGTAGTAGGAAATGTACAAGAAAAAGTCAGGTTTGGTCAATGTTAAGGAAATCAACATGAAAAACACTTTATTTCTAATTGAGGAGATTAAATCATTTCTGAAATGTATTCATACTATAGCAGAGTTAATTATTTGAACCACAGTCTAAAGAAATTAAGAGTGCCAAACATGCAGGAGGTTTTTGTACGAGCAGTACTAGGGATTGTATCAATGTGGTACACTTTTGGTAGCGGCACCAGACTAGATGTTGGAAGTAAGTAACAAGCTCTGATAATTCTTTCTGATTATTTTGGGGGGTATTTTACTTTGTGAAACTCCGTCTCCATGAAAATATTGCAATTTTACATTTTTTTACTTCCTAAAAAACATATATATTTTTTATTACTTTTGACAAAGCTTTCTTTCAAATGAAATGTTATTTAATTAACATGTTCAAATGTAGGTGTTTAGTTAAATGTGTGGTTTGATGGATTGCAGAGGATAGTTCCAGTATGATAACTATTTAATAATATTGGATATAGTTGTTGCATTGTGTATTACTGTTTGTGTGAGATTTTAGATCTTTCACTCTTAAATATTTTTAAAAATATTCTTAAAAATGTTGCTTTTGACTGAACCTTCTTTCAAATAATATTTTATTGAATCAAAATGATAAATTGTAATTTATTTATGTCTGGTTTGTATGATGGCAGACTGTAACTTAATTCTGATAAATAACTATTTAAGAGTATTGTATATAGTATTCATCATTGTTGCATTGTGTTCATGGTAGACTTCACTGTTAGTGTGAAGACAAAGGGTCTCAGTTATGGTTGTAACTGACTTCATAATCCAACATGGATGATATGTGATGAAAATACTATGAATATGATCAGGCTGTTCTGATCAGATCCATTCCTGAACAATATCTGTATAACATGCATAACTGACACCGCATGACTAGTAACTCTAGTCATTTAAACAATTTCTACTTGTTTGGTTCATAATTCTGCTGAATCATATTACTTTAGGTTTTTCTCCACATATTCTAAACAATCTAACTTCTACATTCATATTTAGAGGGCATTTCCAATTCACTTTATTTTGTTGTGTCCTTTGCTGAAGATAATCTCTTACTGTAGCTGTACTTGATGTAGTTACTTAGTTGATGTGCTCTGTTTGTTCCAGGTAACAGTGCCCCCACACTCACCGTCCTGCCCCCCTCTAGTGAGGAGCTGTCCAGTACAACAACAGCCACACTGACGTGTCTGGCCAACAAGGGTTTCCCCTCAGACTGGACCTTGAGCTGGAAAGTGGACGGGACCAGCAAGAASCAGRAGRMCAGTMYCRGGGTCCTGGAGAAGGAYGGTCTGTACAGCTGGAGCAGCACCCTGACTCTCACTGGCCAGGAGTGGACCAAGGCAGGAGAGGTGACCTGTGAAGCCCAGCAGAAATCCCAGACTCCAGTCTCCAAGACCCTGAGGAAGGCTGACTGTTCTGGGTAGGACCCCTCAGTCACACCCCTGTGGAGAGAGGCTGCTGGTTCCTCTGCTTTGACTCTGTTCTGAGATCAGATGTTCTCTGTCTTATTGATCACTGACATGTAGACTAACAGAGGGCTTTGCTTGAGTTCATGTGTCAATCCTCTCTGTAGACTGAGATTGTATCAGTGTTAGATGTGATGTGTTCTGTTTTATTACAATTAGATACTGTAGGAATGATTGCTTTGATGCTTTGATGAATAGATGAAAATAAAGATTTCTCTTTGGAACATATATTTCTGTTGTCTTTTTTAATAATTAAACTACAGTCTTAAATGTTGTTGAATGGTATTGACATATATTAATAAAGCCTGATTCACAGTTTCTTTGAAACTATCAGACCTAATTGTCACTGCTTCGTTTTTTATGTTCTCACTTGAAACCACATCATCTTCAACCAGCAAATCAAATCAAATGAAATGTTACTAGTCACATGCGCCGAATACAACAGATGTAGACCTTACAGAGAAATGCTTACTTATGAGAGCCCTAACCAACAACGCAGTCTAAAAAAAATATGGATAAGAATAAGACATAAAAGTAACAAGTAATTAAAGAGCAGCAGTAAAATAACAATAGTGAGCCTATATACAGGGGGGAACCGATACAGAGTCAATGTGCGGTGGCACCGGCTCGTTGAGGTAGTATGTACATGTAGGTAGATTTATTAAAGTGACTATGCATAGATGACAACAGAGAGTAGCGGTGGTGTAAAGAGGGGGAGAGGGGGTGCAATGCAAATAGTCTGGGTAGCCATTTGACTAGATGTTCAGGAGTCTAATGGCTTGGGGGTAGAAGCTGTTAAGAAGCATCTTGGACCTAGACTTGGCTCTCCGGTACATCTTGCCATGCGGTAGCAGAGAGAACAGTCTATGACTAGGTTGGCTGGAGTTTTTTAGGGCCTTTTTAGGGCCTTCCTATGACACCACTTGGTATAGAGGTCCTGGATGGCAGAAAGCTTGGCCCCAGTGATGTACTGGGTCGTTCGCACTACCCTCTGTTGAGCCTTGCGGTCGGAGGCCTAGCAGTTGCCATGACAGGCAGTGACGCAACCGGTCAGGATGCTCTCGATGTTGCAGCTGTAGAACCTTTTTAGGATCTGAGGACCCATGCCAAATCTTTTCAGTCTCCTGAGGGGGAATAGGTTTTGTTGTGTCCTCTTCACGACTGTCTTGGTGTGTTTGGACCATGTTAGTTTGATGGTGATGTGGACACCAAGGAACTTGAAGCTCTCAACCTGCTCCACTGCATCCCCGTCGATGAGAATGGGGGCGTGCCTGGTCCTCTTTTTCCTGTAGTCCACAATCATCTCCTTTGTCTTGATCATGTTGAGGGAGAGGTTGTTGTCCTGGCACCACATGGCCAGGTCTCTGACCAACTCCCTATAGGCTGTCTCATCATTGTCGGTGATCAGGCCTACCATTGTTGTGTCGTCGGCAAACTTAATTTATGGTGTTGGAGTCATGCTTGGCCATGCAGTCATGGGTAAACAGGGAGTACAGGAGGGGACTGAGCACGCACCCCTGAGGGGTCCCCGTGTTGAGAATCAGCGTGGTAGATGTGTTGTTACCTACCCTTACCACCTGGGGGCTGCCCGTCAGGAAGTCCAGGATCCAGTTGCAGAGGGAGGTGTTTAGTCCCAGGGTCCTTAGCTTATTGATGAGCTTTGAGGGCACTATGGCGTTGAAAGCTGAGCTGTAGTCAATGAATAGCGTTCTCACATAGTTGTTCCTTTTGTCCAGGTGGGAATGGGCAGTGTGGAGTGCAATAGAGATTGCATCACCTGTGGCTCTGTTGGGGCAGTATGCACATTGGAGTGGGTCTAGGGTTGCTGGGATGATGGTGTAGATGTGAGCCATGACCAGCCATTCAAAGCATTTCATGGCTACAGACGTGAGTGCTATGGGTTGGTAGTCATTTAGGGAGGATTACCTTGTGTTCTTGGGCACAGGGACTATGGTGGTCTGCTTGAAACATGTTGGTATTAGAGACTCAGACAGGGAGAGGTTGAAAGTGTCAGTGAAGAGACTTGCCAGCTGGTCAGCGCATGCTCGCAGTACACGTTCTGGTAATCCTTCTGGCCCTGCGGCCTTAAAAATGTTGACCTATTTAAAGGTCTTACTCACATCGGCTGCAGAGAGCGTGATCACACAGTCTTCCGTGACAGTTGGTGCTCTCATGCATGTTTCAGTGTTATTTGCCTCGAAGCGAGCATAGAAGTAGTTTAGCTCATCTGGTAGGCTTGTGTCACTGTGCAGCTCTCAGCTGTGCTTCCCTTAGTAGTCTGTAATGGTTTGCAARTCCTGCCACATCCAAYTAGYGTCAGAGCCGGTGTAGATCGATTYGATCTTGGTCCTGTATTGAYGCTTTGCCTGTTTGATGGTTCATCGGATGGCATAGCGGGATTTCTTATAAGCTTCCGGGTTAGAGTCCTGCTCCTTGAAAGCGGCAGCTCTAGCCTTTAGCTCAGTGCGGATGATGCCTGTAATCCATGTCTTCTGGTTGGGGTATGTACATACGGTAACTGTGGGGACGACGTCCACTTATTGTTGAACCCAATGACTGACGTGGTGTACTCCTCAATGCCATCAAAGGAATCCCAGAACATATTCCAGTCTGTGCCAGTAAAACAGTCCTGCAGCTTAGAATCTGTAACATCTGACTACTTTTTTATTGATCTAGTCACTGGTGCTTCCTGCTTTAATTTTAGCTCATAAGCAGGAATCAGGAGGATAGAATTATGGTCAAATTTGCCAATTGGAGGACAACGGAGAGCTTTGTATGCGTCTGTGGAGTATATGTGCTCCAGAGTTCTTTTTCCCCTGGTTGCACATTTAACTTCTCAGGGATAGGCGTCCCGCTAGCAAAGACTGCAGACATATCCACATATTCTAAGTCAGAACCGTCCAGAGTAGTGATGTTGGACGGGCGGGCAGGTGCAGGCAGCGATCGGTTGAAGAGCATGCATTTAGTTTTACTTGTATTTACGAGCAATTGGAGGCCACGGAAGGAGAGTTGTATGGCATTGAAGCTCGTCTGGAGGGTTGTTAACACAGTGTCMAAAGAAGGGCCAGARGTATACAGAATRGTGTCGTCTGCGTAGAGGTGGATCAGAGAMTCACCAGCAGCAAGAGCGACATCATTGATGTATACAGAGAAGAGAGTCGGTCCAAGAATTGAACCCTGTGGCACCCCCATAGAGACTGCCAGAGGCCCGGACAACAGGCCCTCCGATTTGACACACTGAACTCTATCAGAGAAGTAGTTGGTGAACCAGGCGAGGCAATCATTTGAGAAACCAAGGCTATTGAGTCTGCCGATGAGGATGTGGTGATTGACAGAGTCGAAAGCCCTGGCCAGATCAATGAATACGGCTGCACATTTAACTTCTCAGGGATAGGCGTCCCGCTAGCAAAGACTGCTGACACCTAGTGGAAGCCATCGGAATTGCAATATGGGAGCTGGACTTACCCTATACTTTCCATTGTAAGAGCATGGGATCTCAAAACCTTTTTTTCCCCGGTTGGTTATTCTTTGGATTTTCTCCTACCATATCTATAGTCTCATACATTATTTCAACATTTCTACAAACTTCAAAGTGTTTTCTTTCCAATGGTACCAATTATATGCATATCCTGGCTTCAGGGCCTGAGTAACAGGCAGTTAACTTTGGGCACGTCAGTCAGGCGGAAATTGAGAAAAAAGGACCCTAGCCTGAAGATAGAAATTCAGTAAAACGGATTTAAGTTTCCTTGCATTAAAGTCCCCTGCTATTAGGAGCGCCGCCTATGGGTGAGCGTTTTCTCGTTTGCTTATGGCGGAGTACAGCTCATTCAATGCTGTATTAGTGCCAGCCTCGGACTGAGGTGGTACTTAAACAGCTACGAAGAATACAGATGGAAACTCTCTCGGTATGTAGTGTGGTCTACAATTTTTATTTATTTCACCTTTATTTAACCAGGTAGGCAAGTTGAGAACAAGTTCTCATTTACAATTGCGATCTGGCCAAGATAAAGCAAAGCAGTTCGACACATACAACAACACAGAGTTACACGTGGAGTAAAACAAACATACAGTCAATAATACAGTAGAAAAATAAGTCTATTGTCACGGCGGTGGAAGAAGGAGAGGACCAAAGCGCAGCTTGATTAGTGTTCATCTTAATTGAATGAATATCAAAACTGAACACTACAAATTACAAAAAAACAAAAGTGAAAACTGAAACAGTTCTATCTGGAGCAGACACACAAAGACTGAAGACAACCACCCACAAAACACAATAGAACACAGGCTACCTAAATATGGTTCCCAATCAGAGACAATGACTAACACCTGCCTCTGATTGAGAACCATATCAGGCCAAACGAGAAACCCCACATAGAAACAGAAAACATAGATCATACCCACCCAACTCACGCCCTGACCACACTAAAACAAAGAAAATACAAAAGAACTATGGTCAGAACGTGACATCTATATGCAATGTGAGCAAATGAGGTGAGATAAGGGAGGTAAAGGCAACAAAAAAAAGGCCATGGTGGTGAAGTAAATACAATATAGCAAGTAAAACACTGGAATGGTAGATTTGCAGTGGAAGAATGTGCAAAGTAGAGATAGAAATAATGGGGTGCAAAGGAGCAAAAATAAATAAATAAATAAATACAGTAGGGGGAGAGGTAGTTGTTTGGGCTAAATTATAAATGGGCTATGTACAGGTGCAGTAATCTGTGAGCTGCTCTGACAGCTGGTGCTTAAAGCTAGTGAGGGAGATAAGTGTTTCCAGTTTCAGAGATTTTTGTAGTTTGTTCCAGTCATTGGCAGCAGAGATTGGAAGGAGAGGCGGCCAAAGGAAGAATTGGTTTGGGGTGACTAGAGAGATATACCTGCTGGAGCGCATGCTACAGGTGGTGCTGCTATGGGACCAGCGAGCTGAGATAAGGGGGGACTTTACCTAGCAGGGTCTTGTAGATGACCTGGAGCAGTGGGTCTGGCGACGAGTATGAAGCGAGGGTCAGCCAAATGAGAGCGTACAGGTCGCAGTGGTGGGTAGTAATGGGCTTTGGTGACAAAACGGATGGCACTGTGTAGACTGCATCCAATTTATTGAGTGGGTATTGGAGCTATTTTGTAAATGACATCGCCGAAGTCGAGGATCGGTAGGATGGTCAGTTTTACAAGGGTATGTTGGCAGCATGAGTGAATGATGCTTTGTTGCGAAATAGGAAGCCAATTCTAGATTTAACTTTGATTGGAGATGTTTGATGTGAGTCTGGAGGGAGAGTTTACAGTCTAACCAGACATATCCACATATTTTAAGTCAGAAGTCCAGAGTAGTGATGTTGGACGGGCGGGCAAGTGACGGCAGCGATCGGTTTGAAGAGCATGCATTTAGTTTTCTTGTATTTACGAGCAATTGGAGGCCAGGAAGGAGAGTTGTATGCATTGAAGCTTGTCTGGAGGTTGTTAACCTTTCACGAGCCTCTACCCGGGTCGCGGGATCCCCCCCCCCCCCCCCCCCCCCACACTGATTAGCATAGCTAGCATAGCTTCACAAGTAGATAGTAGCATCTAAATATCATTAAATCACAAGTCCAAGACACCAGAAGAAAGATACAGATCTTGTGAATACCCATCATTTTCTGTTTTTTAAATGTTTTACAGGCGAGACAGCACAATATGTAAATCTATTGCTAACCACGTTAGCAAATAACACAATTTTTCTTGTCCACCATTTTTCTCTCCACCACTAGCTATCACCAATTCGCCAAATAAGATATTGATAGCCACTAACCAAGAAAAACCTCATCAGATGACAGTCTGATAACATATTTTGTATAGGATAAGGTTTTGTAGAAAAATGCCAGTAGAAATCACAGTTTTCAATTGCACCGACCATCACAATCGACTAGAAATTACTACAGAGAGCAACGTGTATGACCAATTTACTCATCATAAAACAGTTTCATAAAATAGACAAAGCATAGCAATGGAAGACACAGATCTTGTGATTTCAGACAATATTTCAGATTTCTAAGCGTTTTACAGCGAAACAATAAAATCGATAAGTTAGCATCCACATGTGCAACGTTACCAGAGCATCGATTCAAGCCAAAGAGAGCGATAACGTATCATCGCCAAAATTATATTAATTTTCACTAACCTTCAGATTTTTTCCGATGACACTCCTGTAACTATATGACAACATACTATATTGTTTGTCGAAATGTGCATATTAGCCATAAAAAACGTGGTGTATACAATGAAATAGTAGCAAATCAAGCCTAAATGTCGGACGTCATCTTTCAGAGTGATCTAGTTTAATCGAAAGCTAATCATTACTTGACTAAAAAATCCAGGTTGACAGGAATCGAAAGACAAATTTCGTTTTAATGCAATCGCTGATTTACATTTCTAAAATTATCCTTACTGTGGCCAATACAGGGTCGCCAAGTGGAAGTATACCAAACAATGGCGAATAGCGTTTAAAATATTTCGAGAGAAACAACGATTTATCATATAATATTTCTTACTATGAGGTGATTTTCCATCAGATTCTTGGGCAATGTATCCTTTCTTGGGTCTAATCTTCTTTTGGTCGAAAGATGTCCTCTGTCCTTCGAAATGTCCTACACGATCGACCGGGACCCGAAACGTGCCCAAAGCTTCAAAGTGCACCACAAAGAAATTCCTCAAAATCGCACTAAACGGATATAAATTGCATAAAACGGTTCAAATTAACTACCTTATGATGTTTTTAACAACTATAATGAGTAAAAACATGACCGGAGAAATATTACTGGCTAAACAACCATTTGGAAGGAGGCAAGTCGATGTCCATCTTGCGTAAGCGCAGCCAGGGAGGAATGTACTTCCACGTTTTGGTGTTTATAGTGGCTCTGATTGCGCAATCGACTCCATTCAAAAGCGTCATCACGTACTGACATCCAGAGGAAGACGTAGGCAGTGTCTGTTTCTCCATAGCATTTCAGGCACCTAAACCGACCCAGATCAGGGGCAAGTCTGAAATCTGACTCCTGTCAGGAAAAGTGCTGTTAGAAGGAGTCTGTACCACTCAGAGACGAATTCCAACGGCTATAGAAACTAGAGAGTGTTTCTATCCAATAATAACAATAATATGCATATGTACGAGCAAGAATTGAGTGCTAGACAGTTTAATTTGAGACCAAAAAATGCTAATGTGATGCTAATGCTACATTCTAACTGAAATATGCCACTTTTTTAAAAACATCCTATACCATAAATATGTTATCAGACTGTCATCTGATGAGGTTTTTTCTTGTTAGTGGCTATTTTTATTCTTTATTTGGCGAATTAGTGATAGCTACTGATGCAGGAAAAAATGGTGTAGTTAAAAAGTGGTGTATTTGCTAACTGTGGTTAGCAATAGATTTACATATTGTGTCTTCCTGTAAACCATTTTAAAAAACAGAAATGATGGGTTATTCACAGATCTGTATCTTTCATCTGGTTCTTGACTTGTGATTTAATGATATTTAGATCTACTATCTACTTTTTTTTTTTTTTTTTTTTTTTTTACTTTATTTACTAGGCAAGTCAGTTAAGCAACAAATTCTTTTTTCAATGACGGCCTAGGAACAGTGGGTTAACTGCCTGTTCAGGGGCAGAACGACAGATTGTACCTTGTCAGCTCGGGGATTCGATCTTGCAACCTTTCGGTTCTAGTCCAACGCTCTAACCACTAGGCTACGCTGCCGCCCATTTGTGAAGCTATGCTAGCTATGCTAATCAGTGTGTGGGGGTGGGGGTGATCCCGGACCCGGGGTAGAGGCTTGTGAAAGGTTAAGGGTAGTCACGGTCTGGAGAGAACAAGGGTATATCCTGTTCCTGGTTCTAAATTTCTTGAATGGGGCATGCTTATTTAAGATGGTGAGGAAGGCCTTTTTTTTTTTTAATAACCAGACATTCTAACGAGGATGAGGTCAATATCCTTCTAGGATACCCCGGCCAGGTTGATTAGAAAGGCCTGCTCGCTGAAGTGTTTCAGGAGCGTTTGGACAGTGATGAGTGGAGGTCGTTTGACGCTACCCATTACGATGCGCAGGCAATGAGGCAGTGATCGCTGAGGTCTTGGTTGAAAACAGAGAGGTGTATTTAGAGGCAAGTTGGTTAGAGATATCTATGGGGTGCCCGTGTTTACGGCTTTGGGGTGGTCGCTGTAGGTTATTGATCATTTGTGTGGATTAATGGCATCAAGCTTAGATTGGTAAGATGGCTGGATGTTAAGCATTGTTCCAGTTAGTTCACCTAGCAGCAGACGAGCTCTGAAGATAGATGGGGGGCAATCAGTTCAATATGTGTCCAGAGCACAGCGGGGGGCAGAGGGTGGTCTTATAGCAGGTGGGGTGAGAGATGAGGGTGGGTGTTTACAGGCTTTGGGGTGGTAGCTGGTAGGTTCATTGATCTTTGTGTGAGATGAGGCATCAAGCTTAGATTGTAAGATGGCTGTGATGTTAAGCATGTTCAGTTTAGTTCACCTAGCAGCACGAGCTCTGAAGATAGATGGGGGGCAATCAGTTCACATATGTGTCCAGAGCACAGCTGGGGCAGAGGGTGGTCCATAGCAGGCGGCACGGTGAGAGACTTGTTTTAGAGAGGTGGGATTTTTAAAAGTAGAAGTTCAAATTGTTTGGGTACAAGCCTGGATAGTAAAACAGACACTCTGCAGGCTATCTCTGCAGTAGATTGAACACCGCCCTTTGCCGTTCTATCTTGTCTGAAAATGTTGTAGTTAGGGATGGAGATTTCAGAATTTTTGTAGTCTCTCTTAGCCAGGATTCAGCACACGGCTTGAAATCCGGGTTGCAGAGTGTGCTAAAGCAGTGAATAAAACACTTAGGAGGAGCTTCGGTTATTAGGCTATTACGGTTACAGAAGTCATCAAAAGAAGAGCGCCTGGGAATAGGAGGGGAGCTAGGCACTGCAGGGCCTGGATTCACCTCTACATCACCAGAGGAACAGATGAGGAGTAGGATAGGCTAGGCTAAAACTATGAAATTGGTGTCTAGAACTTAGCTTATCATGAGATTTCTCCGCAGGTGGCAATAGCTCGAGACCTCCTTAGATACGTGCACCAGCTGTTATTTACAAAAATAATAGTCGCGCCCTTGTCTTACCGACTCCGCTGTTCTATCCTGCCAGTACATCGCATAACCAGCCAGCTGTATGTTGGATATTGTCGTCGTTCAGACACGATCCGTGAAGCATAAGATGTTACAGTTTTTAATGTCCGTTGGTAGTTCGATCTTCTGCGTATCGTCGTTTTATTCTCCTAAGATTGCACGTTTGCTAGCAGAATGTACGTTCGTCGTACGGAGACAAGGCGCAGCGTGATTGAAATACATTCTTTATTAAACGAAGAACACTTAAACAACGACAAATAACAAAAACGAACGAAGCTATAAACAACTAGTGCTGACATGCAACTACACATGAGACAACTATCACAAAATACATGTGGGAAAAGGTTACCTAAGTATGGTTCTCAATCAGAGACAAGATAGACAGCTGCCTCTGTTGAGAACAACACCGGGCAAACGAAATACAAATCATAAAAAAGGAAACATAGAATGCCACCCAAATCAGGGGCTGACACAGAAAGGAGGGAGTGGGGGTTTTTCTCGATCGCCTACAAAGTCTCAGAAGCAGCCACACCTTCGGCCCCTCTTCTCCGCCTCCTTTTCACGCAGATCAGGGGATCGGGGCCTGTTCCAGAGGAAGCAGTATATCCTTCACATCGGCTCATCAGAGTCATGAGAATGAATATAAGGCATTCTGCTAGTCTGTGGAAATCGCAGTCCTGATGTCTAGAAGTTATTTTTGGTCATAAGAGATGGTAAGCGCAACATTATGAACAAAATAAGTAAAAAAATAAGTTCAAACAAGCAATAAACAAACAAAAATACAATCTGCGGGGCACGTAAACGTCTGCCTTCTTCGGCGCCATTTACAGCAGTTGATATTAACACAAGATAATAACAATGTTAACAGATTACAGGAGAAGGTCTGCACTACAATGTTAACAGATTAATAGGAGAGGTCTAGATACTATAATGTTAACAGATGTAACAGTGAGAAGACGTTCAAAGTGATAGAGATTAGATAATGTTAACAGATTAACAGGAGATTGGTGTAGATCTACATGGTTAACAGATTACAGGAGAGGTGTAGATACTACAATGTTAACAGTTAACTGGAGAGGTGTAGATACTACAATGTTAACAGATTAACAGGAGAGGTCTAGACAGTACAATGTTTCAAGAATAACAGGACAGGTCTCGCCACATGTAGTAGGTGATGGTTATTTTGATTCATATCTTTGGACCATTTTTTGACCATGCTTGATTTATAGATTCATAAAGACAGTAAGCTAATGTTATTGAACATTTGATTACACCTGTATTAAGCAACGTCTGTTTTACAAGATCCACGTAATTTCAACGGTATCACATCTTCAAGATAGTCAAAGAGTCTTTTCTACCTCCAACCCTCTGGGAACAGAGTGAACATCTGGTGACAGTGCTGCTCTATTCTGGGACAAGCAGAACCACCCAGCCCTGTGTATGTAAATCTCAGTTTCACTCCCACAGCTATCAGTCTAGCAGTTGAACAGTTTCACTGTCTGAAATAGCCTGGACTGGGCCAGATGTGAGGGAGTGACTGGTTTTAACCTCTATGGTGGATGCAGGAAGGGAGACATAACATATATGCCACCATGTAATTAATGACAGATAAAATGGGTATTCTACTTTATGATGATAGTTTATGTACAAGTAGTTTACATGTGTCTCATGTTGAATCCAGCATCAGGTCTCATTCACAGAGCTAACAGTACGTAACCTACTCATGAAAAAAGTTAATATGCTGCTGTTGATGATCACCTCCATTGGATTTCCACAGCTGGTTGTAAGGTCCATTTGGGGATATTCTGATGGCTTGGGAGCCTGAAGCGATTGTAACTTTCAAGTAATGTTCAATTACGTGAATAAAAAGGGCATAAATACAATGCTATTTTTGGTTATTGGTTGTTTATTAGCAAGACAAAATTATAATTAATAATGGTGATCAATTTTTTTAAAGTCATACATCATGTAACTTCTGAACATATCACTTTATCTGTTTATTAGTGTTATGGTAATATGCTATGGTAACATATTGGTATCCATGGAAAAGAGGAATACCAGTCAGTTTCCACCTTCCAGTGATCATTGGCACTGCCTGCCCGCTCATTAGGCAGGATTAGGCGGCCACCTATGGCGTTAGATTGACAAGGGCGGCATTTTCTGAGCTAAACTGACCAGTACACACATACAGCAACACATAAAACCTCACATAATTCTGCCCAAAAACAATGATCATTTCTCTCAACCAGTGGCATATGGGCTTTTTAGGTGAGCGCTGATGCAGCCCTATGATAAGCAGTGCCCACTTTGACAAAGGCAGGGGCGCAAAACATTTTGCTTGTCCATTCCCAGTGCGCTTCTCCAGGGTGCTGTTGGAGAGACACATCGCTGCGGCGTTCCACAGAAAATAATCATGTAACATAAATCATGTCGCGGATATAGGATATGGTAGAGAGAGTATAAGGCTTTTCTGTCGCCTACAGGACAGAGATAACATGTTAAAGTGTAATGAGACGGACACTTACATCATGCAGGTTTCTCCGATCAATTTCTCTATTCATTTCACCTTTATTTAACCAGGAAGGCCAGTTGAGAACAAGTTCTCAGTTACAACTGCGACCTGGCCAAGATGAAGCAAACAGTGCGACAAAAACAACAACACAGAGTTACACATAAACAAACATACAGTCAATAACACAAAAGAAAATAAAAATTTAAAAATCTATGTACAGTGTGTGCAAATGCAGAAGAGTAGGGAGATAGGCAATAAATAGGCCCGAGAGCCGAAAATAATTACAATTTAGCATTAATACTGGAGTGATAGATGTGCAGATGATGATGTGCAAGTAGAGTTTCTGGGGTGCAAAAGAGCAAGAGGGTAAGTAATAATATGGAGATTAGGTAGTAGGTAATAGATTGTGCTATTTACAGATTGGCTGTGGACAGGTACAGTGATCGGTAAGCTGCTCAGACTGCTGATGCTTAAAGTTAGAGAGGGAGATATAAGACCCCAGCTACAGAGATTTTTGCAATTTCTTCCAGTCATTGGCAGCAGAGAACTGGAAGGAAAGGTGGCCAACGGAGGTGTTGGCTTTGGAGATGACCAGTGAGATATACCTGCTGGAGCGTGTGCTATGGGTGAGTGTTG
Source organism: Salvelinus sp. IW2-2015 (assembly GCF_002910315.2). NCBI lineage: Eukaryota > Metazoa > Chordata > Actinopteri > Salmoniformes > Salmonidae > Salvelinus > Salvelinus sp. IW2-2015. Next base: position 744,184 of record NC_036840.1, on the reverse strand, counting down.
TTATGGTGACCAGTGAGCTGAGATAAGGCAGAGCTTTACCTAGCAAAGACTTGTAGATGACCTGGAGCCAGTGGGTCTGGCGACAAATATGTAGCGAGGGCCAGCCGACGAGAGCATACAGGTCACGGTTGTGGGTGGTATATGGGGCTTTGGTGACAAAATGGATGGCACTGTAATAGACTGCATCCAGTTTGCTGAGTAGAGTGTTGGAGGCTATTTTGTAAATGACATTGCTGAAGTCGAGGATCTTTAGGATAGTCAGTTTTACGAGGGTATGTTTGGCAGCATGAGTAAAGGATTCTTTGTTGCGATATGGGAAGCCGAATCGGGCGGGCGGGTGCGGGCAGCGATCGGTTGAAGAGCATGCATTTAGTTTTACTAGCGTTTAAGAGCAGTTGGAGGCCACGGAAGGAGTGTTGTATGGCATTGAAGCTTGTTTGGAGGTTTGTTCACAGAGTGTCCAAATAAGGGCCAGATGTATACAGCATGGTGCGTCTGCGTAGAGGTGGATCAAGGAATCACCCGCAGCAAGAGCGACATCATTAATATATACAGAGAAAAGAGTCAGCCCGAGATTTGATACCCCCATAGAGACTGCCAGAGGTCCGGACAACAGGCCCTCCGATTTGACACACTGAACTCTATCTGAAAAGTAGTTGGTGAACCAGGAGAGGCAGTCTTTTGAGAAACCAAGGCTGTTGAGTCTGCTGATAAGAATACGGTGATTGACAGAGTCGAAAGCCTTGGCCAGGTCGATGAAGACGGCTGCTCAGTACTGTCTTTTATTGATGGCGGTTATGATATCGTTTAGTACCTTGAGCGTGGCTGAGGTGCACCCGTGACCAGCTCGGAAACCGGATTGCACAGCGGAGAAGGTATGGTGGGATTCGAAATGGCCAGTGATCTGTTTGTTAACTTGGCATTCAAAGACTTAAATGCTGCTGACTGACTTCATTTAAAAACATATATATATATATATCTTTTTTTTTTAATTACCTCTTAGGCAAGTCAGTTAAGAACAAATATTTTTTCCCAATGACAACCAACCCCGGGACATTTGTGCGTCACCCTATGGGATTCCCAATCACCACCGTTTGTGATTCAGCCCAGGATCGAACCAACTAGCCCAACTGATCTAAAAGGGAGATCTCCAGAGCCGGCTGCTCTCTGGAACTACCATAGTGGTGTCTGACTGAGGGAGGATTTTGTACGACTCTGTATCACTGTGTGAACACCCAGACACTGTTGGGGTAGTGTAAACTCCGACAGTATTAATCTCCTGCATCTTCAGCCTGGACTCCACTGATGGTCAGAGTGAAGTCACTCCCAGATCCACTGCCACTGAATCTAGATATAATCTAAGGATACTAGGTATTTAGGAGCTCCTCTAAGTTTCTGTTGATAACAGGCCATCCCCTTTCCATAGATGTCACTGTATACAGCACTGCAGGTCTTACAGCTGAATGTTAATGAGTGACCCAATGAAGCAGTTTTCACTGTTGGAGTCTGAGTCACAATGACCTGGCCTCTGGACTCTGAAACAGAGATGGCATGTCGAATTAGCATTAAATTGGTCATTCATTTGTCCATATAGATTATTATCTTAAGCTGTAATAAGGTTATATAGCCTAATATTGCAATGGTTTGCGTCATTTTCTGTCAAATATATTACCTTGGAGACACAGGGAAAATATCCATATGAAGATGGTGATTAAAGTCATGGTTGTTGTGGGTTCTGTTGTCATGAAGAACAGCTCTCAGTCATGAAGTGTTAAACTCACAGGGATATAAACACTCCCAGACCACATTTACGTCATTTAGCAGACGCTCTTATCCAGAGCGACTTACAAATTGGAAAGTTCATACATATTCATCCTGGTCCCCCCGTGGGGAATGAACCCACAACCATGGCGTTGCAAGCGCCATGCTCTACCAACTGAGCCACACGGGACCAGACCACTGAAGCATATGCTGTCTATGCAAAGTGTCCTATGTATGGGGGCTCACAATTGACCCAGCGTCGTCAGCGTTTGGCCGGGGTAGGCCGTCATTGTAAATAAGAATTTGTTCTTTACTGACTAGCCTAGTTAAATAAAGGTTAAATATAACACAATATATGTAAATAGTTTTCCTGGACAGTCAAACTGATGTGATGTAGAAACCTGATAGCTATGTAATGACTGACATGGTTTCTGATATAAGTGCTGAATGGGGACTGATATATTGATTATAGACATCTACAAATGGAGCATATTGTTATTGCTGTGTTATTAGAGCAGATAGTATCTGCTTTATGTCTCCCTCCAGTGGTCAGGATCAGTAACTGCAGTCTGTGTGTGGACTGTGATGCTGCTGACTGACTGATCGAAAGAGGAGATCTAAAGAGCTCTGACGTCTCCAGTCTCCTGTTTCACCTGCTGCTCTCTGGGACTACCACAGTGGTGTGAGGGAGGATGTATGGGTAATGTTTAGGGGCTTTAATGTATCTGTTTGAATCATGTTGACTAAATTCTAGCTATTCATAACACAGGTCATCTTTAGGGGTTTTGATCATTGTACATCATCTCTATTCAGATTGGTTGATGATTTTCCTTGAGTTACTCAACAGAGTCAACATGTAGTTAATAGTCAGGAGAAACATTTAGTGATCAGTTATGATCTAAGGTCTTCTAGACATAGCTCTAGTTTGACTCTATTGTTGTTCAGCTCTACTACACACTGTGTCATTGTACTGGATCATCTCCTCCCCTCAGCACCTGCAGTAGGTCCCAGCTGTAGCAGTACAGTCACTGTGCAGTCTGACTGAGGGGGGTTTTTGTACGGCTCTGTATCACTGTGTGAACTCTCCACTACTGTGGTAACTCTGACAGTAGTAATCTCCTGCATCTTCAGCCTGGACTTCACTGATGGTCAGTGTGAAGTCACTACCAGATCCACTACCACTGAATCTAGATGGAGTCCCAGACTGAAGTGTTGTAGCAGAGTAAATAAGGAGTTTAGGAGCTCCTCCAGGTTTCTGTTGATACCAGGCTAGAAGGTAACCACCATGCACATCACTGCTGGTTTTACAGTTCAGAGTGACTGTCTGTCCTGGGAGAACAGCTTTCACTGCAGGAGTCTGAGTCACAGTGTACTGTCCACTGGATTCTGAAACCGAGAATAAAAACATTTATATAAATGAAATATTACATATAGTAATGAATAATTATGAATAGAAATAGTAACATTGATATATTAATTCTTTAAAAAATGTGTAACCTTGGAAGCAGAAAACAAGTGTCCAGATGAATATGGGGATAAAAGTCATGGTGGGTTGTGGTGGGTTCTGTTGTCATGAAGGACAGCTCTCAGTCATGAAGTGGTAAACTCACAGGGCTATAAACACTACCAGAGCACTGAAGCATGTGCTGCCAATGCAAAGTGTCCTCTCTATGCAAACTTACTTTTTTGGTCCGACTAGGAAACTGTAGTTGAAGAGGTTCTTCTTCTTCTTCTTATTTTAGTTTTTTTTTCAGACTTACAACCCCCCCCCCCCAAAAAAAGGTGTATTTACTGCACTTAATTTATGTTGAAAAAGGGAGAGGGGTGAAAATGTTATAAATAAAATAATATCTATGTACTCCATAAGTCAAAGTCACTGTCTAATCAGGTCCCTACACAGTCTCAGGGGGCTGGCAGGGAGAAACATCTTCAGACAGTATTCCCTGCAATGCTTCGGCTGTTACTTCCTGAACACCCTAAAACCTTTCAGCTGCAGATGCAATTATGTCCAGTTTCTTGGATTTCTGTTCATTTTGAGCAGTTTTAATTTATCACCTGCACAATAAATGCCTCAAAATACACCTTCTACCGGATCAGTGTATCAGGATCCCTCAATGACATTCTCAGGCTCTGGGGCATCCACTGCCGTAGCTTCCTCAGCTCAACTCCTACAACTATTTCCACCTCCTCCGTGTAAGAGACCTTGTTGAAGAGGTTTGTGTGAGCAGCAGCATTTTTAAAGGTTAGGGCTGATTGTCCAGGCAATCATGGCCCTGATTGGTAAACTAGGTTTAACTGGGCTAAATTAGAGTCTGGCAGGGTGCTGGAAGGTTCTAGCAGGAGAGAGGTCTTGCACTTGACAGAACCTTACATTGTTTTAGGGGCTTATAAACTTTGTTATACCATCTCAATAAATATGGTTGAATCTTCGTCACTTGAGTGGGTTGAGTTACTGACATGATCTTCCTGTCTGGGTTGGGCCCCCCCTTGGTTGTGCTGTGGTGGAGATCTTTGTGGGCTATACTCGGCCTTGTCTCAGGATTGTAGTTGGTGGTTGAAGATATCCTCTAGTGGTGCGGGGGCTGTGCTTTGGCAAAGTGGGTGGGGTTATATCCTTCCTGTTTGGCCCTGTCCGGGGGTATCATCGGATGGGGCACAGTGTCTCCTGACCCCTCTGTCTTCAGCCTCCATTATTTATGCTGAGTAGTTTATGTGTCGGGGGGCTAGGGTCAGTTGGTTATACCTGGAGTACTTCTCCTGTCTTATCCAGTGTCCTGTGTGAATTTAAGTATGCTCTCTCTAATTCTCTCGTTCTTTCTTTCTTCTCTCTCTCTCTGAGAACCTGAGCCCTAGGACCATACGTCACGGCAAACCGCGGCATGATGACTCCTTGCTGTCCCCAGTCCGCCTGGCCTTGCTGCTATTCATTTCAACTGTTCTGCCTGCGGTTATGGAACCCTAACCTGTCCCAGACCTGCTGTTTTCAACTCTTAATGATCGGCTATGAAAAGCCACTGACTTTTATTCCTGATTATTATTTGACCATGCTTGTCATTTATGAACATTTAGAAAAATCTTGGCTCTCTCTAATTCTCTCCTTCTCTCTTTCTTTCTCTCTCTCGGAGGACCAGAGCCCTGGACCATACGTCAAGACTACCGGGCATGTGACTCCTTGCTGTCCCCAGTCCCACCTGCTTGATGCTTATTCAGTTTCAACTGTTCTTTCTGCGGTTATGGAACCGTCACCTGTCCAGACCTGCTGTTTTCAAACTCTTAATGATCGGCTATGAAAAGCCAACTGAAAATTATTCATGATTATTATTTGACCATGCTTGTCACTTATGACCATTTTGAACATCTTGGCATAGTTCTGTTATAATCTCCACCCGGCACAAGCCAGAAGAGGACTGGCCACCCTCATAGCCTGGTTTCCTCTCTAGGTTTCTTCCAAGGTGGCCTTTCTAGGGAGTTTTTCCTAGCCACGTGCTTCTAACACCTGCATTGCTTGCTGTTGGGTTTAGGCTGTGTAAAGGCTCTCTTTTCGGTGAGTGAGTAGACCAAGGCGCAGCGGGTGATGAATACATGATGACTTTAATGTAAGACGAAGACAGACAACGAAATACACTTGACTAAATAAACAAAATAACAAAACGAACTAGACAGACTAATACGCGAACTTACATGAAACGAAGAACACATGCACAGGAACAACCGAATGAACGAGACGAGACAGTACCGGGTGGCAACAAACACAGACACAGCGACAGGAGACATCACCCACAAACAAACAGTGAGAACAACCTACCTTAATATGATCTCAATTAAGGAAAAACGCAAAACACCTGCCTCTAATTAAGAGCCATACCAGGCAACCCAAACCAACATAGAAAACAAGCAAAATAGACTGCCCACCCAACACTCACGCCCTGACCATCACACACATACAAAACAACAGAAAACAGGTCAGGAACGTGACAGAACCCCCCCCTCAAGGTGCGAACGCGGCGCACCAGCACAAAGTCCAGGGAGGTCTGGGTGGGCATCTGCCACGGGGTGGCTCAGGCTTCCGGACGCTGTCCCCACACCACCATAGTCACTCCCCGCTTCTGTATCCCCCTTCCCAATGACCACCCTCCAACTAAAACCACCTAATGAAGGGGCAGCACGGGATAAGGGGCAGCACCGGGATAAGGGGCGGCAGGTCCGGGCTGAAGGGGCTTGGCAGGGTCCGGGCCTGGCAAGGTCCGGGCTGAGGCTTCGGCAGGTCGGGCTGAGGGACTCTGGCAGGTCCGGGCTGAGGGACTCTGGCAGCTCCGGCTGAGGGACTCTGGCAGGTTCCGGGCTGAGGGACTATCGTTGGCAGGTCCGGGCTGGCGGAAGACTCTGGCAGGTCCGGGCTGGCGGAAGGCTCTGGCTGATTCCGGTCTGGCGGAAGGCTCTGGCTGATCCGGTCTGGCGGAAGGCTTGGTGATGCCGGTCTGGCGGAAGGCTCTGGCTGATCCGGTTCTGGCGCGAAGGCTCTGGCTGATCCGGTCTGGCGAAGCTCTGCTGATCCGGTCTGCGGAAGGCTCTGCTGATCCGTCTCGGAAGCTCTGGCTGATCCGTCTGGCTTGTATGCGGGGAAGGCTTCTGGCTTGATCCGGTCTGGCGAAGGCTCTGGCGGCTCCTGTCTGGCGGACGGCTCTAGCGGCTCCTGTCTGCGGACGGGCTCTGGTTAGGCTCATGGCAGACGGGCGGCTTTGCAGGCTCATGCAGACGGCCGGCAACATTGGACAGACGGACAGTTCAGAACGGCGTTGGGCAGACAGAGACAGTTCAGGCGCCGCTGGGCAGACGCGGCAGTTCAGGCGCGCTGGGCAGACGGGCAGTTCAGGCGCCGCTTGGGCAGACGGGCGTTCAGGCGCCGCTGGGCAGACGGGCAGTTCAGGCGCCGCTGGCGAACGGGCAGTTCAGGCGCCGCTGGCAGACGGGCAGTTCAGGCGCCGCATGGTGACAGACGGGCAGTTCAGGCGCCCTGGACAGACGGGCAGTTCAAGCCGCCTCAGCGGCGTCAGCCTTGGCCGACGAGACTCTGGCGGCTGAGACGCACTGTAGGCCTGTGACGTGGTGCCGGAAACGGAGGCACTGGGCTGGAGACACGCCACCATAGGGAGAGTGGCGTGGAGGAGGGAACAGGGCTCTGGAGATGCACTGAAGCCTGGGCGTGGTGTAGGCACTGATGGTTGAGCTGGGGTGGGAAGGTGGCCGCGGATATACGGACCGTGAAGGAGCGACACGTTGCTCTTGAGCAACAACGAGCCTCCCAAACCTTACGTCAGGTGAATGGTCCCAGTAGCCCTGCCAAGACTGCGGCGAGGTGGAATAGCCCGCACTTGGGCATATGCAAGGCGAACCGGGACCCACTGAAGGCTGCCATGTACGCCGGAGCCCGAGGAGACGTATGGAGGCAGATACGTTGGGCCGGCTTCATGGCATTGTGCGGCTCGATGCCCAACCTAGCCCTCCCAGTGCGGCAAGGTGGAATAGCCCGCACTGGGCCTAAGCACGCGTACTGGGGACACCGTGCGCTTTACCGCATAACACGGTGGTCTGACCAGTACGAGCGCCTCTCACTCCACGCAAGCCCGGGGAGTTGGCTCAGGTATCCTACCGGCTTCGACAACACTTTCCCCTTTATCCCCAAGAAATTTTTGGGTGTACTCACGGGCTTCCAGCCACTTGCCTTGCAAGCGCCTCATATTGCGCCTCTCCGCTTTCGCTGCCTCCAGTCCGCTTGGGGCGGCGACACTCCACTGCTCTGCCAGGGTCCTTTACCGTCCAGGATCTCTTCCATGTCCAATCCTCCTTTCCCCACTGCTGCTGTTGTGGCTGTCCGTTAACCCGCTGCTTGATCTGGGTTTGGTGGGTGATTCTGTAAAGCTCTCTTTCGGTGAGTGAGTAGACCAAGGCGCAGCGGGTGATGAATACATGATGACTTTAATGTAAGACGAAGACAGACACGAAATACACTTGACTAAATAAACAAATAACAAAACGAACTAGACAGACCTAAACTACGAACTTACATGAACGAAGAACACTGCACAGGAACAACCGATGAACGAGACGAGACAGTACCGTGTGGTGCAAAAACACAGACACAGCGACAGGAGACAATCACCACAAACAAACAGTGAGAACAACCTTAATATGACTCTCAATTAGAGGAAAACGCAAAACACTGCCTCTAATTAAGAGCCATACAGGCACCCAAAACAACATAAAACAGCAAACATAGACTGCCCACCCAACACTCGACGCCCTGACATCACACACAATACAAAACACAGAAAACAGGTCAGGAACGTGACAGGCTGGGTTTCTGTACAGCACTTCGAGATAATTAGCTGATGTACGAAGGGCTATATAAAATAAGCTTGATTTGATTGATTTTGCTTGAAATTCATTTACCTGACAGAGTGATCTACAGAGACTGGGGTTTTTGTTCTGAAATGATGTGAGACACTCTTGTTGCAACAGAGTCCATTTAACGTATTATGTGAACATGTAAGGCAATGTTTACATATGAACTACCGCAAAATAGGAGAATACTAATGCAATCTGGACATTTGGTGTTATCCTTAAGGAATGATTTAACATGAGGTGGATGAGTTGACATTACTGTCAGCATCACTGATATAATATAGCTCACTGTATTTAAGTTCAGTCAGTGTTCCAGGTCACTTGGTGTTCTTCCCCAACAGCACCTACAGTCACACTCAATAGTGCAGTTACTGTGAAATCTGAAAGAGGTTTTTGTATGGCTCTATATCACTGTTGTGAACACCCAGGCACTTACAAGGCATGCACACTTACAGCAGTAATTCCTGCATCTTCAGCCTGGACTCCACTGATGTCAGAGTGAAGTACTCCCAGATCCACTGCCACTGATTGTAGATGGAGTCCAGAAATAAGAGTACTTCCTCGATATAAATAAGGAGACCATCTGTCCTGGTAGAACAGTTTCCACTGAAGGAGTCTGAAGTCGCAGTGATCTGTCCTCTTGGATTCTGAAATAATAAAATACATTTCTATCCAAGAAATATCACATATAATAATCAATAGTTAGGAAAATAATATTAACATGAATATACTGTATGTTATACCTTTGTGTAGATTCAATTATTTTTCAACATAATATTCTGATAATGTTAACTTTGAAAGCAGAAGGCAAATGTCCAGATGAAGATGGGTGATAAAGTCATGGTTGTTGTGGGTTCTGTTGTCATGAAGGACAGCTCTCATTACGGAGTGTTAACCTTTCATTGGTACTCATCCCGGATCCGGGAGCACCCCCACCCCTCCACTGAGTAGCATAGCTAGCATAGCGTCACAAGATAAATTGTAGCATCTAAATATCATTAAATCACAAGTCCAAGACACCAAATGAAAGATACAGATCTTGTGAATAAAGCCCCATTTCAGATTTTTTTAAATGTTTTACAGGGATAGTACAAAATATGTAAATCTATTAGCTAACCACGTTTAGCAAAAGACACCAATTTTCTAACTCCATCAGTTTCTTACTCATCAGTGCTATCACCAATTCGGCCAAATAAAGATATTGATAGTCACTAACCAAGAAAAAACCTCATCAGATGACAGTCTGATAACATATTTATTGTATAGGATAGGTTTTGTTAGAAAAAAATGTTGCATATTTCAGGTATTAAATCATAGTTTACAATTGCACCCACCATCGACAACGTCGACTAGAATAAATACATGAGAGCAACGTGTATTACCTAATTACTAACATAAAACATTTCTTAAAAATACACAGCTCACAGCAATGGAAAGACACAGATTCTTGTGATTCAGACAATTTCAGATTTCTAAGTGTTTACAGCGAAAACACAATAAACGTTATATTAGCTACCACATGTCAAACGTTACCCCAGATGAATTCAAGGCAAAGAGAGCCATAACGTAACATCGCCAAAATATAAATTTTTTCACTAACCTTCTGAATTCTCCGATGACACTCCTGTAACATCATATTACAACATACATATAGAGTTTGTTCGAAAATGTGCATATTTAGCCACAAAAAAACGTGTTATACAATGACAATACTAGCAAAACTAGCCTGAAAATGTCGGGCGCATTATTTGACAGTGATCTTGTTCTCATGAATAACTATTCTATAACTTGACAAAAAAAATATAAGTTGGCAGCTATCGAAAGACAAATTAGTTCTTAATGCTATCGCTGAATTACATTTCTAAATTATCCTTACTGTGCAATACAGGGTTCGCGCAGCGAAGTATACCATAAAAAAATGGCGGAATATGCGTTTAACATTTTTCAACATAACAGCGATTTATCATCATAAATAGTTCTTACTTTGAGCTGTCTTCCATCAGATTCTTTGGGCAAGTCCTTTCTCTTGGTCTAATCTTCTTTTGGCCGAAAAGATGTCCTCTTGTCGTCGGAAATGCCACGTAACGTCGACCGGGACACCAAAACGTGCCCGGCGCTTCAGAGTGCATCACAAAGCAATGCTCTAAATCGCACTGAAGGCGGATATAAATTGCTATAAAACGTTTAAATTAACTTAGCTTATGATGTTTTTAAAAACTATATACGAGTAAAACAATGAACGGTGAAATATTTACTGGTTAAACCAAAGCTTGGAAAGAGGCCAGTCGACGTTCATTGTGCGTCTGGGCGCAGGTCCAAAAGAGGGAGTCGTCTGGGTTTTGTGTTTTTATAGAGGCCCTGATTGCGAATCGACCCATTCAAATTGTCATCCACTTACTGACATCTAGTGGAAGACGTAGGCAGTGCTTGTATCCTGATAGAAATCACAGGGACTTTAAAACTGACCTGGGACCAGAGGCCAAAGATTTATGAAATCTCACTCCATATCAGGAAAAGTGCTGTAGAATGAGTTATGTTTCCACTCAGAGAACATAATTCAAACGGCTATAGAACAGAGAGTGTTTTCTATCCAATATATAACAATAATATGCATATTGTACGATCAAGAATTGAGTATATTTTTTTTTTTTTATTTTTTTTTTTTTTTTTTTTTTTTTTTTTTTTTTTTTTTTTTTTTTTTTTTTTTTTTTTTTTTTTTTTTTTTTTTTTTTTTTTTTTTTTTTTTTTTTTTTTTTTTTTTTTTTTTTGGCAGTTAATTCTGTAGAGCAAATTATGCTTAATGCAAAAACAGCACCCCCTATTAGTGGCAAGAATGTTATAACTCACAGGGATATAAATGCTGTTTAGAGCACTGAAGCATGTGCTGTGTAGTTGAATAGCTTCCTCTTCTTTTCTGGATTGGGTTGGAGGATTGCATTCATTTAAGGGTGTATAAACTCCACCTACTGTACTAAATTGTGAGGCTCATCTTCATTACATTAATCTTTATTATTCCTTTCCATAAAAGGAAAAAACTTACCACACCCAACTAACCCTACACCTATATACAACTATTTCATAAAAACACTGTCCCAGGAACAGTGGGACAGTAATATCTGCATATATCTGCAGTAATATCTGCAGTAATATCTGGTACACCCAGGTACTTTTCTTCAGCTACCACCTACACATTAAAACCCACTACCCCATTCCACTACTTTGACCCTATCTGCTCCTGCACCATGCCAATGGCCTGGCAAGATGGGACACCACCCCTCAACACACCCTGTAACTCCGCTGAAGTGGGCCTCCTGAGTGGCGCAGCGGTCTAAGACTCTGCGTCGCAGGTTTCTAAGGCACTGCATCACAGTGCTTGAGGTGTCACTTCAGACCCGGGTTTGATCCCAGGCTGTGTCACAGCTGGCTGTGACTGTGAGACCCATGAGGCGGCGCACAATTGTACCAGTGTCGTCCGGGTTAGGGGAGGGTTTGGCCAGCCTGGATTTCCTTGATTTAGAATGTATTTACATAGAATGTATTTATATAGAATGTATTTATATAGAATGAAGTTATATAGAATGTATTTACATAGAATGTATTTCTATAGAATGTATTTATATAGAATGTATTTACATAGAATGTATTTATATAGAATGTATTTATATAGAATGTATTTACATAGAATGTATTTACATAGAATGTATTTATATAGAATGTATTTATATAGAATGTATTTATATAGAATGTATTTATATCGAATTAAGTTATATGTAATGTATTTATTTAGAATGTATTTATTTAGAAGTCCTTTAATATTTATTTAGTCCTATCGTGTGCTGTGTTTTGATTTAATTCTTATTTACTTGTTTGATTGACTTCCTTTGAATTGGTTAACTCCTTTTGAGTGCTCTTCTCATTGAGTGAATGAGGGAATGAGTGTGTTAGTTAGGGACTATTGGGGTATTGGGGTTAATGAGCTGCCCTGCACAAAGGCAGCTCTCAGACAATGTTCAGGACATTCAAGCCAGCAGCGGGAGAGGACAGGTGCCCCAGGCTGTGGTCCACCACACAACTACCACTGCTGTGTCTGGGGAGAAGAGACTGGATGAGTGTGACACTGCTCGGGAAGAGCCAAAAGGTAACGACCCTGCTTGGGATGAAGAGCCAAACAATGTGTGAGTGTGTACCAATGGTTTCCAGTATGATGACTACTGATGACGTGAGACCCACGAGGCGGCGCACAATTGACCCAGTGTCGTCCGGGTTGGGGAGGGTTTGGTCGGCCGGGATTTCCTTGTCCCATCGCGCTCTAGCAATTCCTTGTGGCGGGCCGGGCGACTGCCAGCCGTCTTCGGTCGCCAGCTGTTACAGTGTTTCCGTGATGACACGTTGGTGTGGCTAGCTTCCGGGTTAAGCGAACAGTGTGTCAAGGAGCAGTGCGGCTTCGCAGGGTTGTGTTTTGGAGGACGCATGGCTCTCGACCTTTGACTCTCCCGAGTCCATAGGGGAGTTGCAGCGATCGGACAAGACTGTAACTTCCACTTGGATATCACAAAATTAGGGATAACAAATATAATAATAACTCTTCTGAAGTCTACTCTCGTATACCCAAATACTTCTCTGCAGCTGCCACCACAAAATATTTTCTCTGTGATTTACGTTCCGTTTCTGTGGTATAGTTGATAACTGTTGTTATGAACGCTAAGAAGACAACCTTACTAAAGCATAACTCACATGTTGCTCTATCCCTCTGTGCTGGCACACATCATCTATTATCAGGATACCTCACCTGTTGTATTATACTAGTAATGCAGTACTATGAGTCCCTTTTGCATTATACTAGTAATGCAGTACTATGAGTTGCCCCCCTCTTTGCGTTCTTGACTATGTGGAGTTCTTAGTTTTACAATCAATTTCAAATCAAGTTTAACCAGTTTTATTAGTAGCCCTTCGTTACATCAGCTCATATACTCTCGAAGTGCTGTACAAAAACCCAGCCTAAAACCCCACAACAGCAAGCAATGCAAGGGTGTAGAAGCACGGTGGCTAGGAAAAGACTCCCTAGAAAGGCCAAAACCTAGAAGAAACCTAGAGAGGAACCAGGCTATGAGGGGTAGCCAGTTCTCTTGCTGGCGTGGCCGGGTGGAGATTATAACAGAACATGGCCAAATGTTCATAAATGTTCCATAAATGACAAGCTATGGTCCAATAATAATCAGGAATAAATTTCAGTTGGCTTTTCATGAGCCGGATAATTTAAGAGTGAAGAACAGCACAGGTCTGGGACAGGTAGGGTTCCATAACCGCAGCAGAACAGTTGAAACTGGGACAGCACGCAGAGGCCAGGTGGAGCTGGGGGAACAGCAAGGAGTCATCATGCCCGGTAGTCGCCTGGACGTATGGTCCTAGGGGCTCGAGTTATCCTCCAGAGAAAAAAAGAAAGAGGAAGGAAGAGAATTAGAGAGAGCCAAAGATTCAAAAATGTTCATAAATGACAAGTATGGTCAAATAATAATCAGGAATAAATGTCAGTTGGCTTTTCATAGCCGATAATTAAGAGTTGGAAACAGCAGGTCTGGGACAGGTAGCGCGTTCCATAACGCGCAGGCAGAACAGTTGAAACTGGGACCGCAGCAAGGCCAGGTGACTGGGGACAGCAAGGAGTCATCATGCCCGGTAGTCCTGAACGTATGGTCCTAGGGCTCAGTTCCTCCGAGAAGAGAGAAAGAAAGAGGAGAAGGAGACGATTGAGAGAGAGCATACTTAAATTCACACAGGACACTTGGATAAGACCAGGAGACGTACTGCCAGATATAACCAACTGCGCCCGAGCCCCCGACACAAACTACTGCAGCATAAATACTGGAGGCTGAAGACAGGAGGGGTCAGGAGACACTGTGGCCCCATTCCGAAGAAACCCCCGGACAGGGCCAAACAGGAAGGATATAACCCACCCACTTTGCCAAAGCACAGCCCCGCCACTAAGAGGATAATCTTTTCAACCACAACTTACAATCCTGAGACAAGGCCGAGTATAGCCCACAAAAGATCTCCACCCACACAACAAACCAAGGGGGCCGCCAACCCAGACAGGAAGATCACTTCAGTAACTCAACCCACTCAAGTGAAGCACCCTCCTTAGGGACGGCATGAAAGAGCACCAGTAGCCAGTGACTCAGCCCCTGTAATAGGGTTAGAGGTAGAGAATCCCGGTGGAGGGGAACCGGCCAGGCAGAGACAGCAAAGGGCGGTTCAGTGCGTCCAGAGCCTTTCCGTTCACCTTCACACTCCTAGGGGCCAGATCTACAACTTCAATCATAATGAACCCTACTGAAGAGATCAAGTCGGTTCAGTAAGACTTAAAGGTCTGAAGGACACGAGTCCTGCGTCTCTCAGCATGGTAGGCAGACATTCCGAAAAAATGGAGATCGATAGGAGAAGAGCGCTGCACTCAGCTGTTTGCTTAAAGTAAATGCTTAAGGGACAAATGTAGGAGGCCCCGTGGCGTCTTTTTGACGCGGTAGTAGTACGGTGTAGGTATGTATCGGCAGGACCCAGACTCGGAAAGATAGGTATGCAGGAGCAGAGCCCAGATGGTAACGTGCTGGTGTTGAGTCAGATGGATTAAACAGTAAACTCTTGACGGAATCAGCCTCTTGAGCCTTAACATTAAGGCACCAGTGTCCAGGGAAGCTGCACACTGGAGTAATATGATCAAATTGTCTTGATTCTTAAAGAGCCGTATTTAGCGAACTAACTGACAGTTTGATATTTAGCTAGTGCTTTATCCAGGGTAGTCGGAAAGTAGAGCATTGCAGTATTATACCCTAAGAAGTAACCATAATGCATGGATTAATTTTTCGCTAAATCATTGTTTGGACAGGAAGATTTCTGATTTTTGCAATGATGACGTAGATGGAAAAGAGAGCTGTTCCTTTGAAACAGTCTTGAGTATGTTCGTCAAAAGAGAGATCAAGGTCTAAGAAGTAACGCGAGGTCCTTCACAGTGGTTTTTTGTGATGACGACTGTTAAACAAACCATCAAGATTAATTGTCCAGATTAACGAGAAGATCTTCTTTGTTCTCTTGGACTCTAAACAAGCATCTCTGTTTTGGTCCAGGCGGGGAGTTTAAACAGAGGATAAGCGTTATATCAGCCAATCCACTCCTTAATGTCATTGAACACAGGCTTGTCTAAGTGCTTGAGCGGGATTTGCAACATTCGGGGTTGTGGGTTGGGTTTCCGCACGAGTATGTTTTCAATTGAAGGATGTACACGCTGTCCGTTGTCATCCGCATAGCAAAGTGAAAGTTATACATTATGTTTTTGGCGAATAACATCTCCCAAGAGGTAAAACTTACCCTAGTGAAAGAACAATAGTGGTCCCGCTAGAAACGGAACACCTTAGGAGGAAGCACCCGAAATGTCAGCAGTTGATTTGCTCAGCAAGGACAAAACCATTCCACAGCATGACAACTGGATATCTTTCCGAACAAAAGACATCGCAATGATGCTAACCCCAGGCGCCAGTAAGACTCTGTCACCTACGTGTAGACGCAATTTTGGGCCTGTTCCAGTGCTCTTTCCAAAAGAAATTGTGGTGATGCGATGGTGTCAACAGGCAAGCACTAAGGTCTAGTAAGCCACCGAGGACAGATGCAGAGCCGTCGGGTCCTGACGCCATTAAATAGGTCATTTACCAACCTCCAGCTAACAGTCGCAGGTCCAGTGCTATGATGGGGGGTCTAAAAACCAAGACTGAAAGCATTTCGTATACATTGTTTGTCCTCCACCGGAAGGCAGTGAGTTCGCTGCCGGCAACAGCTTTTCTAAAATTTTTTGGAGTAAGGATAATGGAAGATTCGATATAAGGATCCGATGAGGTTATCATTTACCGATTTTTCCGGGTCAAGTTTTGGCTTTTTTCAAAGAGAGGCTGTTGATGACTGGCCGACTTTTTAGGTGATGTTTTGGTACACATCCGGTGATAGGAGCCGTTTATTATTGGTTCAACACGCTAGAGGCCAAGCACAGGCAAGCAGCTCTTCAGTAGTTTAGTAGGGAATAGGATCCAGTATGTCAGCTTTGAAGGTTTTAGGGCCATGATTATTTTAATACATCCCTATCGTGTCAAGATGACACCCATACGCTAGTACTACAAATCGCTGAGTTGTCTCTCTGCATGCGTAAGTCCTGGCAGAGCTGCAGTCCAGGAAGACTAAGCCCTGGTAGAATATACGCCGACGTTGTTAAAGAGGAGTCCGTCAATTTGTACCATCTCTAAATATGACTAGATACTTTTCCCTCAAAATAAGCGTTTCGATGAATTGTATTGCTGGCTGAAAGATGAAAGCCATCCTCTCTTGGGAATGCTGCAATTTTAGTTTAGCTTTTGCAAACAGTACAAAAATACATTTTGGAATGTGTCTTATTCCCAATTAAGTTGAAAAGAGTAAGGATGATTCGAGCAGTCAGTGGGGCTCTTCGATAGCTGGGCAGCGGTACTGTCATTGCAAGTAGTCCGGACAGACTTCGAAGTCTGGGTGTGGCGCCATTTGCGTCCCCGTTCCGAATTTTCTGGAAAGCCTGCTTCTGAGCCTGTCGGGGTCTTGTTCTGAGTATACCAGGGAGGACTGTACGTTGTCGTTGCGTGTAGCGAGAGTTTCGGATCTTGCGTTTTAGGACGGTGCTAAAACTGAGCAGTTCTAGTGGGTATATTGCGCTGCGCAAGGCTCCGACATTGTGCGAGAGTTCTCAGTTAAGGTGGGGTTAACACGATGGAAATCGTAGTATTGGCTGCTGTCGCTCTGACGTCCTTCTGAGTCCCGGAGTATGCAGGCGAGACTAGGGATCCTGGAGAGAGACGGCATCAAAGACATTATTTGTGTTGGTTCTATGAGAAGCTTTATACCAGCAGCGGACTTTTTGGATGCTCGGCTTGGTTGGAGTCTGAGCAAGGGATTTATTTGTTTGGCGATTGCTTCAAAGTGTAATAAAATGGTGGTGCGATAGTACGCAGGATTAATGAGGAAAAACGATTAGATTTACAACATTTATTCGCATGGGACAAACTAGGTCCTAGAGGTATACCTGTGGCAGTGCAGTAGGGTCCACGAGACATGTTGGACCAAACCCACTGAGTATTCGAGTGAATGCTCGAAAAGCCTTTTGGAGTGGGTCTGTGGGAGTATTTTCTCATATGAATAATTAAAATCACAAAATTCAAGATATATTCATTGCCTATGCATACACAGGTCGGCGATAGAATTGCAGGATCGAGAGAAGCTGTATATGCAGGATGCCTGTAGTAGCCACAGTAGGTTAAACAAGTAAAGTATTGAGTAGGAGTGTGCATATGATTTCATGCACCTAGAAGCTAAAGACGAAAACGTCATTTTTTTTGGTGTAACTTGAAATTCTGCTAACTGTAAATGTTAGCCACAGACCTCCGCCTTTGGGGCATGCACGGGGGATACTGGTCATAGTGTAAGGAGTGAGGGCCATTTAACACAGTCAAATTCATCGGGCTAAGCCAATGTTTCAGTCAGGCCAATCACATTTCAGATTATGATCAGTGACTTAGTTTCATTGATACATAACTGCTTGAAGTGAGGGTCTAACAATTAAAGTCACACCTATTTTGAGAATGTGAGGTATACGATCTCTTTCAATAATGAGAGGAATGGAGGAGGTTTTATCTAAATGAGATGCAAGGCGAACACCGCATGTTTAGTTTTTAGCCTCGCACCTAAGGTCCGAGGCCAGACACAGTCCAATGCGGTATGGCTGAGCTGACCTACACTGTATGCTAGTGGCAGACTCCACTAAGCTGGCAGGCTGGCTACAGCCTGCCTGCCCTGGCCTGCACCCTATTCATTGTGGAGTTAGAGCCTGCTATTGTTGGTAGTAAGGATGAGAGCACCCCTCAGCTTAGGATGGAGTTCCGTCACTCCTCAGCAGGTCAGGCTTGGTCTGTTTGTGGGTGAGTCCAGAAAGAGGGCCAATTATCTACAAATTCTATCTTTTTGGAGGGGCAGAAAACAGTTTTCATCCAGCGATTGAGTTGGTGAGACTCTGCTGTAGAGTCCGTCACTGCGCCCTAACTGGGGAGGGCAAGACAATTACTCGATGGCGCACATCTTTCTAGCTGATTTAAGGCTGAAGTATGTTGCGCTTGGTGACCTCTGACTGTTTCATCCTAAATCGTGGTGCCTCGACGTGGATTACAATATCCTCTATACCTCAACTGCCAGTTTTAGCTTTAGCCAGCACATCTTAGATTAGCCTTAACGTCGGTAGCCCTGCCCCTGGTAAACAGTGTATGATCGCTGGGTGATTCGTTTAAGTCTAATACTGCGGGTAATGGAGTCGCCAATGACTAGGGTTTTCAATTTGTCAGAGCTAATGGTGGGAGCCTTCGGCGTCTCAGACGCCCGTAACGGGAGAGTAGAAGACAAGAGAAGACTCGGCCTCAGACCCGACTCGCTACTCAATGGGGAAAACGGTTGAAAGTTTCTGTCGGCTGAATGAGGACACCGGTTGAGCATTTCCCAACAGCATTTCCCTCCAGAAGCCATGAGAAAATTGTCCGGCTGCGGGGACAGTGGCGGGGGGATTTATACTAACGTTACTATCTGTACTTACTGGTGGCACAGACGCTGTTTCACCCTTTCCTACACTGAAATTACCCTTGCCTAACGATTGCGTCTGAAGCTGGGCTTGCAGCACAGCTACCTCGCCGTAAGGCGATCATTTCTCCTGTATATTATGAGTACAGGAATGCAGTTAGAAGACATCATGTTAATGTTACTACTTAGCTTCGGCTGTTGAAGATGCTGACGAACCATGTCCAGATAAAGCGTCCGGAGTGAAAAAGTTGAATGAGGAAAAAAGTTGTGATGGAAAAACTAAAAATATAAACGGTAATTAAAACGTAAAGTTGTCAGCTAGCAAAAGTTACGGTTGGCAACAAAAGCACAGCAACACGTCTGCAAATTCAAGATTCTATCAGTCCTGTTGTGCATATATATATATATATATTATTATATTATTATATATATTATAATAATATATATATATTATATATATACTAGTACTTCAGTACTATCAATCTCTACTTTATTATACCCCTTTCCTTCAATACTATCAGTCCCTATTTTATTATACCCATACTTCAGTACTATCAGTCCTGCTGTATTATACTAGTAATGCAGTACTATCAGTCCCTATTGTATTATACTAGTACTTCAGTACTATCAGTCCCTGTTGTATATACACTGCTCAAAAAAATAAAGGGAACACTTAAACAACACATGTAACTCCAATTCAATCACACTTCTGTGAAATCAAACTGTCCACTTAGGAAGCAACACTTATTGACAATACATTTCACATGCTGTGTGGCAAATGGAATAGACAAAAGGTGGACATTATAGGCAATTAGCAAGACATAAAGGAGTGGTTCTGCAGGTGGTGCCACAGACCACTTCTCAGTTCCTATGCTTCCTGGCTGATGTTTTGGTCACTTTTGAATGCTAGCGGTGCTTTCACTCTAGTGGTAGCATGAGACGGAGTCTACAACCCACACAAGTGGCTCAGGTAGTGCAGCTCATCCAGGATGGCACATCAATGCGAGCTGTGGCAAGAAGGTTTGCTGTGTCTGTCAGCGTAGTGTCCAGAGCATGGAGGCGCTACCAGGAGACAGGCCAGTACATCAGGAGACGTGGAGGAGGTCGTAGGAGGGCAACAACCCAGCAGCAGGACCGCTACCGACTGTCCGCCTTTGTGCAAGGAGGAGCACTGCCAGAGCCCATATGCACATTTGTGGCCTGATGGAGGTCATTTTGCACCACAATTATATTGTTATTCTGATGATGATCAGATATAATGAACTGTCTGTTCACTCATGCTTGGTCTCTCATATAAGTTCCTCTAATCAGTTAGTGAACACTTCTCTAAACTAAAGCTGGTAGGATTCCTCTGGTAGTGTAGTCTGTCCTCTGTGACTTTAACACCACTGTTAAATGTGAGATCAACATGTTTAATAAAGGAATATATTAGGAGAAGACTAGGAGAACCTGATACACAGAGGAAGGAAAAATGACTCATATCGGGATTTTAGACACAATTCCAATTTTTTAAATGATCTATAAACAGCTTATATGAAGTGTTTTGTTCTACCTGGAAGATGTTAAAGTGTATCTGTGTTGATTCTGATTCTGTATGAGTGATCTTCACTGTATGACTAGTATCTCTAGTTATTTAAACACGTTATACTTGTTTGGTTTGTAAATCTGTTTTATATCATATTACTTCAGGGTTTTCTCCACATATTCTAAACAATCTAACTTCTACATTCAAATTTAGAAGGCATTTCCAATTCACTTTATTTTGTTGTGTCCTTTGCTGAAGATAATCTCTTACTGTAGCTGTACTTGATGGAGTTACTTAGTTGATGTGATCTGTTTGTTCCAGGTAACAGTTCCCCCACCCTCACCGTTCTGCCCCCCTCTAGTGAGGAGCTGTCCAGTACAACAACAGCCACACTGACGTGTCTGGCAAACAAGGGTTTCCCCTCAGACTGGACCATGAACTGGAAAGTGGACGGGACCAGCAAGAAGCAGGAGGACAGTACCAGGGTCCTGGAGAAGGATGGCCTGTACAGCTGGAGCAGCACCCTGACTCTCACTGGCCAGGAGTGGACCAAGGCAGGAGAGGTGACCTGTGAAGCCCAGCAGAAATCCCAGACTCCAGTCACCAAGACCCTGAGGAAGGCTGACTGTTCTGGGTAGGACCCCTCAGTCACACCCCTGTGGAGAGAGGCTGCTGGTTCCTCTGCTTTGACTCTGTTCTGAGATCAGATGTTCTCTGTCTTATTGATCACTGACATGTAGACTAACAGAGGGCTTTGCTTGAGTTCATGTGTCAATCATCTCTGTAGACTGAGATTGAATCAGTGTTAGATGTGATGTGTTCTGTTTTATTACTATCCGATACTGTAGGAATGTTTGCTTTGATGAAAATAAAGATTTCCCTTTGGAACAAATATTTTAATTGTCTCTTTGAAAAATTAGACTTTAGTTGTACATGTTGAATGGTGTAGACATTTATTAATGAAGCCTGATTCACAGTTTCTTTTAAAACTATCAGACCTAAATGTCATTGCTTAGTTATTTATGTTCTAACTGCGTTGTCATCAACCAGTAGTTTATTGTAAGGGATGGATCGAAATGTGCAGAATTTGTACCTGGTGGAAAATTGGTTCATGCTTTTTCAATTTAGTCCAGGGGAGGGTCATGTAATTTGCATTTCATGAAATGTGTGTATTTCTCAGTGTTTAATAATTAGTTGCTTATTAGGCTATACAGTATATCGATGTGTGTCCGATGCCGCCCCTGATAATCAAGTGCGCCTATAGGCTATTTAGTGTGGTCTCAATCAAATGATCCCTAGCCTAGAGGCTATAGGCTACAAAGTGTATGCTCAGAGAAGCACAGTGCAAAGTTATATTTCTAAGATAGCTGTTGGGATGGTGTAAATAAAACTATGCTGCATTACACATCGCAATGGATATTTCAAACCTGAGCCCCGGCCTTCTCTATGCTTGCTGATGAAAAACGTGTTGTGTGCTGGCTAACCAATGGCTGTGCTGTGTAGGCCTATGGTTACAGTTCAGGAGGAGCGTCAAAGGCTTCTTCTGAAAGCAATTTTTGATTMRACCTAGTCAGTGGTATAAAGTACTTAAGTAAAAWTACTTTAAAGTACTACTTAAGTAGTTTTTGGYKGTATCTGTACTTTACTTTTTATATTTATGSCAACTTTTACTTTTACTTCACTACATTCCTAAAGAACATAATGTCCTTTTTACTCCATACATTTTCCCTGACACAAAAAGTACTCCAATTCACACAGTTATCAAAAGAACATYTCTTGTCATCCCTACTGYTTCTGACCAGGYGGGTCAWAAAATAAATAAGTAAAAGGGAAAGTCACCSAGTAAAATATTATATTGCGTGCAGACTAGCCTATACCCTATGTTCTGTTCAGTTTGATAAGGACAGCGCAAATATGAGRAGGASKRSWRGWMRWCWWYKWTKWTWTTAWWAAMAACATGTTTCTTKCMCATGATGRAGGCTATTCATATGAGTTATTGACCTCACAATAATCCAGATTCAAGTCATTGACATTGTGCTGAAACTTGAAGCAGCAGTCACAATAGTCAGACAGCTCATGGTGCTGAAAGTAGGAAAATTCAAGTAGGCATAATTAATTTCAATGTCTTCATTTCAATTAGTCTTTACTAACAACAAGAGGGCTTTGTGTTGATGCCTATTTCTTCCTATTTAAGAAATAAGATGTAGGGCTATCCGTTTGACCAGTGAAATTAGGCTATAGGCTGCAATATCCATAGATTTGTCGGTCAAAGTCAATTGACTTTGCTTGGGAAGTAATCCAATTCTGTCACTATCAATTGATTAAACTATGAACATTCTGTACATTAGAAGATGTTTAAACTCAGACAGCTTTTAGGGAAACATTTGTAACCTTCCTTCATTGAGTTAAGCCATGGAAGAACAGTAGCCAGCAGTTAAAGCTTACATTTTGCTACGTCGGAAGACCTACTCAGTCTGGGATGGAAAGGCCAACTTTTGAAAGTACCGTACTCAGATTCCTAATGTCACGTTCCTGACCTGTTTTCTCTTATTTTTGTATGTGTTTAGATGGTCAGGGCGTGAGTTGGGGTGGGCATTCTATGTTATGTGTTTCTATGTTGGTTTAAATGGGTTGCCTGATATGGTTCTCAATTAGAGGCAGGTGTTTGACATTTCCTCTGATTGAGAACCATATTAAGGTAGGATGTTCTCACTGTTTGTTTGTGGGTGATTGTCTTCCGTGTCTGTGTTTGTCGCGCCACACGGGACTGTTTCGGTTTGTGTAGTCTATTCCTGTTCGCGTTTCTGCGTGTTTATGTAAGTTCTCAAGTTCAGGTCTGTCTACGTCGTTTTGTTGTTTTGTAATATTCTCAAGTGTATTTCATTTTCGTCTTTGTTTAATAAATATTCATTATGTCAGAATACCTCGATGCGTATTGGTCCGATCCCTGCTTCTCCTCTTCAGACGAAGAGGAGGAGAGCAACCGTTACACCTAATTACATCTCAGATTGAATTATTTGCATTACAGGGACAGTTTTGTTGCAAACAAGATGTGATTTGGCATAGAGAAACATAATAAGATGCACACATAAGAATATCTCTCTGTCATTTTATAGTCTGTAATTTTGGTAATTTGTATGGTATTAAAAAAACATTCTGCTAATATGTAAAATGATGTAGAATTGCATGCAATTTTTATAAAAGGCAAATTTTTCTCTGACCTGCAAATACCATGCAATGCTTTTATTATAAAGATCTTTCCCCCCCTACTCTTGTCCACAACCTTCTGGCCTTCAGCCCTGTGCGTTATCAACATTCCTGCGTTGCCATGGAGGCCTGATGCTTACAGGGCGAAGAGCACTTTATAAAACTGCACATCTAAAGCTCTGGTCTGTTCAAGAAACGAGGGTAAACGGTAGGCATATTCCCTGCCATCCACTTTATGTTTTAATTATTATTTTGGGTAAAGGGGAGGGTCACTTGTTTCATTTTCAAGCGTTCAGTGAGGGCCATCCATTTTCGTTTTAGAGACGTCCAATTTTCTCCATGTAAGCATAACTTTCCCTCCCTAACACAAGATGATAATAATAAAATTTTCGCAGATTAACAGGTGAGGTCTAGCAACATGTAGTAGATCATAGTCCTTGTTCAGTTTTTGACCCAGTTGACTTCTAGACTTTTACAGACAGTGAGCTAATGCTATTGAATATTTGATTTATATCTTGGACTCTTACCAATGTGATGATCACACCTGCATTAAGCTACATTTGTTTGAAAAGTTGTCCACATAACATTAAAAGTATCACATCTTCACAATAGTCATAGAGTCTTCTCTACCTCCAATCGCCTGGGAAAAGAGTGAACATCTGGTGACAGTGCTGCTCTATTCTGGGACAAGCAGAACCACCCAGCCCTGTGTATGTAAATCTCAGTTTCACTCCCACAGCATCCAGTCTACCAGTTGACCAGTTTCACTGTCTGAAATACCCTGGACTGGGCCAGATGTGAGGGAGTGACTGGTTTTAGTCTCTGTAGTGGATTCAGGGAGGGAGACATAACAGATATGCCACCATGTAATTAATGACAGATAAAATGGAAATTATACCTTATGTAAACTCAGCAAAAAAAGAAACGTCCCTTTTTCAGGACCCTGACTTTCAAAGATAATTCGTAAAAATGCAAATATCTTCATTGTAAAGGGTTTAAACACTGTTTCCCATGCTTGTTCAATTAAACATAAACAATTAATGAACATGCACCTGTGGAACGGTCGTTAAGATACTAACAGCTTACAGACGGTAGGCAATTAAAGTCACAGTTATGAAAACTTAGGACACTAAAAAGCCTTTCTACTAACTCTGAAAAACACCAAAAGAAAGATGCTTAGGGTCCCTGCTCATCTGCGTGAACGTGCCTTAGGCATGCTGCAAATAGGCATGAGGATGTGGCCAGGGAAATAAATTGCAATGTCCGTACTGTGAGACGCCTAAGACAGCGCTACAGGGACACAGGACGGACAGCTGATTGTCCTCGCAATCGATTTGGAGTTGGAGGGTCCGTCATGGTCTGGGGCGGTGTGTCACAGCATCATCGGACTGAGCTTGTTCTCATTGCAGGCAATCTCAACTCTGTGCGTTACAGGGAAGACATCCTCCTCCCTCATGTGGTACCCTTACTGCAGGCTCATCCTGACATGATCCTCCAGCATGACAATGCCACGAGCCATACTGCTCATTCTGTGCGTGATTTCCTGCAAGACAGGAATGTCAGTGTTCTGTCCCGGCCAGCAAAGAGCCCGGATCTCAATCCCATTGAGCACGTCTGGGATCTGTTGAATCGGAGGGTGAGGGCTAGGGCCATTACCCCCAGAAATGTCCGGGAACTTGCAGGTGCCTTGGTGGAAGAGTGGGGTAAGATCTCACAGCAGAACTGGCAAATCTGGTGCAGCATGAGGAGGAGATGCACTGCAGTACTTAATGCAGCTGGTGGCCACACCAGATACTGACTGTTACTTTTGATTTTGACCCGCCCTTTGATCAGGGACACATTATTCCTTTTATTTTAGTCACATGTCTGTGGAACTTGTTCAGTTTATGTCTCAGTTGTTGAATCTTGTTATGTTCATACAAATATTTACACATGTTAAGTTTGCTGAAAATAAATGCATTTGACAGTGAGAGCAAGTTTCTTTTTTTGCTGAGTTTAGATACTGGATGTAGTGTAAATGTGTCTTATGTTTGAGCCCAGCATGATATCTCATTCACAGATCTAACAGTCAGTATCCCGCTCATGAAAATAGTTAATATAATATCCATTTGAATCAGACATTTGGTTGAGGTTCATATGAGGACTTGTTTTGGGGGGCTGAAATTATTGTAACTTTGAAGTAATGTTGAGGTCATAGCACCTTTTGTTTTACTTCTGTACATCTTGCTTTGCATATGGACAGGAATTGTGTTTCAAAACGTCAAAAACTTGTATATATTCCAAAAGGCCATGACAAAAACTATAAGTCATAACCATGATGATGATGATGAGGATGGTCATGTGATCTGAATAATTGATTTCTATTTATGTCACATGTCACAGTTGACCTCCTCTAGTGACCAGTGTTCCATGTCACTGTCTCGTCCCCCTCAGCACCTGCAGTAGGTCCCAGCTGTAGCAGTACAGTCACTGTGCAGTCTGACTGAGGGAGGTTTTTGTACGACTTTGTATCACTGTGTGAACACTCCACCACTGTGGTAACTCTGACAGTAATAATCTCCTGCATCTTCAGCCTGGACTTCACTGATGGTCAGAGTGAAGTCACTATGAGAGCCACTGCCACTGAATCTAGATGGAGTCCCAGACTGAAGTGTTGTAGCATAGTAAATAAGGAGTTTAGGAGCTCCGCCAGGTTTCTGTTGGTACCAGGCCATACAGGTGTAATCCCCAGTACACTGATCTGCTACATTTGAACTGGTTTTACAGTTTATAATAACTGGCAGTCCTTGGCGAACAGTTTTCACTGCAGGAGTCTGAGTCACAGTGACCTGTCCTCTGGATTCTGAAACAGAGACATTTAAGAATATTGTATTTCAAACATGTTTTTGTCTGAATTTTAATTAGTCTCATTCTGTCAAAGTTAATATTTAGATTACATACTTCGATAACAAAGTTAATTTTGGAGCATTAAATTCAAAAATCATACCCTGAATTAAGAAAGTCAGTATCCACACAAAGCTCATGATGAAAGTCATCATTGAAGTTCTGTTGTCATGAAGGACAGCTCTCAGTCATGAAGTGTTAAACTCACAGGACTATAAACACTACCAGAGCACTGAAGCATGTGCTGTCTATGCAAATAGTCTTATACTGTATGTAAATAGTCTTCCTGGACAGTCAGACTTTATTACTAAATATTGTGTGATGTAGAAACATGATAGCTATGTAATAATTGACATGGTTTTTGATTTAAGTGCTCTAAGTGCTTTAATTACAGACATCTACAAATTAAGCATATTGTTATTACTGTGTCATTAGACCAGATGGTATCTGCTTTATGTCTCCCTCCAGTGGTCAGGCTCAGTAACTGCAGTCTGTGTGTGGACTGTGTGAAGCTGCTGACTGACTCCTATCTGAAGGGGAGATCTCCAGAGATCTGACGTCTCCAGTCTCCTGCTTCACCTGCTGCTCTCTGGAACTACCACAGTGGTGTGAGGGAGGATGTATGGGTAATGTTTAGGGGCTTTAATRTATCTGTTTGAATCATGTTGAYTAAWTTCTAGCTATTCAAAACACAAGTCATCTTTAGGGGTTTGGATCATTGCACATCATCTCTAATCCAGATTGGTTGATGGTTTTCCTTGAGTTACTCAACAGAGTCAACATGTAGTTAATGTTCAGGAGAAACATTTAGTGATCAGTTCTGATGTAAGGTCTTCTAGACACAGCTCTAGTTTCACTCTATTGTTGTTCATCTCTACTACACACTGTGTCATTGTACTGGATCATTTCCTCCCCTCAGCACCTGCAGTAGGTCCCAGCTGTAGCAGTACAGTCACTGTGCAGTCTGACTGAGGGAGGTTTTAGTACRGCTCTGTATKACTGKGTGAACWCTGGAYCACTGTGTTCACTCTGACAGTAGTAATCTCCTGCATCTTCAGCCTGGACTCCACTGATGGTCAGAGTGAAGTCACTCCCAGATCCACTGCCACTGAATCTAGATGGAGTCCCAGACTGAAGTCTGTTTGAAGAGTACATCAGGAGTTTAGGAGCTCCTCCAGGTTTCTGTTGGTACCAGGCCATACAGTAATAATACCCAGTACAACCAAAAGATACAGTCACACTGGTTTTGCAGTTTATAATAACTGTCTGTTCTGGGAGAACAGTTTTCATTGTAGGAGTCTGAGTCACAGTGACCATTTAAGAATGTTTTGAAATGTGTTTGTTTTATTTACATTTTCATGAATCTCAATCTGTCGAGGCAATTTAGATTTAATATTTTGATAAGAAAAATCATTTGCAGATCATGATATTCAATAGTCTTACCCTGAATTAAAAACATCAATATCCACAAGAAGCTCATGGTAAAAGTCATCGTTGAAGTTCTGTTGTCATGAAGGACAGCTCTCAGTCATGAAGTGTTAAACTCACAGGGCTATAAGCACTCCCAGAGCACTGAAGCATGTGCTGCTAATGCAAATAGTCTTCCTGGTAAGGACCCACATTCATAACTGTTTAATATGACACAAATTATACAGATACAGATTATGTTATTAAATTATATTATCATATTTTAAATACCTCATTATGTAAATCAGTGATCCAAGATTGCCGTTCTTTACTCAGATTTACTCAGAACCCAGGACTATTAGTCCCTATTGTATTATACTAGTACCTCAGTACTATAGGGTGGTATTGAGAGTGCTCTGCGTATGAGGGTTCTCAATATTGTGTGAAGGAGGTTTTAGTACGGAGACTTCACCAGAACAATGTTATGAGATGTTATCATCTTCTCCAGAAAAACATTTTTTTTTAGACAATATCTTTTTAGAGATTTTTGTGGACAGATCGGTGGATTGGTAGAGGGCAGAGTCACCGAAGTGAGAGAATTGTTCACATACCACCATGTTTATTTGGCAATAAAACCATAAGCATTCTAACATGTGATTAAAAAGACCACATTTTGATATACTGTATTGAATAACACCTCATAGTTCTGTTGAGATTTTGCAACGACTATTTATGTAATATAAGCAACACTTTGTATTGCATTCATAGTAAATGTTAACACTGACATGGTTTGAAGGTGAAATTCATCTGTAGTTCTGAAATGTATTTTGAGGTCATTTTGGGCTTGTATATCAGAGTCGATTTGACATAAATTTATATGAAGATTTCATGTCAGATTTAAAATTGTGAATATTAAATGATACTGTATCTAGACTATATGAAAGTGCTTTTTTGTCTTGGACTAGTCTTCATCTGTGTCCAGGAAACCCCCTCCCAGTGTTCTGTTGCTCTTGATGTGCTGAACTGTAGAGCATGAATGTAACATACGTTTATCTCCACTCCTCTCCTAATGTTATAGAGTAGTAGCTGACCCTCTCCCCCCGTCCTCTGAACAGCTCTCCGGGGGCTCGGCCACACTGGCCTGCCTGCTGAGTGACTACTCCCCTCAGGGGGCGATGGTGAGCTGGGAGGTAGACGGGCGGAGGTAAAGGAGGGGGTCCTGACCACCACAGAGGAAGAAAAGGGCGGCCGCCGCAGCAGCAGCACCCTGACCCTGAGCAAGGCACGCTGGGAAGAGGGAGAGGTGTACACCTGCAGGGACGCCCAGGACAACACCAGTGATTCGGCCGCCTTCCGCAGAAGTCACTGTAGTGTCTAGAAGCCATTGCTGGAGGCTAGAGAGTCCCCACATTGTGTTTGTATTTTAGTGTTTATGTAACGTTGGTCATATTCCTCCTCCTCGAACGAGGAGGAGCATGGATCGGACCAACACGCAGCGAGGTATGAAGACATAATGAATTTAATTGAACAGACGAACACTGACACGAAATACACTTGAATAAACTATAAAACAACAAACGACGTTAAACGACGCTGAAACATGAGAACTACATAAAAACGAAGAACGCACGAACAGGAAAAACGAATGAGACATACCGTGTGGTGCAACAAAACACAGACACAGCGACAACCACCCACAAACAAACAGTGAGAACAGCTACCTTAATATGGTTCTCAATCAGAGGAAACGTCAACACCTGCCTCTAATTGAGAACCATATCAGGCAACACATTTAACCCAACATAGAAAACATAACATAGAATGCCCACCCAACTCACGCCTGACCAACTAACACATACAAAACATGAGAAACAGGTCAGAGACGTGACAGTTTAGAGCTGAATGTTACAGTATAATAGTGAATAATATCAGAAGTGCTGTGTGATTAACTATTTTGAGATTAAGTTGTACATGTCTTCTTGCCTATGAGTTTAAATAAAGCTTGTTTTGATTTAAATATAACCCAGGAGTTGATTTTAAGTAGGATTCCAGTGATCACTATCACATGAATAGGGCGGCACATTTCATACTAATTTATATCAATCAGCTCCTTTCATAATTTAGCATTGTAGTTTACGCTACTCTCATGTTTTCAAACAGAATTAAAAGGGCATCAATTAAAAAGATCTTCTCTACTCCAACCCCCTGGGAACAGAGTGAACATCTGGTGACGTGCTGCTCTATTCTGGGACAAGCAGAACCACCCAGCCTTGTCTATGTAAATCTCAGTTTCACTCCCGCAGCATCCAGTCTAGCAGATGAACAGTTTCACTGCTGAAATACCCTGGACTGGGCCAGATGTGAGGGAGTGACTGGTTTTAACCTCTGTAGTGGATTCAGATGGGAGACATAACAGATATGCCATAATGTAGTTAATGACAGACACATTTGTTTAATATTTCATGTAGTATGTGTATAATAGTTGGATAGTATACATGTGTTTAATGGTTGAGTCCAGCATCAGGTCTCATTCACAGGTCTAGCAGTCAGTAACCTACTAAGGACAAAAAGTTAATATTTTGCTGTAGATATTTTGCTGTCCATTTTAAATCAGACATTTGGTTGAGGTTCATATGAGGACTTGTTATGGGGGGCTGAAGTGATTATAACTTTGAAATAATGAAGAGGTCAT
Source organism: Salvelinus sp. IW2-2015 (assembly GCF_002910315.2). Lineage (NCBI taxonomy): Eukaryota > Metazoa > Chordata > Actinopteri > Salmoniformes > Salmonidae > Salvelinus > Salvelinus sp. IW2-2015. Next base: position 713,678 of record NC_036840.1, on the reverse strand, counting down.
AACACTTTTTGTTTGGTTTCTCATGTGGACTGGTAATAGCTCCCATTTGACCTGTGTACCTACATTGTCCAGCAGACAAATGAACACTATCGTCTAACACATGACTGTATCTTGTTGACTGTACCTAAGGCCTGTACAGAGCTGGGGGAAAAAAGTGTTTGAGTTCTCTGGCCCTTCCACTTGAAGGAGCTTCAAAGGGACATGAAACTGCAGGAGCTAGTCTCTATGACTGACTACTGTAGCTAGGGTAAGAACTATGGGACAATGAAGTGGGGGACTGTCAATGGTTTGACCCCTAAATGCACCACATCTCCCCAAATAATTATTGCCTTCTCAATGTGTACATTTATGGTTTTAAACTGTAGTGCTTTGCATTTTATATTGTAATTGTGTGTAAAACTTTGTGTGCCACTATTTGGCCAGGTCTCTCTTGTGAAATATATGTTTAATCTCAATGAGACTGACCTGGGAAAATAGGTCAATAAATACATAAACCTTTTTTTCCAAAATATCAAACTTGTTTAAGTGAACTTTCAGGTCATCACAAATATAATTAGTTACAACCATGATAATGATGATGATGGGGAACATGTGATCTGAATGATGCTTTCTACCTTATTCAATGTTTCCTCGACTGATCAGTGTTCCATGTTACTGACTCTTCCCCCTCAGCACCTGCAGTAGGTCCCAGCTGTAGCAGCACAGTCACTGTGCAGTCTGACTGAGGGAGGTTTCTGTACGGCTCGGTATCATGTGTGAACACCCAGACACTGTTGGGGTAGTGTAAACTCTGACAGTAGTAATCTCCTGCATCTTCAGCCTGGACTCTACTGATGGTCAGAGTGAAGTCAGTCCCAGATCCACTACCACTGAATCTAGATGGAGTCCCAGTGAACTTGTTGTTTATCAGATAAATGAGGAGTTTAGGAGCTTCTCCGGGTCTCTGTAGGTACCAGTGAAGGTAAGTACTGTATATACCACTGCTGAGTTTACAGCCAATTTTGACTGTTCCCAGTGCCAACAGCTTTCACTGCAGGTGTCTGAGTCAGAGTGTACTGTCCTCTGGATTCTGAATATGAATAGTGAGTGAAACAAACAAAACGCTTTTTAATATCTTAATTATGCAATTAATACATTTACCCTGAGATAAGCATGATTACTTACTCAATTATCATTACTTAGATATTCATCATTTTATACCTTGTATGTAGAAAGCAAGTGTCCAGATGAATATGGTGATAAAAGTCATGGTTGTTGTGGGTTCTGTTGTCATGAAGGACAGCTCTCAGTCATGAAGTGGTAAACTCACAGGGATATAAATACTACCAGAGCACTGAAGCATGTGCTGTCTATGCAAAGTGTCCAATCTATGCAACAGGGGTGTATTCATTTCTGCCTGTTCTCGTTTTGCTCTGTTTTCTTCTGTTTGTTTCTTTTTTTTACAAAAAAAACAGGAACGTGACCACTACAATACCGATGTCCAAGCAGGACAAAATTGGGATATAAAGAATAGTTAAACGGACAATAATAAAATATATAAAAAATAATAACATAAAACCAAACAATAAGAGAAAACAACAACATAAAGAAAAAGTAGAATAAAACTATATCACAGTTACACCACATTAGAAATGGACTTCATTTACATCCATTATGACCTCTAAAGCCCATTAAACGAGCAATAAAGTATTCGTTTGGTTCTTAAGCGGTAAACGGTTTTCAGTAACCTAACGGAACCAAACAGAATCAAACAGTAGCAAAAGAAAAAAACAGGAGGGACCTAGCAGAATTTGTCCAATAAAAACTCACGTATTTGTTTCAAATCTTTATGCAATGCAAAAACGTTTGCTACAGTGCACAACTACATACATACCCCCAGACTGTCTTAGTCCCACAGAGCCATTGTAATTGAAGAGATTTGTGTGAAGCAAGGAGCAATTTTTAAGCGGTGGGGCTGATTGCCCAGCCAATCATGGCCTTGATTGGTAAACAAGCCTCAGCTGGACTCAATTCAAGGCTGGAAAGGCRCTGGAAGGTTTGAGCAGGGCGTTGCAGGAGAGAGGTTTTATGTTGACTGCACCACAGGTCATTTCAGGACAGTGTTTCCCAAACCTCTCTTCAAGTCTCCCCAGACAGTACACTTACAGTATTCGATGTGTTCCAGAATTAGCACAGCTGATTCAAATGGTCACCTATTTAGCAAGCCCCTCATTAGATAAATCCTCTGGAATAATTGTGGAATAAAATCAAATATGTGGACTTCCTCAAGTACTTAAGGAGAGGTTTGGGAAACACTGTTTTAGGGATTAGGTGTTATAATCATGTTATACCATCTCAATAAATATAGTAGATTTTGACAGAGGGATCTTACAGAGACTGGAGGTTTTATTCTGAAATGTTGTGAGACATTACTATTGAACATATATGGATTCCTTTCAACATATTGTGTGACATGTTGAAGCAATGTTTGCATTTGAACTCTTTCAGGTTGGCCATAACAAAATGGGAGGAATATTTATGTGTCATGACGTTGCCCTGTTGGCGGGAGGTTTATGACCCCCCCCCATAAATACCTTTCCCCCTTTTTCTCTCCACTCTACAGAATGGACTCTTGGAAAGCTTTTTCGTTAACATAGAGAGTGTATTTGCAACATCAAAAGGTTGGGGAAAATAACAATCTTTATGTAATCCAACCAGTTGAAAGTGTCCGTTGGTACTTAAAGAATATGATGTCAGATCAGTTGTCGTCGGAGACATTATTACTGATGATAGGACGACATAAACGGTATCTTTGGAAGTCTACACATTCTAGTTATCAGATTCACATGGAATTGTTGTGCAAATTAAATGTTTAAATATGAAACTATTTGTGAAAAGATTAAATGTAATTTTAGCTTCTAAATGAGAGAATTGTTTTCATGAGTGAACATTACTTACTCAGTGGCCCTGCCCAAGTGAACAGGCATTGGTTGCGAACTATGAAACACGCCCTTCTCTCCCCCACTACAAAAGCCCATTGGCGAAAGTCAACCTCTTATGTTCCCCTTGACTGCTGTCCATACGTTTAGAAGGGCTAATATCAACTACAGAACAAAGACAACCTCAGAGTGAGCTCTGGTTGTGAATGGTTGAACGACTACAACCTAACGAAATTAACATTGTGTTCCCGATGACGTGAGGACTGAAGTCCATACGCTTTAAAGGGTGAATTTCAACGTGGAGGTGACGATCGCCACGCTGGAAGGATGAATATGACTACACCAGCCAAAATATAGCATGAGCTTATAGTATGGCTAATTGGTATGAACTCTCATTCACTAAAGAAGTGATACATCCTAGACGTCGAGTTATCAGCAGCAGCTGTGGACGTGCGTGGCCTTGGAAGGGATGGAGAATCTCTTCGGAACGACTGGGTGCTACATCGTATCTGTCGTACCACCAGACAACAGGGTACTACAACGTACACGTTCTACCACCAGACGACAGGGCACTACAACATATCCGTTCTACCATGTTCTTCAAAGGACAGGGATGATCTCTGCTGGGCAACCCAGCCTTCCATCTTCGACCAATCTATCGAAGCACAGCTCAGAGTAAATATATTTCTTGCATTTCCTTTTCCGAATGGACGGTTATTTAGAATGCATAACATTATGTACTTACGATAGCATAGCTTCATAAGGTCCGATAGAGACCCAATCCTTTTGTTCCTCAGTCTTCCCATCTTTATTCAAACCCAACCCCCTTTCTTTGTGTAACCAGCCGTCATATCGGTTTCGCCCCCCTGGGGACGTTTTATTTTATGACATAATTAGTAATCAATGTATGATCCATCCTGTGCATATGTAATTCTGTGTGCTTATTTAGGTATTTAGTAAATAAATAATTAAACCAGATTTTGTATTTGTAACAACTTCCGCCGGAGTCGGTCCCTCTCCTTGTTCGAGCGGATCTCGGCGGTCAACGTCACCGGCCTTCTAGCCATCGCATATATTTAGCTCAGTGTATTTTAGTTCCATTGGAGGCTACTCAGAGGAGGAAGGGGAGGACCATCCTCCTCAGTGAATTTCAAAAAATAAAAATAGTGAAACATTTAAAAGTTAACCTTTTTAGATAAAACTATACAAAATCTATGCACATGTCACATTGTTTTTATAAAAACACATTGTTTTGCAATGAAGGTCTACAGTAGCCTCAACAGCACTCTGTAGGGTAGCACCATGGTGTAGCCGGAGGACAGCAAACTTCCGTCTTCGTCGGGTACATTGACTTCAGTACAAAACCTAAGAGGTTCGTGGTTCTCACCCCTTTCCATAGACTTACACAGTAATTATGACAACTTCCGGAGGACATCCTCCAACCTATCAGAGGTCTTGCAGCATGAACTGTCATGTTGTCCACCCAATCAGAGGATCAGAGAATGAATCTAGTACTGAAAGCATAAGCTACAGCTAGCTAGCACTGCAGTGCATAACATATGGTGAGTAGTTGACACAAAGAGAGAGAAAAACATAAGTTTAAAAGTTTTGAACAAATTCATTTATTAAAAAATGAAGGAGGAGCAGGAGAGAGAGACGTATATTTCATAGTTTTTTCCACTTCCACTTACTTAGCTAGCTAGCAAATGCAACTAATCCTACTCAAACACCCGGCTCAAACAGAGGGATGCTATGTTAGCTAGCTGGCTATGACTGCCAGTCAGGGAAGAGAGAGTGTTGGCTGATGTGGCTACCCTTTATAGCCTGCAGGCCCAGGTGGCCAAATAAGCACAAACCTGAAACAAAAACAAAACAGAAACAACCCAAAAACAAAAAACAAATGCCTTATTGCGCCATTCATTATTATTTAAAAAAACACCCAGCTATACCCCCTGACCCACCTCTGCCCGCCAGGCTGCCCCTCCCTCTCCCACCTCAGCAACCTCAGATCCTAAGGAGCACTTTAAGAGTGAGAGAAAAAGAGACAGAACCGGGGAAGCAAGAGGGAGACAGAAGAGCACAGGCAAGTTATCCAAAACAATGACAAAAACTACGGCATTGAGGCACAGGACAAGGCATCGGCAAGGACATTTTCTTTGCCCTTAATAAGACGAATGTCCAAATTGTAGACCTGCAAAAACAGATCCCACCTCATAAGCCTCTGATTTGGGTTCTACAAACCAAAAGGCATAACTGTATAAGAATACAGTCCAGAAGTTGTGATGAAAGCAGAAATCTCCATTGCTCTAGGAGACAAGGGGACGTGGCAGTACCCTTTTAGAAGATCAAACTTGCTCACAAATTTTGCAGAACCCACTTGATCAACACAATCCTCCATACGAGGAAGAGGAAAGGAATCAGGCTACGTAATGTTGTTAACTTTACGATAGTCTGTGCATGGCCTAAAAGATGCACCAGGCTTCTTGGCTAACAGATAAGGTGAAGCCCAACTGGAACAAGAATGTTCAGCAATATCGTTATCCAACATGTACTTGACTTCCGCATCTAAGTGCCAGCACTTGTCAGGAGAACACGATAGAAGCACTGTCTTATTGGCTGAGCAGCTCCAACATCAACATCATGCTCAATGAGATGAGTATGAGAGAGCGTATCAGAAAACAGCACAGGATAACTGTCAATACGTTTACCGCAATAGAGCACGCAAATTCCAAGTGGTGGAAAAAGTACTCAGTTGTTATACTTGAGTAAAAGTAAAGATACATCAATAGAAAATGACTCAAGTAAAAGTGAAAGTCGGCCAGTAAAATACTTCTTGAGTAAAAGTCTAAAAGTATTTTGTTTAAAATATACTTAAGTATCAAAGGTAAATGGAATTGCTCAAATTTACTTAAGTATCAGAAGCAAAAGTATAAATAATTTCAAAATCTTTATATTAAGCGAACCAGACGGAACAATTTTTTTTTCTTTTTTCATAGACAGATAGCCAGGGGTAAACTCCAACACTCAGACAGAATTTACAAACGAAGCATTTGTGTTTAATGAGTCTGCCATATCAGAGGCAGTAGGGATGATCAGGGGAAATGTATGGAGTAAAAAGTATATTATTTTCTTTATGAATATAGTGAAGTAAAAGTCAAAGTTGGCAAATATAAATAGATAGTAAAAATATAAATAGTAACATTAAAGTACAGATTTTCCCCCAAAACGACTTATGTAGTACTTTAAAGTATTTTTACACCACTGTAAATTCCCCAAAGTTCTGAAATTTTAAATGGCCTTGAAAAACACCATCATCAGGAGCTGAACTCTCCTCCTCATACAACGTATGAGGTGAAAAGGACTCTAGGGCAACTGAGAATGCAGAAAGGACAGAGCCAACTCTAAGTGAACTATCACCTAACAGGAGTTGATGCCGATGAACGAGAGTAGTAAGGTTTCAACAAATTCACATGAAAAAGTTGGGTGGCCTTCCTGCGCTTAGGAGTTGCAATCAGACAGTTCTGTTCAGACACTTTGCGCACCTCCGTGAAAGGACCATTGAACTTAACCTGCAAAGGAGAACCTACAAATAGGTAAAAGAGATAAAACCTGGTCACCAGAGCTAAATTGTCTACGCTCAGACCGACGGTCATAAATATGTTTAATCTTTACTTGTGTACTTTCCAGTTTCTCTTTTCCCATTTCACCAGCAGAGCACAGTCTATTACGAACACCATTGACATAATCAAGTACATTTAGTGGTTGCTCTACTGTTCCCCAGCTGTCCTGCAACACAGCCAGAGGGCCACGCACTGCATGTCCAAAAAACGGATAATTTGGACTAAATCCTCTACTGTCCCGGACAACTTCTCTAGCTGCCAACAGTAACCATGGCAAACCAACACTAGAACTCTTCCAAGTCAAGGTACAGTGCCTTCGGGAAAGTATTCAGAGCCCTTGACTTTTTCCACATTTTGTGACGTTACAGATTAAATCGTTTTTTCTTCTTCATCAATCTACACACAATACCCTATAATGACAAAGAAAAAACAGTTTACATTTTTTTATTGCACCTTCAGCGGCGGTTACAGCCTCAAGTCTTCTTGGGTATGACGCTACAAGCTTGGCACACCATTATTTTGGGAGTTTCTTCCATTCTTCTCAGCAGATCCTCTCAAGCTCTGTCAGGTTGGATGGGGAGCGTTGCTGCACAGCTATTTTCAGGTCTCTCCAGAGATGTTCCATTGGGTTCAAGTCCAGAATCTGGCTGAGCCACTCAAGGACATTAAGAGACTTGTCCCGAAGCCACTCCTACATTGGTTGTGTACTTAGGGTTTTTGTCCTGTTGGAAGGTGAACCTTCACCCCAGTCTGAGGTCCTGAGCACTCTGGAGCAGGTTGTCATCAAGGATTTGCCTCGATCCTGATTAGTCTCCTAGTCCCTGCTGCTGAAAAACATCCCCACAGCATAATGCTGCCACCAACATGCTTCACCGTAGGATGGTGCCAGGTTTTCTCCAGATGTGACGTTTGGCATCAGGCTAAAGGGTTCAATCTTGGTTTCATCAGAGTAGAGAATCTTGTTTCTCATGGTCTGAGAGTCTTTAGGAGCCTTTTGGCAAACTCCAAGCGGGCTGTCATGTGCCTTTTTCTGAGGAGTGGCTTCCGTCTGGCCGCTCTACCATAAAGGCCTAATTGGTAGAGTGCTGCAGAGATGGTTGTCCTTCTGGAAGGTTATCCCATCTCCACAGAGGAACTCTAGGGCTCTGTCAGTATGACCATCGGCTTCAGTTTGCCCGGGCAACCAGCTCTAGGAAGAGTCTTGGTGGTTCCAAACTTTTCCATTTAAGAATGATGGAGGTCACTGTGTTCTTGGGGAACTTCAATGCTGCAGACATTTTTTGGTACCCTCGACACAATCCTGTCTCTGAGTTCTACGGACAGTTCCATCTACCTCATGGCTTGGTTTTTGCTTGGCATGCACTGTCAACTGTTGGACCTTATATAGACAAGTGTGTGCCTTTCCAAATCATGCCCAGTCACTTGAATTTACCACAGGTAGACTCTAGTCAAGTTTTAGAAACATCTCAATGATGATCAATGGAAACAGGATGCACCTGAGCTCAATTTCGAGTCTCATAGCAAAGGGTCTGAATACTTATGTAAATAAGGTATTTCTGTTTTTAGATTTAAATAAATTAGAAACAATTTCTAAAAACCTGTTTTCACTTCTTCATTATGGGGTATTGTGTGTAGATTGCTGAGGAAATGGTTTTATTTAATCCATTTTAGAACAAGGCTGTAACATAACTAAATGTGGAAAATGTCAAGGGGTCTGAATACTTTCCAAATGCACTGTAAGCTTTTAGTTTGACTAATGTATTGCCACTGGGGCCTGCTGGTGTAACTGCTAAACTGCTTACTGACTGTACACTGTGCTGCATGATTGTAGCGGGTTTACTAACGCGTTAGTTATATTAGCTATGTTGACTATGACGTTACTTTAGCTAATATGGTGAGCTAGCTGCGGTTATGATATGAAGGTTTAGCTAGGAAAGTTTTTTTCGCCTGGTCACAGACAGCTGATGTGTTGAACACTGAAGTCCACAAGTGAAGGGAAAATGTGAGAGGAGGAGAGCGCATAGATCCGAGAATAAATACAACGAGCTGTTTGGAATCATAAAACACGGGACGAGATGTTAAAACTGTCCATTGTGCCAATAGATGGTATGCACTCACATGAGATTTGCCGTGATGTTGACAGAGTGGCATGGGAGGTTTATTTCTTAGACTGGGTTAAGATGTCAATTTTGGGACACATCCTCAGTAGTGTGCCTTCGAATCAGTGGGTGTTTCGGCCTTTAATCACTAAACACCCTCATCAAAGGTGGCCAGCTAAAGGGTGATCAAGCCTTAGCTTGTGTCCCATGCCCAATTAAGATTTCCCACGGGACTATGCAAGGCAGGGGCGTCCTCTTCCCTGAGCCAGCCCTACAGCTGACCGCATACCTCATATGCCCTCCTCAAGTTGGAGGGATCTGAATTGGGTTCTCAGGTGGGGTGGGGGGTCATGAAGTTATAGCCCAGCAAGGGTCCTTCCGTTTGATCCAGATCCACTGGCTGCCTCTTTCAGCTGCTTGAGAAACTGCTCTGACGGTCTGCCGCAGAGCCTGTCCATGGATTCCAAGTTCTTTCAGCAACCTGATGGTGGAAGAAGCCACGAATCCTCTGCATCCCACTTCAACTGGCCAGCCTTTTGCATTCCAGCCACGCTGAGTTGCGTCTGCTGCCAACTCTGTGTAACGCAGTTTCTTACGCTCGTAGGCCTCTTCAACAGAGTTTTCCCACGGGACTGTGAGCTCTATGATGTACACAGCCTTTCGTGAAGGGGACCAGAGTACCATATCTGGCCTAAGGTTGGTAGAAGCAATCTCAGGTGGAAAGATTAGTTGCTGGCCAATATCGACAAGCATCTTCCAGTCCCGGGCCATGCCTAGGTGTCCAGTTTCTGGCTTTGTAGGAGGATGCTTGGGCCTTTTCTGTCCCTCTCGGATGAATGTTGTTGTTTTGACGGGATTGCTTGTTTTTGGAGGTAATGAATTGGTTGCACTCCTCTTGGTCTCAAGTGCTGCAGCCAGGCTCTTGAGGACCTGATTGTGCCTCCAGGTGTAGCGGCCTTGTGAGAGGCTGGTCTTGCAACCTGTCATTATATGCCTGAGAGTCGCTGGAGCTGGGCAGAGGGGGCAGGTCGGGTCCTCGCCATACCATTGATGTAGGTTTTTTGGTGATGGAAGCACATCATAAACAGCTCTTATGATGAAGCTGATGTTGCTTGCCTCCATTTGCCAAAGCTCACTCCAGTTGATCTTTCTCCTCTCCAGGCCTTCCCACCGCGTCCATTGCCCTTGTTTAGCAAGAGTATGTGGCTACAAAAGGGAACTGTTTGCATGTGATCAGGGGTGTATTCATTCCGCCGATTCTGTTGAAAAACACTTCTTAAACGGAAGGAAACGGAGCGAAACGTGAATAAACATACATGAATTTGTGCAATAGAAACTATTGTTTGCTGTCACGCCTGCTCCCGCTCTTCCTCCCCCTGGCACTCGAGGGCGCCAGGATCCCCAGCATTACACACTCAAGCCACCATCAGTACGCACACCTGCCTTCCCTCCGTCACGCACATCAGCGATCATTGGACTCACATGGACTCAATTACTCGTGTCATTACCTTCCCTATATCTGTCTGTTCCCAAGCTCTGTTCCCTGCTTCGGGATTGATTGTCTCATGTCCGTGTTCCGACGATGTTCCTGTCTTGCTTCCTTGTCTGTTTCCTAATAAATGTCTCCCCGTACCTGCTTCTCCTGTCCGGCGTCAGTCCTTACAGTTTGCCAGAGGCGGGACCAAGTCATTGTTTTACAAGTCACAAATAAGTCTCAAGTCTTAGTACTCAAGTCCCTAGTCAAGACAGGCAAGTCCGAGTCAAGTCTCAAGTCAAGACCGTCAAATATCAAGTCAAGTCTCAAGTCCTAAACGTTGAGTTTCGAATCCTAAACAAGTCATAATTATTTTTTATTTTTTAATTTTATTTCACCTTTATTTAACCAGGTAAGCTAGTTGAGAACAAGTTCTCATTTACAACTGCGACCTGGCCAAGATAAAGCAAAGCAGTGTGATACAGACAACAACACAGAGTTAGACATGGAATGAACAAGCGTACAGTCAACACAATAGGAAAAAAAGAGAGTCTATATACAGTGTGTGCAAATGGCTGTGATAGATGTGATAGATGAAGTGATAGATGAACAGATGATGATGAGCAGATGATGGTGTGTAAGTAGCGATACCGGTGTGCAAAAGAGCAGCAAAGTAAATAAAAACAATATGGGGATGAGGTAGGTAGATTGGGTGGGCTATTTACAGATGGACTATGTAAAGCTGCAGCTATCGGTTAGCTGCTCAGATAGCTGATGCTTAAAGTTAGTGAAGGAAATGTTAGTCTCCAGCTTCAGCGATTTTTGCAATTCGTTCCAATCACTGGCAGCAGAGAACTGGAAGGAAAGGCGGCCAAATCAGGTGTTGGCGTTGGGGATGATCAGTGAGATATACCTGCTGGAACGTGTGCTACGGGTGGGTGTTGTTATCGTGACCAGTGAGCTGAGATAAGGCAGAGCTTTACCTAGCATAGACTTGTAGATGACCTGGAGCCAGTGGGTCTGGCGACGAATATGTAGCGAGGGCCAGCCGACTGGAGCATACAGGTCGCAGTGGTGGGTGGTATATGGCGCTTTGGTAACAAAATGGATGGCACTGTGATGGACTGCATCCAATTTGCTGAGTAGAGTATTGGAAGCTATTTTATAGATGACATCGCCGAAGTCGAGGATCGGTAGGATAGTCAGTTTTACAAGGGTAAGTTTGGCGACGTGAGTGAAGGAGGCTTTGTTGTGAAATAGAAAGCCGATTCTAGATTTGATTTTGTATTGGAGATGTTTGATATGAGTCTGGAAGGAGAGTTTACAGTCTAGCCAGACACCTAGGTATTTGTAATGTCCACATATTCTAGGTCAGAACCGTACAGAGTAGTGATGCTAGTCGGGCGGGCGGGTGCAGGCAGCGAACGGTTGAAAAGCATGCATTTGGTTTTGCTAGCGTTTAAGAGCAGTTGGAGGCCACGGAAGGAGTGTTGTATGGCATTGAACCTCGTTTGGAGGTTAGTTAACACAGTGTCCAAAGAAGGGCCAGATGTATACAGAATGGTGTCGTCTGAATAGAGGTGGATCAGGGAATCACCAGTAGAAAGAGCGACATCGTTGATATATACAGAGAAAAGAGTCGGCCCGAGAATTTAACCCTGTGGTACCCCCATAGAGACTGCCAGAGGTCCGTACATCAGGCCCTCCGATTTGACACACTGAACTCTATCTGCGAAGTAGTTGGTGAACCAGGCGAGGCAGTCATTTGAGAAACCAAGGCTATTGAGTTTGCCAATAAGAATACGGTGATTGACAGAGTCGAAATCCTTGGCCAGGTCGATGAAGACGGCTGCACAGTACTGTCTCTTATCGATGGCGGTTATGATATCCCCCTTTGAAGAGGGGGATGACCTCGGCAGCTTTCCAATCTTTAGGGATCTCGGACGAAATGGACAGAGAGGTTGAACAGACTGGTGATAGGGGTTGCAACAATGGCGGCGGATAATTTTTGAAATAGAGGGTCCAGATTGTCTAGCCCAGCTGATTTGTACAGGTCCAGGTTTTGCAGCTCTTTCAGAACATCTGCGATCTGGATTTGGGTGAAGGAGAAGCTGGGGAGGCTCGGCAAGTAGCTGCGAGGGGTGCGGAGCTGTTGGCCGGGGTTGGGGTAGCCAGGAGGAAAGCATGGCCAGCCGTAGAGAAATGCTTATTGAAATTTTTGATTATCATGGATTTATTGGTGGTGACCGTGTCACCTAGCCTCAGTGCAGTGGGCAGCTGGGAGGAGGTGCTCTTGTTCTCCATGGACTTTACAGTGTCTCAAAACATTTTGGAGTTAGAGCTACAGGATGCAAATTTCTGTTTGAAAAAGCTAGCCTTTTGCTTTCCTGACTGACTGTGTGTATTGGTTACTGACTTCCCTGAACAGTTGCATATCGCAGGGACTATTCGATGCTATTGCAGTCCGCCACAGGATGTTTTTGTAATGGTCAAGGCAGTCAGGTCTGGAGTGAACCAAGGGCTATATCTGTTCTTAGTTATACATTTTTTGAAAGGGGCATGCTTATTTAAGACTATCGAGGATCGATAATCGATCACCATCGAGGCGCAATCGGGCGATGTAGGCTTGTCCACAATCGCCCAATTTTAACACACACACACACACTCTCTGTGTGGTTACAGTAGGCTAACGTATGCCAATGGTTTTAGGAACAGCAGTAAAATCAGGCAGGATTTAGGCTACCAACTGCCTAGCCAGTTGTAGCTCAATCTTGGGTGCAATGATCACGTTCCCGCACTGACTGACTGTGTGGAGGCTCATTGATTTAACGTTATGTTAGCCTACATGATACACTATTAAAGTAATAAAATATATAGCTGTCGGCTATATTAGCCACGACTTATCGTTCTTTGTGCAGCTTCAAATTGTCGCGCCTCCGTCTGTTAGTTTCTTCCCTCATGTTTTGCAAGTTGCAATCCGTTTAATATTGATACATCGTTGTCTTTATATCCGAAAATAATAATTTTACGTATCATCTTTCCAAGGGCTCCATCTGAATTCACCTTCCGACGTTCCTCTGCATTGCCACACACAACTTTTTCTCAGCTGGCACAATTTCATTGGCTGCTGTCCGATTCAAACTGTAATCCATTAAATGAAGAGTTGATGCGCTGCACACTTTTTCTAATGGCATTATTTTTAATATTTGGGCTTGGGGAGGGTATCAAGTCAGGTCGAGTCAAAAGGCTCAAGAGTCCATGTCAAGTCACGATTCATTGGTGTTAAAGTCAAAGTCGAGTTGCAAGTCATCATATTTGTGACTCGAGTCTGACTCGAGTCCAAGTCATGTGACTCGAGTCCACACCTCTGCAGTTTGCAACTGTTGGACTAATGATTACACCATAGGTTAGCTAGATGCAGGCAAGAGGGTGCAAGGCGGTATTGAATGTGTCACTGTCTGTCCATGTGTCACTGTCAGTCACCACAAACCTTTCTCTCGAGCTACGTTGAATTAATAGGCCAGGTTGTAGGAACCTCATGATGGGCATAGGGAAAATGCAAGTAATATTTAGTAGCATAAACCAATCTATGTGAAACTGGGTGAATGTAATATCAATGACAGTCATCCAATATGCTGTAATAGAGATAAGGCCATGCTCATAAAAAAAAGAATCATCCTCCCTCATCTTAAATGGCACCGACCGCCACTGTTTAGTTCAGTCAGTGGTCCATGTCACTGTCTCTTCCCCTTGGCTGAACATCTGGTGACAGTGCTGCTCTATTCTGGGACAAGCAGAACCACCCAGCCCTGTCTATGTAAATCTCAGTTTCACTCCTACAGTTCCCAGTCTACCAGTTAACCAGTTTCCCTCCCTGAAATACCCTGGACTGGGACTGATGTGAGGGAGGTGACTGATGTTAACCTCTATGGTGGATTCAGGGAGGGACACATAAMAGATAAGGCACCAAGTAATTAATGACAGATAAAAAAAAGATTATACTTCACGATGATAGTGTGTAGTGTATGTCTCCACGTAAATGTGTCTCATGTTTGAGCCCAGCATCATGTCTCATTCACAGATCTAACAGCTCATGAAAAGGGTTAATACATGCTAGATGATCACATCAATAACTGGTGGTGAAGTGCATGTAGGGATTTGGTTTGAGGGGCTGATGATGATTTAACATCACTTTTCTTTTACTTCTGTAGATCTTACTCTGCATATGGACTGGTAATGTGTTTCAAAACGTCTAATAACTTTCATACACACTTTCAGTTCATTACCAATATAACAAGATACAACCATGGTGATGATATTAATGGCGATGATGATGAGGACGATAATGAGGACGTTGGAGAACGTGTGATTTGTATCATGCGTTCTAACCATATTCAAAGTTGACCTGATCAGTGTTCAATGTCATTGTCTCTTACTGCAGTAGGTCCAACCTGTAGCAGTACAGTCACTGTGCAGTCTGACTGAGGGAGGTTTTTGTACGGCTCTGTATCACTGTGTGAACTCTCCACTACTGTGGTAACTCTGACAGTAGTAATCTCCTGCATCTTCAGTCTGGACACTGATGGTCAGAGTGAAGTCACTACGAGTTCCACTGCCACTGAATCTCGATGGAGTCCCAGACTGAAGTGTTGTAGCACGGTAAATAAGGAGTTTAGGAGCTCCTCCAGGTTTCTGGTGGTACCAGGCTAAAAAGTCATTGTTGTGAACATTACTGCTGGTTTTACAGTTCAGAGAGACTGTCTGTTCTGGGACAACAGCTTTCACTGCCGGAGTCTGTGTCACAACGTACTGTCCTCTGGATTCTGAAAAATATAGTAAAAACATTTATAAGAATGAAATGTTACATATAGTAATGAATAGTTCTGAATATAAATATTAACGTTGATATACTGTACATGTAAACACTGTAGATTTAATTAATTTGCAATAATACATTCTGAAAATGTTAACCTTCTATGTAGAAAACAAGTGTCCAGATGAAGATGGTGATAAAAGTCATGGTTGCTGTGGGTTCTGTTGTCATGAAGGACAGCTCTCAGTCACGAAGTGTTAAACTCACAGGGATATAAATGCTCTTAGAGCAGCGGAGCAGATGCATTATGCAAATTAATGTTTCAAATCTATTTCAGTTTCCAAGTAGGCTCCCATTAGAATATATTTTGTCCTGCATGAGCTTTCCTTTATAACAACTAGGTGGTGCTTATATTTGTCCTATTTCACGCATGTGTGAATTAAAAATGTTTATTTTTTTATATCCCAACTCCCCCTGAGACAGCCTCGGAGAGTGGGGTCACAGCCAAGATCTGCCATTATCAACTGCGACCCTGGAGCAATTAAGGTTAAGTGCCTTGCTAAAGGGAACATCGACAGATGTTTCACCGTGTCGGCCTGGGGATTTGAACTAGCAACCTTTCGGTTACTAGCCCAACACTGTAACCGCTAGCTGCATGTCACCCCTTTAATAACATCAAACAGCAACTTTTTACTAAGATAACTAATGTATGGCAACTTTTATGTCACACCACAATTATATTTTGATTCTGATGATGATCAGATATAATGAACTGTCTGTTCACTCATGCTTGGTCTCTGATGTAAGTTCCTCTAATCAGTTAGTGAACACTTCTCTAAACTAAAGCTGGTAGGATTCCTCTGGTAGTGTTGTCTGTCCTCTGTGACTTTACCACCACTGTTAAATCTGAGATCAACATGTTTAATAAAGGAATATACAACATGATCACTATCACTACTGCTGCTGTTGTCTTTTATATGGACAATATGGAGGAATACTAGCAACACTGATCTGATGCTGGACTGTACCTCCAGACTAGGAGAACACCTGATACACAGAGGAAGGAAAACAATACTAATATCTGGATTTAAGACACAATTCATATTTTTATTACCTAGAAACAGCTAATATGAAGTGTTTGTTCTACCTGGAAGATGTTAAAGTGTATTTGTGTTGATTATGATTCTGTATGAGTGATCTTCACTGTAACAACTGCAACATCACAGCACAGAGAGGTTTTTGTACCAGCAGTAATAGGGATTGTATCACTGTGGTGGACTTTTGGTAGCGGCACCAGACTTGATGTTGGAAGTAAGTAAACAAAAAAAATCTACATTTTATTCACCTTTTGATGTTGTGTTTCAAGTTCTCCATTATTTTTGCCTCAATATTGAGGATAATTTTTTTTTTTTTTAGATTTCAAAAACAATACACAAGGCCTACACGTACTATGGCCAATTTGAATACAAAAGTTATTTCATCTAATCAAATTTGACCAATATTTTCTAAAGATTAAAGTGATTAGCCTGCATCTTAGATTAGTTGTATGAATAAACATACTGCACCTTGTAGGAAATATATAGTAAACAGTAGGTTTCTGCTCAATGTTAAGGAAAACGAAATAAAAAACACTTTATTTAAAATTGAATAGATTAAATAATTTCTGAAATGTATTCATACTATAGCTGAGTTAATTATTTGAACCACAGTCTAAAGAAATTAAGAGTGCCAAACATGCAGGAGGTTTTTGTACGAGCAGCAATAGTGATTTTATCACTGTGGTACACTTTTGGTAGCGGCACCAGACTTGATGTTGGAAGTAAGTAAAAAGCTCTTTAATATTTCTTTCAGATCATTTTTGGGGGGATTTTTTTTGTGAAACTCCATCTCTATGAAAATGTTGCTTTTTTACATATTTACTTCCGAAAAAAATATATTTTTTCTATTACTTTTGACTAAACCTTCTTTCAAATAAAATGTTATTTAAGTAAAATGTTCAAATGTAGGTGTTAAGTTAAATGTGTGGTTTGATCGATTGCAGAGGATAGTTCTAGTATGATAACTATTTAATAATATGGATATAGTTGTTGCATTGTGTATTACTGTTTGTGTGCGATTTTTTATTTATATTTGTATTATCTTTAACTCAAATATTTTTGGTTAAATGTAGCTTTTGACAGAGCCTTCTTTCAAATAAATATTTATTGAATCAAAATGATAAATTGTAGGTTTATTTGTATGTCTGATTTGTATAATTGCAGAATATCACTCCTAATTCTGGTATAATAACTAATAGTATTGTATATAGTATTCATCATTGTTGCATTGTGTTCATGGTAGACTTCATTGTTAGTGTGAAGACAAAGGGTCTCAGTTATGGTTGTAACTGACTTCATAATCCAACATGGATGATATGTGATGAAAATACTATGAATATGAGCAGGCTGTTCTGATCAAATCCATTCCTGAACAATATCTGTATAACATGTATAACTGACACCGTATGACTAGTAACTCTAGTTATTTAAACACTTTCTACTTGTTTGGTTCATAAATCTGCTTTATATCATATTACTTTAGTGTTTCTCCACATCTTTTAAACAATCCAACTTCTACATTAATATTTAGATGGCATTTCCAATTCACTTTATTTTGTTGTGTCCTTTGCTGAAGGTAATCTCTTACTGTAGCTGTACTTGATGTAGTTACTTAGTTGATGTGTTCTGTTTGTTCCAGGTAACAGTGCCCCCACCCTCACCGTCCTGCCCCCCTCTAGTGAGGAGCTGTCCAGTACAACAACAGCCACACTGACGTGTCTGGCCAACAAGGGTTTCCCCTCAGACTGGACCTTGAGCTGGAAAGTGGACGGGACCAGCAAGAACCAGAAGACCAGTCTCGGGGTCCTGGAGAAGGACGGTCTGTACAGCTGGAGCAGCACCCTGACTCTCACTGGCCAGGAGTGGACCAAGGCAGGAGAGGTGACCTGTGAAGCCCAGCAGAAATCCCAGACTCCAGTCACCAAGACCTTGAGGAAGGCTGACTGTTCTGGGTAGGACCCCTCAGTCACACACCCCTGTGGAGAGAGGCTGCTGGTTCCTCTGCTTTGACTCTGTTCTGAGATCAGATGTTCTCTGTCTTTTGATCACTGACATGTAGACTAACAGGGGGCTTTGCTTGAGTTCATGTATCAATCCTCTCTGTAGACTGAGATTGTGTCAGTGTTAAATTTGATGAGTTCTGTTCTGAGTTCTGTTTTATTACTATTAGATACTGTAGGAATGATTGCTTTGATGCTTTGATGAATAGATGAAAATAAATATTTCCCTTTGGAACACATATTTCTGTTGTCTTTTTAAATAATTAAACTACAGTCTTAAATGTTGTTGAATGGTATTGACATATATTAATAAAGCCTGATTCACAGTTTCTTTGAAAACTATCAGACCAAAATGTCACTGCTTAGTTATTTATGTTCTCACTTGAAACCACATCATCTTCAACCAGCAAATCAAATCAAATCAAATGTTACTAGTCACATGCGCCGAATACAACAGATGTAGAACTTACAGAGAAATGCTTACTTACGAGAGCCCTAACCAACAACACAGTTAAAAAAAAATATGGATAAGAATAAGAGATTAAAGTAACAAGTAATTAAAGAGCAGCAGTAAAATAACAATAGTGAGACTATATACAGGGGGGAACCGATACAGAGTCAATGTGCGGTGGCACCGGTTCGTTGAGGTAGTACGTACATGTAGGTAGATTTATTAAAGTGACTATGCATAGATGACAACAGAGAGTAGCGGTGGTGTAAAGAGGGGGAGAGGGGGGGCAATGCAAATAGTCTGGGTAGCCATTTGACTAGATGTTCAGGAGTCTAATGGCTTGGGGGTAGAAGCTGTTAAGAAGCCTCTTGGACCTAGACTTGGCTCTCCAGGACATCTTGCCATGCGGTAGCAGAGAGAACAGTCTATGACTAGGTTGGCTGGAGTTTTTTAGGGCCTTTTTAGGGACTTCCTCTGACACCACCTGGTATAGAGGTCCTGGATGGCAGAAAACTTGGCCCCAGTGATGTACTGGGTCTTTCGCACCACCCTCTGTTGAGCCTTGCGGTCGGAGGCCTAGCAGTTGCCATGACAGGCAGTGACGCAACCGGTCAGGATGCTCTCGATGTTGCAGCTGTAGAACCTTTTTAGGATCTGAGGACCCATGCCAAATCTTTTCAGTCTCCTGAGGGGGAATAGGTTTTGTTGTGTCCTCTTCACGACTGTCTTGGTGTGTTTGGACCATGTTAGTTTGATGGTGATGTGGACACCAAGGAACTTGAAGCTCTCAACCTGCTCCACTGCATCCCCGTCGATGAGAATGGGGGCGTGCCTGGTCCTCTTTTTCCTGTAGTCCACAATCATCTCCTTTGTCTTGATCATGTTGAGGGAGAGGTTGTTGTCCTGGCACCACATGGCCAGGTCTCTGACCAACTCCCTATAGGCTGTCTCATCATTGTCGGTGATCAGGCCTACCATTGTTGTGTCGTCGGCAAACTTAATTTATGGTGTTGGAGTCATGCTTGGCCATGCAGTCATGGGTGAACAGGGAGTACAGGAGGGGACTGAGCACACACCCCTGAGGGGTCCCCGTGTTGAGAATCAGCGTGGTAGATGTGTTGTTACCTACCCTTACCACCTGGGGGCTGCCCATCAGGAAGTCCAGGATCCAGTTGCAAAGGGAGGTGTTTAGTCCCAGGGTCCTTAGCTTATTGATGAGCTTTGAGGGCACTATGGTGTTGAAAGCTGAGCTGTAGTCAATGAATAGCATTCTCACATAGTTGTTCCTTTTGTCCAGGTGGGAATGGGCAGTGTGGAGTGCAATAGAGATCGCATCACCTGTGGATCTGTTGGGGCAGTATGCACATTGGAGTGGGTCTAGGGTTGCTGGGATGATGGTGTAGATGTGAGCAATGACCAGCCTTTCAAGGCATTTCATGGCTACAGACGTGAGTGCTATGGGTTGGTAGTCATTTAGGCAGGATTACCTTAGTGTTCTTGGGCACAGGGACTATGGTGGTCTGCTTGAAACATGTTGGTATTACAGACTCAGACAGGGAGAGGTTGAAGGTGTCAGTGAAGAGACTTGCCAGCTGGTCAGTGCATGCTCGCAGTACACGTTCTGGTAATCCTTCTGGCCCTGCGGCCTTAAAAATGTTGACCTGTTTAAAGGTCTTACTCACATCGGCTGCAGAGAGCGTGATCATCCAGTCTTCCGTGACAGTTGGTGCTCTCATGCATGTTTCAGTGTTATTTGCCTCGAAGCGAGCATAGAAGTAGTTTAGCTCATCTGGTAGGCTTGTGTCACTGTGCAGCTCTYRGCTGTSCTTCCMTTWGTAGTCTGTAATGGTTTGCAARTCCTGCCACATCCAAYTAGYGTCAGAGCCGGTGTAGATCGATTTGATCTTGGTCCTGTATTGATGCTTTGCCTGTTTGATGGTTCATCGGATGGCATAGCGGGATTTCTTATAAGCTTCCGGGTTAGAGTCCTGCTCCTTGAAAGCGGCAGCTCTAGCCTTTAGCTCAGTGCGGATGCTGCCTGTAATCCATGGCTTCTGGTTGGGGAATGTACGTACGGTCACTGTGGGGACGACGTCCACTTATTGATGAACCCAATGACTGACGTGGTGTACTCCTCAATACCATCAGAGGAATCCCAGAACATATTCCAGTCTGTGCCAGTAAAACAGGCCTGTAGTTTAGAATCTGTATCATCTGACTACTTATTGATCTAGTCACTGTTGCTTCCTGCTTTAATTTTAGCTCAAAAGCAGGAATCAGGAGGATATAATTATGGTCAGATTTGCCAATTGGAGGGCAACGGAGAGCTTTGTATGCGTCTGTGTGTGTGGAGTATATGTGCTCCAGAGTTCTTTTTCCCCTGGTTGCACATTTAACTTCTCAGGGATAGGCGTCCCACTAGCAAAGACTGCTGACACCTAGTGGAAGCCATAGGAATTGCAATATGGGAGCTGGACTTACCCTATACTTTCCATTGTAAGAGCATGGGATCTCAATTTTCTTTTTTACGGTTGGTTATTCTTTGGATTTTCTCCTACCATATCTATTGTGTTATAGTCTCATACATTATTTTAACATTTCTACAAACTTCAAAGTGTTTTCTTTCCAATGGTACCAATTATATGCATATCCTGGCTTCAGGGCCTGAGTAACAGGCAGTTAACTTTGGGCACGTCAGTCAGGCAAAAATTGAGAAAAAAGGACCCTAGACTGAAGATAGAAATTAAGTAAAACGGATTTAAGTTTCCTTGCATTAAAGTCCACGGCTACTAGGAGCGCCGCCTATGGGTGAGCGTTTTCTTGTTTGCTTATGGCGGAGTACAGCTCATTCAATGCTGTATTAGTGCCAGCCTCGGACTGAGGTGGTACGTAAACAGCTACGAAGAATACAGATGGAAACTCTCTCGGTATGTAGTGTGGTCTACAGCTTTTTTTTTCTTTTTTTTCTTTTTTTTCTTAATTTCACCTTTATTTAACCAGGTAGGCAAGTGCTTCTTCCTTAGCCAGGATTCAGACACGGCTTGAACATCTTGGCAAAGTGTGCTAAAGCAGTGAATAAAACAAACTTAGGTAGGAGGCTTCTAATGTTAACATGCATGAAACCAAGGCTATTACGGTTACAGAAGTCATCAAAAGAGAGCGCCTGGGGAATAGGAGTGGAGCTAGGCACTGCAGGGCCTGCATTCACCTCTACATCACCAGAGGAACAGAGGAGGAGTAGGATAAAGGTACGGCTAAAAGCTATGAGAATTGGTCGTCTAGATATTATCTAGAACTTAGCTTATCATGAGATTCTCTACCGCAGGTGAGCAATAGCTCGAGACCTCCTTAGATATCGTGCACCAGCTGTTATTTACAAAAATACATAGTCCGCCGCCCCTTGTCTTACCAGACTCCGCTGTTCTATCCTGCCAGTACATCGCATAACCAGCCAGCTGTATGTTGATATTGTCGTCGTTCAGACACGACTCCGTGAAGCATAAGATGTTACAGTTTTTAATGTCCCGTTGGTAGTTCGATCTTCTGCGTAATTCGTCGATTTTATTCTCCTAAGATTGCACGTTTGCTAGCAGAATGTCACGTTCGTCGTAACGATGAGACCAAGGCGCAGCGTGATTGAAATACATTCTTCTTTATTAAACGAAGAACACTTAAACAAACTAACAAAATAACAAAAACGAACGTGAAGCTATAAACAACTAGTGCTGACATGCAACTACACATAGACAACTACCCACAAACACAGGTGGGAAAAGGCTACCTAAGTATGGTTCTCAATCAGAGACAACGACAGACAGCTGCCTCTGATTGAGAACCACACGTGGCCAAACACACAGAAATACAAATCATAGAAAAAGGAACATAGAATGCCCACCCAAATCACACCCTGACCAAACCAAAATAGAGACATAAAAAGCTCTCTACGGTCAGGGCGTGGCACAGAATGGAGGGAAGTGGGGGTTTTTCTCGATCGCCTACAAAGTCTCAGAAGGCAGCCCACCCTTCGGCCCCTCTTTCTYCGCCTCCTTTTCACGCAGATCACGGGGATCGGGGCCTGTTCCAGAGGAAGCAGTATATCCTTCACATCGGGCTCATCAGAGTCATGAAATGAAATAAAGGATTCTGCTAGTCTGTGGAAATCGCAGTCCTGATGTCTAGAAGTTATTTTTGGTCATAAGAGATGGTAGCGGCAACATTATGAACAAAATAAGTAAAAAAATAAGTTACAAACAACGCAAATAAACAAACAAAAAATACAATCTGCTGGGGGCACGTAAAACGTCTGCCTTCTTCTCTGGCGCCATTTTACAGCAGTTGATATAACCCACAAGATAATACAATGTTAACAGATTAACAGGAGAGTCTAGACACTACAATGTTAACAGATTAATAGGAGAGGTCTAGATACTATAATGTTAACAGGATAACAGGAGAGGTGTAGATACTACAATGTTAACAGATTAACAGGGAGAGGTCTAAATACTATAATGTTACCAGATTAACAGGAGAGGTCTAGATACTATATGTTACCAGATTAACAGGAGAGGTGTAGTACTACAATGTTAACAGATTAACAGGAGAGGTGTAGATACTACAATGTTAACAGATTAACAGGAGAGGTGTAGATACTACAATGTTAACAGATTAACAGGAGAGGTCTAGATACTATATGTTAACAGATTAACAGGAGAGGTGTAGATACTACAATAACAGATTAACAGGAGAGGTGTAGATACTACAATGTTAACAGATTAACAGGAGAGGTCTAGATACTATAATGTTAACATATTAACAGGAGAGGTCTAGATACTATAATGTTAACCAGATTAACAGGAGAGGTGTAGATACTACAATGTTAACAGATTAACAGGAGAGGTCTAGATACTATAAATGTTAACAGATAACAGGAGAGGTGTAGATACTACAATGTTAACAGATTAACAGGAGAGGTCTAGATACTATAATGTTAACAGATTAACAGGAGAGGTGTAGATACTACAATGATAACAGATTAACAGGAGAGGTGTAGATACTACAATGTTAACAGATTAACAGAGAGGTGTAGATACTACAATATAACAGATAACAGGAGAGGTGTAGATACTACAATGTTAACAGATTAACAGGAGAGGTGTAGATACTACAATGTTAACAGATTAACAGGAGAGGTGTAGATACTACAATGTTAACAGATTAACAGGAGAGGTTAGATACTATAATGTTAACAGATTAACAGGAGAGGTGTAGATACTACAATGTAAACAGATTAACAGGAGAGGTGTAGATACTACAATGTTAACAGATTAACAGGAGAGGTGTAGATACTACAATGATAACAGATTAAACAGGAGAGAGTGTAGATACTACAATGTTAACAGATTAACAGGAGAGGTGTAGATACTACAATGATAACAGATTAACAGGAGAGGTGTAGATACTACAACGTTAACAGATTAACAGGAGAGGTGTATATACTACAATGTTAACAGTTAACTGGAGAGGTCTAGACAGTACAATGTTTCAAGAATAACAGGACAGGTCTAGCCACATGTACTAGGTGATGGTTATTTTGATTCATATCTTTGGACCATTTTTTGACCATGCTTGATTTATAGATTCATAAAGACAGTACGCTAATGTTATCAACATTTGATCACACTTGTATTAAGCAACGTCTGTTTTACAAGATCCACGTAATTTCAACGGTATCACATCTTCAAGATAGTCAAAGAGTCTTTTCTACCTCCAACCCCCTGGGAACAGAGTGAACATCTGGTGACAGTGCTGCTCTATTCTGGGACAAGCAGAACCACCCAGCCCTGTGTATGCAAATCTCAGTTTCACTCCCACAGCTATCAGTCTAGCAGTTGAACAGTTTCACTGTCTGAAATACCCTGGACTGGGCCAGATGTGAGGTAGTGACTGGTTTTAACCTCTGTAGTGGATTCAGGATGGGAGACATAATAGATATGCCATAATGTAGTTAATGACAGATAAAATGGGTATTCTACTTTATGATGATAGTTTATGTACAAGTAGTTTACATGTGTCTCATGTTGAATCCAGCGTCAGGTCTCATTCACAGAGCTAACAGTACATAACCTACTCATGAAAAAAGTTAATATGCTGCTGTTGATGATCACATCCATTGAATTTCCACAGCTGGTTGTAAGGTCCGTTTGGGGATTTTCTGATGGCTTGGGAGCCTGAAGCGATTGTAACTTTCAAGTAATGTTCAATTACGTGAATAAAAAGGGCATAAATACAATGCTATTTTTGGTTATTGGTTGTTTATTAGCAAGACAAAATTATAATTAATAATGGTGATCGTTTTTTTAAAGTCATACATCATGTAACTTCTGAACATATCACTTTATCTGTTTATTAGTGTTATGGTAATATGCTATGGTAACATATTGRTATCCATGGAAAAGAGGAATACCAGTCAGTTTCCACCTTCCAGTGATCATTGGCACGGCCAGCCCGCTCATTAGGCAGGATTAGGCGCCTGCCTATGGCGTTAGATTGACGAGGGCGGCATTTTCTGAGCTAAACTGACCAGTACACACATACAGCAACACATAAAACCTCACATAATTCTGCCCAAAAACAATGATCATTTCTCTCAACCAGTGGCATATGGGCTTTTTAGGTGAGCGCTGATGCAGCCCTATGATAAGCAGTGCCCACTGACAAAGGCAGGGGCGCAAAACATTTTGCTTGTCCATTCCCAGTGCGCCTCTCCAGGGTGCTGTTGGAGAGACACATCGCTGCGGCGTTCCACCAACGTTCCATAGAAAATAATCATCTAACATATATCATGTCGCGGATATAGGATATGGTAGAAAGAGTATAAGGCTTTTCTGTCGCCTACAGGACAGAGATAAAATGTTAAAAAGTGTAATGAGACGGACACTTACATCATGCAGGTTTCTCCGATCAATTTCTCTATTCATTTCACCTTTATTTAACCAGGTAGGCCAGTTGAGAACAAGTTCTCATTTACATCTGCGACCTGGCCAAGATGAAGCAAGCAGTGCGACAAAAACAACAACACAGAGTTACACATAAACAAACGTACAGTCAATAACACAAAAGAAAATAACAATTTAAAATCTATGTACAGTGTGTGCAAATGCAGAAGAGTAGGGAGATAGGCAATAAATAGGCCCGAGAGTCGAAAATAATTACAATTTAGCATTAATACTGGAGTGATATATGTGCAGATGATGATGTGCAAGTAGAGTTTCTGGGGTGCAAAAGAGCAAGAGGGTAAGTAATAATATGGAGATTAGGTAGTCGGGTGTGCTATTTACAGATTGGCTGTGTACAGGTACAGTGATCGGTAAGCTGCTCAGACTGCTGATGCTTAAAGTTCGAGAGGGAGATATAAGACCCCAGCTACAGAGATTTTTGCAATTTCTTCCAGTCATTGGCAGCAGAGAACTGGAAGGAAAGGTGGCCAACGGAGGTGTTGGCTTTGGAGATGACCAGTGAGATATACCTGCTGGAGCGCGTGCTACGGGTGAGTGTTGTTATGGTGACCAGTGAGCTGAGATAAGGCGGAGCTTTACCTAGCAAAGACTTGTAGATGACCTGGAGCCAGTGGGTCTGGCGACGAATATGTAGCGAGGGCCAGCCGACGAGAGCATACAGGTCACGGTTGTGGGTGGTATATGGGGCTTTGGTGACAAAATGGATGGCACTGTAATAGACTGCATCCAGTTTGCTGAGTAGAGTGTTGGAGGCTATTTTGTAAATGACATTGCTGAAGTCGAGGATCGGTAGGATAGTCAGTTTTACGAGGGTATGTTTGGCACCATGAGTGAGGGATTCTTTGTTGCGAAATAGGAAGCCGATTCTGGATGTAATTTTGGATTGGAGATGTTTATTATGAGTCTGGAAGGAGAGTTTACAGTCCAGCCAGGCACCTAGGTATTTGTAGTTGTCCACATAATCTAAGTCAGAACCGTCCAGAGTAGTGATGCTAGTCGGGCAGGCGGGTGCGCGCAGCGATCGGTTGAAGAGCATGCATTTAGTTTTACTAGCGTTTAAGAGCAGTTGGAGGCCACGGAAGGAGTGTTGTATGGCATTGAAGCTTGTTTGGAGGTTTGTTCACAGAGTGTCCAAATAAGGGCCAGATGTATACAGCATGGTGCCGTCTGCGTAGAGGTGGATCAAGGAATCACCCGCAGCAAGAGCGACATCATTGATATATACAGAGAAAAGAGTCGGCCCGAGATTTGATACCCCCATAGAGACTGCCAGAGGTCCGGACAACAGGCCCTCCGATTTGACACACTGAACTCTATCTGAGAAGTAATTGGTGAACCAGGAGAGGCAGTCATTTGAGAAACCAAGGCTGTTGAGTCTGCCGATAAGAATACGGTGATTGACAGAGTCGAAAGCCTTGGCCAGGTCGATGAAGACGGCTGCTCAGTACTGTCTTTTATCGATGGCGGTTATGATATCGTTTAGTACCTTGAGCGTGGCTGAGGTGCACCCGTGACCAGCTCGGAAACCGGATTGCAGAGCGGAGAAGGTACGTTGGGATTCGAAATGGCCAGTGATCTGTTTGTTAACTTGGCATTCAAAGACTTAAATGCTGCTGACTGACTTCATTTAAAAACATATATATATATATATTAATTACTACTTAGGCAAGTCAGTTAAGAACAAATAATTTTTTCCGATGACAACCTACCCCGGGACAATTGTACGTCGCCCTATGGGACTCCCAATCACCGCCGTTTGTGATTCAGCCCGGGATCGACCCAGCACCTGTAGTGATGCCTCTAGCATTGAGATGCAGTGCCTTAGACCACTGCGCCACTCGGTAGCCCAACTGATCTAAAGGGGAGATCTCCAGAGCCGGCTGCTCTCTGGAACTACCATAGTGGTGTATGATTGAGGGAGGTTTTTGTACGACTCTGTATCACTGTGTGAACACCCAGACACTGTTGGGGTAGTGTAAACTCTGACAGTAGTAATCTCCTGCATCTTCAGCCTGGACTCCACTGATGGTCAGAGTGAAGTCACTCCCAGATCCACTGCCACTGAATCTAGATATAATCTAAGTTTATTAGGTATTTAGGAGCTCCTCCAGGTTTCTGTTGATAACAGGCCATCCCCTTTCCATAGATGGCACTGTATACAGCACTGCAGGTCTTACAGCTGAATGTTAATGAGTGACCCAATGAAACAGTTTTCACTGTTGGAGTCTGAGTCACAATGACCTGGCCTCTGGACTCTGAAACAGAGATGGCATGTCGAATTAGCATTAAATTGTTCATTCATTTGTTCATATAGATTATTATCTTAAGCTGTAATAAGGTTATATAGCCTAATATTGCAATGGTTTGCGTCATTTTCTGTCAAATATATTACCTTGGAGACACAGGGAAAATATACATATGAAGACGGTGATTAAAGTCATGGTTGTTGTGGGTTCTGTTGTCATGAAGAACAGCTCTCAGTCATGAAGTGTTAAACTCACAGGGATATAAACACTTCCAGAGCACTGAAGCATGTGCTGTCTATGCAAAGTGTCCTATGTATGGGGGCTCACAATTGACCCAGCGTCGTCAGCGTTTGGCCGGGGTAGGCCGTCATTGTAAATAAGAATTTGTTCTTAACTGATTTGCCTAGTTAAATAAAGGTTAAATAAAAAAAATATATATGTAAATAGTTTTCCTGGACAGTCAAACTGATGTAATGTAGAAACCTGATAGCTATGTAATGACTGACATGGTTTCTAATATAAGTGCTGAATGGGGACTGATATATTGATTATAGACATCTACAAATGGAGCATATTGTTATTGCTGTGTTATTAGAGCAGATAGTATCGGCTTTATGTCTCCCTCCAGTGGTCAGGATCAGTAACTGCAGTCTGTGTGTGGACTATGATGCTGCTGACTGACTCTGATCGAAAGAGGAGATCTCCAGAGCTCTGACGTCTCCAGTCTCCTGCTTCACCTGCTGCTCTCTGGAACTACCACAGTGGTGTGAGGGAGGATGTATGGGTAATGTTTAGGGGCTTTAATGTATCTGTTTGAATCATGTTGATTAATTTCTAGCTATTCAAAACACAGGTCATCTTTAGGGGTTTGGATCATTGCACATCATCTCTAATCCAGATTGGTTGATGGTTTTCCTTGAGTTACTCAACAGAGTCAACATGTAGTTAATGTTCAGGAGAAACATTTAGTGATCAGTTATGATCTAAGGTCTTCTAGACACAGCTCTAGTTTGACTCTATTGTTGTTCAGCTCTACTACACACTGTGTCATTGTACTGGATCATCTCCTCCCCTCAGCACCTGCAGTAGGTCCCAGCTGTAGCAGTACAGTCACTGTGCAGTCTGACTGAGGGAGGTTTTTGTTCGGCTCTGTATCACTGTGTGAACACACAGCTACTAGGGCAGTGTAAACTCTGACAGTAGTAATCTCCTGCATCTTCATTCTGGACTCTACTGATGGTCAGAGTGAAGTCACTCCCAGATCCACTGCCACTGAATCTAGATGGAATCCCAGACTGAAGTGTTGTAGCAGTGTGAATAAGGAGTTTAGGAGTTCCTCCATTTTTCTGCTGGTACCAGGCTAGATAGACATTACCATGCACATCACTGCTGGTTTTACAGTTCAGAGAGACTGTCTGTCCTTCGAGAACAGCTTTCACTGCAGGAGTTTGAGTCACAGTGTACTGTCCTCTAGATTCTGAAAAACGGAATACAAATATTTATATGAAATTTATTTTACATATAGTAATCAATAGCTCTGAATCAATTTTAACATTAATATACATTTTGATGGCGTAGATTTAATTCATTTTTAACAAAAAATGCAAAACATTTTTTTTACCCTTGATGTAGAAAGCAAGTGTCCAGATGAAGATGGTGATAAAAGTCATGATTGTTGTGGGTTCTGTTGTCATGAAGGACAGCTCTCAGTCATGAAGTGTTAAACTCACAGGGCTATAAACACCCCCAGACCACTGAAGCATGTGCTGTCTATGCAGAGCATCATCACTATGCAAATAATATTCTGGTCGTCTCCCCATCCACCGTTAGTCAGTAAACTTAGACCACTAAGGATTTATCAGATTACAACTGAGAGTCCATTACAACCTGATCTTGCTCCCACAATTGTCCCCTAATAACCATTAAAGTCCATATTAATATGTAAATAAATTATGTGAATAAAAAGGTTATAAATACAATGGATATTATTGGTTTAAGGGCTATAACATATGATTACTATCAATGTTGTTTAGCAAGACAATAACATAATGAATACTGGAGAAAATATTTTCAAAAGTACTATATAATGTAACTAACTAACATACACTGAGTATACCAAACATTAAGAACACCTCACTTTGTCTGGTCATGGACTCTACAAGGTGTTGAAAGCGTTCCACAGGGATGCTGGTACATGTTGACTCCAATGCTTCCCACAGTTGTGTCAGGTTGGCTGGATGCCCTTTGGGTGGTGGACCATTCTTGATACACACGAGAAACTGTTGAGCGTGGAAAACCCAGCAGCGTTGCAGTTCTTGACACAAAACGTTGCGCCTGGCACCTACCACCATACCCTGTTCAAAGGCACTTACATTTTTGGTCTTGCTCATTCATCCTCAATGGCACACACACACAGTCCATGTCTCAATTGACACAAGTCTTAAAAATAATTATTTAACCTGTCTCCTTCCTTTTATATACACTGATTGAAGTGGATTTAACACGCGACATCACTAAGGGATCATAGATCTCACCTGGATTTACCCGGTCCGTCTATGTCATAGAAAGAGCAGGTGTCCTTAATGTTTTGTATACTCAGTGTGTATAATTTTGTCTGTTGCTAAATGTTCATGGAAATGAGGGTGGCAGGAATCCTAGTGGTTATGAGCATTGGGCTAGTAAATGAAATGTTGGTTTGAATCCCCGAGCTGACAAGGTAAATAAAATATTTTGATGTGCCCTTGAGCAAGGCACTTAACACTAAATGCTCCATGGTTTCCCTCAATAATGTCTGATCCCTGGCTGTGGATGGCATATGCCAATAACACATTTCCAACTCATATAATACACACATCTACATGTGTTAAATAAGACAAATGTAAGCACCCATTTAATTATTTAATATGGTATGGTAACATACTGTATTGATATCTATGGAAAATAGGAACGCTAGTCATGTTAAACCGCCCAGTGATCAATGGTCATGTATCGCCCCCTGCAGGGAAATTAGTGTTAATGTAGTGAGTTGTGTGGACTGAGTGGACTGAATATTGGACTGCAACAGAGAAGAGAGAGTCCACTGTGCAGAACTGCTACTCTGTCCCTGACTGAGTTCAGCTCCCTCCCTCCTCTCCTGTGTCTCTGATCAGACACACTGGGACTCTGTAGACTACCATTACAGTACATGAAACCCAGTTTCTCCTCTACATATTAAGAATATAATGTACAATATGTGTGATGTAACTTCAAATATCTTCAAGGAGCATCAGGAAGTCTGTTTTGGAAGATTACAGATTGTAACCGTTTTGCAGGTAGATGGGTTCATGGTTCTCCATGGGATAGTCAAGAACAAATGGAAATGACTGAATACGATCTAACAGCTTTGAGTTATCAGAAATAACTATTGTTGTTCAGCTCTACTACACAGCCAATCTAAAAGCACTCTTAGCAAACTCAGTTCTTATGTTGGGGACATTATATAAAATACAGTTATGCTATCTCAGTCAGCAATGTCCATGACTCTGTAGGGTGAGTAAAGTTCTTAAAACTTCTTTGGGATAGGGGGCAGCATTTTCACTTTTGGATGAAAAGCGTGCCCAGAGTAAACTGCCTCCTACTCAGTCCCAGATGCTAATATATGCATATTATTAGTAGTATTGGATAGAAAACACTCTGAAGTTTCTAAAACTGTTTGAATGATGTCTGTGAGTATAACAGAACTCATATGGCAGGCAAAAACCTGAGAAAAAATCCAAACAGGAAGTGGGAAATCTGAGGTTGGTCGTTGTTCAAAGCTTGGCCTATCGAATACACAGTGTCTATGGGGTCAAATTGCACTTCCTAAGGCTTCCACTAGATGTCAACCGTCTTTAGAAACTTGTTTCAGGCTTCTACTATAAAGGAGGGGGGAATGGGAGCTCTTTGAGTCAGGGGTCTAGCAGAGTGCCACAGACTTGTGACGCGCAGTCACGAGAGAGTTAGCTCTCGTTCCATGGCTTTTCTACAGACAATGGAATTCTCCGGTTGGAACATTATTGAACATTTATGATAAAAACATCCTAAAGACTGATTCTATACAACGTTTGACATGTTCCTACGACCAGTAATCTAACTTTTTGGAATTTTCGTCCGACCTTTCCGCTGGAAGTTGCACGCCCGTTTCGATTTGTTTACCAAACGCCCTAACAAAAGGAGGTATATCGACATAAATGATGAACTTTATCGAACAAATCAAAAATTTATTGTGGAACTGGGATTCCTGGGAGTGCATTCTGATGAAGATCATCAAAGGTAAGTGAATAATTTATAATGCTATTTCTGACTAATGTTGACTGCGCAACATGGCAGATATTTATTTTGGCTGGTTTGGGCTCTGAGCTCCTTACTCAGATTATTGCATGGTATGCTTTTTCCGTAAAGTTTTTTTGAAATCTGACACACGGTTGCATTAAGGAGAAGTGGATCTAAAGTTCCATGCATAACACTTGTATTTTCATCAACATTTATAATGAGTATTTCTGTGAATTAATGTGGCTCTCTGCAAAAATCACCGCATGTTTTGGAATTACTGAACATAACACGCCAATGTAAAATTAGATTTTTGGATATAAATATGCACTTTATCAAACAAAATATACATGTATTGTGTAACATTAAGTCCTATGAGTGTCATCTGATGAAGATCATCAAAGGTTAGTGATTCATTTTATCTCTATTTGTGCTTTTTGTGACTCCTCTCTTTGGCTGGAAAAATGGCTGGGTTTTTCTGTGACTTTGTAACGGTTTTCCTCCTCCTCTTCATCCGAAGAGGAGGAGCAGGGATTGAACCAAAATGCAGCGGGTTGTGAATACATATTGATTTATTAAACAAGACGAAGACGAAACGAAATACACTTGATAAACTACAAAACAAATAAACGATGTAGACAGACCTGGACCCGAACTTACATACAACGTGAAGAACGCATGAACCAGGAAACAGACTACATAAAACGAACAAACCGAAAACAGTCCCGTGTGGTGCACAGACACAGACACAGACACGGAAGACAATCACCCACAAACAAACAGTGTGAACAGCCAACCTATATATGGTTCTCAATCAGAGGAAAACATCAAACACCTGTCTCTGATTGAGAACCATATAAGGCTAATTACAAGTGACCTAAACATAGAAACACAAAACATAGAATGCCCACCCCAACTCACGCCCTGACCAACTAAACACATACAAAAATAACATAAAACAGGTCAGGAACGTGACAGACTTGGTGGTGACATAACATAATCATTTGTGGATCTTTTGCTCTAAAGCATTTTTTAAATCAGACACTGTGGCTGGATTAACGAGAATTGTATCTTTAAAATGGTGGCTGATACTTGTACAGTGGGGAGAACAAGTATTTGATACACTGCCGATTTTGCAGGTTTTCCTACTTACAAAGCATGTAGAGGTCTGTAATTTTTATAATAGGTACACTTCAACTGTGAGAGACGGAATCTAAAACAAAAATCCAGAAAATCACATTGTATGATTTTTAAGTAATTAATTTGCATTTTATTGCATGAAATAAGTATTTGATCACCTACCAACAGTAAGAATTCCGGCTCTCACAGACCTGTTAGTTTTTCTTTAAGAAGCCCTCTGTTCTCCACTCATTACCTGTATTAACTGCACCTGTTTGAACTCGTTACTGTATAAAAGACACCTGTCAACACATTCAATCAACAGACTCCAACCTCTCCACAATGGCCAAGACCAGAGAGCTGTGTAAGGAATCAGGGATAAAATTGTAGACCTGCACAAAGCTGGGATGGGCTACAGGAATAGGCAAGCAGCTTGGTGAGAAGGCAACAACTGTTGGCGAATTATTAGAAAATGGAAGAAGTTCAAGATGACGGTCAATCACCCTCGGTCTGGTGATCATGCAAGATTCACTCGTGGGGCATCAATGATATGAGGAAGGTGGGTATCAGCCCAGAACTACACGGCAGGATGGTCAATGACCTGAAGAGAGCTGGGACACAGTTCAAAGAAACCATTAGTAACACACTACGCCGTCATGGATTAAAATCCTGCAGCGCACGCAAGTTCTCCTGCTCAAGCCAGCGCATGTCCAGGCCCGTCTGAAGTTTGCCAATGACCATCTGGATGATCCAGAGGAGGAATGGGAGAAGGTCATGTGGTCTGATGAGACAAAAATAGAGCTTTTTGGTCTAAATCACTCGCCGTGTTTGGAGGAAAAGAGGATGAGTACGACCCAAGAACACATCCAACGTGAGCATGGAGGTGGAAACATCATTCTTTGGGGATGGATGGGGCATGTATCGCGAGATCTTGGCCAACAACCTCCTTCCTCAGTAAGAGCATTGAAGATGGGTCGTGCTGGGTCTTCCAGCATGACAACGACCCGAAACACACAGCCAGGGCAACTAAGGAGTGGCTCGTAAGAAGCATCTAAGTCTGGAGTGGCTAGCCAGTCTCCAGACTGAACCAATAGAAAATCTTTGGAGGGAGCTGAAAGTCCGTATTGCCCAGCGACAGCCCCGAAACCTGAAGGATCTGGAGAAGGTCTGTATGGAGGAGTGGGCAAAATCCTGCTGCAGTGTGTGCAAACTGGTCAAGAATACAGGAACCTATGATTCTGTAATTGCAAGACAAAAGGTTTCTGTACCAAATATTAAGTTCTGCTTTTCTGATGTATCAAATACTTATGTCATGCAATAAAATGCTAATTAATTACTTAAAAATCATACAATGTGATTTTCTGGATTTTTGTTTTAGATTCAGTCTCTCACAGTTGAAGTGTACCTATGATAAAAATTACAGACCTCTACATGCTTTGTAAGTAGGAAAACCTGCAAAATCGGCAGTGTATCAAATACTTGTTCTCCCCACTGTATGTTTGAGAAATTTAATTTATGAGATTTCTGTTTAATTGTATTTGGAGCCCTGCAATTTCATTGGCTGTTGGCGAGGGGTTCCGCAAGCGGAAGCGGTTCCCAGTCAGGTTAACCAGTTCCCAGACAGGTTAAATATATTGTCAGCTGCCTTAAGATGCCCTCATAGACAAATGTACCAGTGAGTCTGTGACTTCACAGTTAAGAATGGCCATCCTGCTAACTGATATAAGTGTGCAGTCTGACTGAGGGATGTTTTTGTACGGCTCTGTATCACTGTGTGAACACATCTTTACGATTGATGTAGTTGTAACTCTGACAGTAGTAATCTCCTGCATCTTCAACCTGGACTCCACTGATGGTCAGAGTGAAGTCACTATGAGATCCACTGCCACTGAATCTAGATGGAGTCCCAGACTGAAGTGTTGTAGCCCAGTATATCAGGAGTTTAGGAGCTCCTCCAGGTTTCTGGTGGTACCAGGCTAGGAAGTTATAATTAAACAGAGATTATTTGATTATGTTTTCAATACCTTATACTGCACAATTCATGATTTTCTTTAGTTTGAGATTAAGAATCAGTGGTAGAGACTTTGTAAGTGCATGAAGAGGTCAACTGTACAAAAGTCAGATGTCTGTGTGTTGAAACTATACTTTCAGTTCCTGTTGATTCTATGTTCCAGTCTTACTTCTGCTGGCACATGATAGCAATTGTAACGTTCGTTGTTTGAAGGAGACCAAGGCGCAGCGTAATTTGTGGTCATCACATTTATTTAAATGAGAACCAGCAACAAATTAACAAAGTGAAACCAAAACGAACGTACTGTTCCGTAGGCTACAAGAGCTGTACAAAAATAAGATCCCACAACATAGGTGGGGAAAAAAGCTACCTAAGTATGATTCCCAATCAGAGACAACGATAGACAGCTGCATCTGATTGGGAAACACACTCGGCCAAACACAAAGAAATACAAAACAAAGAATACCCACACCACATCACACCCTGACCTAACTAAATAGAGAAATAAAACGGCTCTCTAAGGTCAGGGCGTGACAGCAATAGGAGGAAGAAGGAATAGGAAACTAACTACAAATAACAATAAGCTGAACTCTGCCTAGCAGAGACATCTTTGTATTAGCAACTTTTAATTATTAGCTTATATGGTATTAAAGTTAAGGGCTTGCAATCATTATTAAAAAAACTAACCTCTGATCAAATACGTTTTCTTATGGTCACTTGTGTGCACATAGGGCAGAATTCCCTTACTATACTCATAACCCAGTACTATTAGTCGCTATTGTATTATACTAGTATTTCAGTACTATCAGTCTCTACTGTATTATACTAGTATTTGAGTAGTATCCGGGTGGTACTGAGAGTGCACTGTGTATGAAGGTTCTCAATCTTGTGTGAAGGAGGTTTTTGTACAGAGACATCACCAGAATGGATCACTGTGGTGGACTTTTGGAGGTGGCACAAAACTGGTGCTGAGAAGAAAGTCCATGTTTGTATTTTTTCACTCATTAAACACAGTTGAATCATGTTATTAAACATGTTTTGAGATGTTATCATCTTCTCCAGAGGAAAGACTTTTAGACTATATATTTTTAGAGATTTTTGTGGACAGAATGGTAGATGTTTAGAGCTCAGAGTGAGAGAATTGTTCACATACCACCATGTTCATTTGACAATAAAACCATAAGCATTCTAACATGTGATTAAGAAGTATCAGGTATGAAGGTACGACCCAGATGCAGACAACGTCGAATTAACAATGGTTTAATAATCCAACAGGGGCAGGCAATAGACAGGTCAGGGCAGTTAGGGGTCAGTAAACCAGAGGTGGGGCAACGGTACCAGATGGCAGACAGGCTCAGTGTCAGGGTAGGCAGAGGTCAATAATCCAGAGGTTGGGCCAAGGTACAGGTCGGCAGGCAGGCTCAGGGTCAGGGTGGGCAGAGGTCAATAATCCGGAGGTGGGGCAAAGGTACAGGTCGACAGGCAGGCTCAGGGTAGGCAGAGGTCAAAATTCCGGAGGTGGGGCAAAGGTACAGGTCGGCAGGCAGGGTCAGGGTAAGCAGAGGTCAATAATCCGGAGGTGGGGCAAAGGTACAGGTCGGCAGGCAGGCTCAGGGTCAGGGGCAGGCAGAGTGGTCAGGCAGGCGGGCTCAGAGTCAGGACAGGCAAGGGTCAAAACCAGGAGGGCGAGAAAAAGAGAGACTGGGAAAAGCAGGAGCTGAGAGACAAAAACGCTGTTTGATTTGACAAACAAGACGAACTGGCAACAGACAAACAGAGAACACAGGTATAAATACACAGGGGATAATGGTGAAGATGGGCAACCCCTGGTGGGGGGTGGAGACAATCACAAAGACAGGTGAAACAGATCAGTGTGTGACAAAAAGAGCACATTTTGATATCAGTTTTGAATGTCAGCTCATTGTTCTGTTGAGATGAAGCTACCCCTATTCCTATAATAAAACCAACACTTTGTATTGCATTCATAGTAGATGTTAACACTGGCAGTTTGAAGGTAAACCTCATCTATAGTTTTAAATAGTATTTTGAGGTCATTTTGGGATTGTATCTCAGAGTAGCTTTGACAAAATGAAGATGGAGAATTCATGTCTTATTTAAAATTGTGAATATTAAATGATACTGTATGCAGATTGTATCAAAGTGATTTTTAGTCTAGGACACGGCTTCATCTGTGTCCATGAAACCCGCTCCTAGTGTTTTGTTGCACTTGATGTGCTAAACTGTAGA
Organism: Salvelinus sp. IW2-2015; assembly: GCF_002910315.2. NCBI lineage: Eukaryota > Metazoa > Chordata > Actinopteri > Salmoniformes > Salmonidae > Salvelinus > Salvelinus sp. IW2-2015. The sequence continues at coordinate 676,280 of NC_036840.1, read as the reverse complement.
GCATGAATGTAACATACATTTATCTGGTGGATTGATTGGTCTAAAAACTAATCCAGAGTTTTTTCGTTTTCCTTTATCTTTATAGATTGTTTATCATTATTCTCAGTTGTTTTCTGTACCGTAGCAAATTGTTTATTCAGTGTGTATTGTTGATCTGAAATGGTTTTGTTCACTGATAACACAGTGTCTCTTCTCTTCCCTCCTCTCCTAATGTTATAGAGTAGTAGTAGTAGTAACTGACCATCTCCTCTCGTAATGTTATAGAGTAGTAGTAGTAACTGACCCTCTCCTCTCATAATGTTATAGAGTAGTAGTAGTAGTAGTAACTGACTCTCTCTCCTAATGTTATAGGTAGTAGTAGTAGTAACTGAACACTCCTCTCATGTTATAGAGTAGTAGTAGTAACTGACCCTCTCCTAATGTTATAGAGTAGTATATAATGCACCTCTCCTCTCCTAATGTTATATAGTAGTAGAATAGTACTGACCTCTCCTCTCCTAATGTTATAGAGTAGTGGTAGTAACTGACCCTCTCCTCTCCTAATGTTATGAGTAGTAGTAGTAGTAACTGCCACTCTCCTCTCCTAATGTTATAGAGTAGTAGTAGTAGTAACTGACCTCTCCTCTCCTAATGTTATAGAGTAGTAGTAGTATAGTAACTGACCCTCTCCTCTCCTAATGTTATAGAGTAGTAGTAGTAACTGACACCTCCTCTCAATGTATAGAGTAGTAGTAGTAACTGACGCTCTCCTAATGTTATAGAGTAGTAATACTAACTGACCCTCTCCTCTCCTAATGTTATATAGTAGTGTAGTAACTGACACTCTCCCTCTAATGTTATAGAGTAGTAGTAGTAACTGACCCTCTCCTCTCCTAATGTTATAGAGTAGTAGTAGTAACTGACACTCTCCTCTCCTAATGTTATATATGTAGTAGTAGTAACTGACCCTCTCCTCTCTAATGTTATAGAGTAGTAGTAGTAACTGACCCTCTCCTCTCCTAATGTTATAGAGTAGTAGTAGTAACTGACCTCCTCTCTCCTAATGTTATAGAGTAGTAGTATACTGATCCTCTCCTCTCCTAATGTTTATAGTAGTAGTAGTAACTGACTCTTCCTAATGTTATAGAGTAGTAATAGTAACTGACCCTCTCCTAATGTTATATAGTAGTAGTAGTAGTAATGATCCTCTCCTCTCCTAATGTTACAGAGTAGTAATACTAACTGACCCTCTCCTCTCCTAATGTTTATGTAGTAGTAGTAGTAACTGACCCTCTCCTCTCCTAATGTTATAGAGTAGTAATAGTAACTGACCTCTCCTCTCCTAATGTTTAGAGTAGTAATAGTAACTGACCCTCTCCTCTCCTAATGTTATAGGAGTAGTAATAGTAACTGACCCTTTCCTCTCCTAATGTTATTAGTAGAGTAGTAGTAACTGATCCTCTCTCTCCTAAGTTATAGAGTAGTAATAGTAACTGACCTCTCTCTCTCATGTTATAGAGTAGTAATGTAACTGACCCGCTCCTCTCCTAATGTTATATAGTAGTAGTAGTAGTTAGTAGTAGTAACTGACCCCCCCTCTCCTAATGTTATAGAGTAGTAGTAGTAACTGACCCTCTCCTCTCCTAATGTTATAGAGTAGTAGTAGTAGTATCTGTAGTAGAGTGAAGTCAGTCCCAGATCCACTACCACTGAATCTAGATGGAGTCCCAGACTGAAGTGTTGTAGCACGGTAAATAAGGAGTTTAGGAGCTCCTCCAGGTTTCTGTTGGTACCAGGCTAAAATGTCATTGTTGTAAACATTACTGCTGGTTTTACAGTTCAGAGAGACTGTCTGTTCTGGGACAACAGCTTTCACTGCCGGAGTCTGTGTCACAACGTACTGTCCTCTGGATTCTGAAAAATATTGTAAAAACTTTTATAGGAATGAAATGTTACATATAGTAATGAATAGTTCTGAATACAAATATTAACATTGATATACTGTACATGTAAACACTGTAGATTTAATTCATTTTCAACAATAAATTCTGAAAATGTTAACCTTCTATGCAGAAAGCAAGTGTCCAGATGAAGATGGTGATTAAAGTCATGGTTGTTGTGGGTTCTGTTGTCATGAAGAACAGCTCTCAGTCATGAAGTGTTAAACTCACAGGGATATAAATGCTGTTAGAGCAGCGGAGCAGATGAATTATGCAAATTAATGTTACAAATCTATTTCAGGTTCCAAGTAGGCTCCCATCAGAAAAATTTTGAGATTTATTTTATAATAATTAGGTGGGTACTTAAATTTGTCTTATTTCATACAGTTTTATGCCCACGTGTGAATTGGAAAAGTTTTTTTTTTTTTTGCATATCCCAACTCCCCCTGAGAGAACCTCGGAGAGTGGGGTCAAGGCCAGGGTCTGCCATTGCCAACGGCGACCCTGGAGCAATTAGGGTTAAGTGCTTTGCTCAAGGTCACATCAGCATATTTTTCACCTTGTCGGCCCGGATATTCAAACTAGTAACCTTTCAGTTACTGGCCCAACGCTCTAACCGCTAGCTACCTGCTGCCCCTTTTACAACATCAAACAGCAACTGTTTTATCTGATAACTAATGTATGGTAACTTTTGTCACACCACCATTATATTGTTATTCTGATGATGATCAGATATAATGAACTGTCTGTTCACTCATGCTTGGTCTCTGATGTAAGTTCCTCTAATCAGTTAGTGAACACTTCTCTAAACTAAAGCTGGTAGGATTCCTCTGGTAGTGTTGTCTGTCCTCTGTGACTTTACCACCACTGTTAAATGTGAGATCAACATGTTTAATAAAGGAATATACAACATGGATCACTATCACTACTGCTGCTGTTGTCTTTTATATGGACAATATGGAGGAATACTAGCAACACTGATCTAATGCTGGACTGTACCTCCAGACTAGGAGAACCTGATACACAGAGGAAGGAAAAATACTAATATCTGGATTTAAGACACAATTCATATTTGTATTATCTAGAAATGTTATTATGAAGTGTTTGTTCTACCTGGAAGATGTTAAAGTGTATGTGTTGATTATGATTCTGTATGAGTGATCTCCACTGTAACAGCTGCAGCAACACAAAACAGAGAGGTTTTTGTACCAGCAGTAATAGGGATCGTATCACTGTGGTAGACTTTTAGTAGCGGTACCAGACTTGATGTTGGAAGTAAGTAAAGAACAAAATTAACTATTTTATTCACCTTTTGATGTCGTGTTTCAGTATCTCTATACGTTTTGCCTTGAAAATGAGGATTTTTCAACTTAACTTTTTTAATGATTTAACTTCTTATGGCTGGGGGCAGTATTGAGTAGCTTGGATAAATAAGGTGCCCAGAGGTGCCCAGAGTAAACTGCCTGCTACTCAGTCCCAGAAGCTAAGATATGCATATTATTTGTATATTTGGATAGAAAACACTCTGAAGTTTCTAAAACTGTTTGAATGAGTATATACTGAGTACTGTGAGTATAACAGAACTCATATGGCAGGCAAAAACCTGAGAAAAAATCCAACCATGAAGTGGGGAAATCTGAGGTTTGTAGTTTTTCAACTCTTTTCCTATCGAATACACAGTGTCTATGGGGTCATATTGCACATCATAAGGCTTCCACTAGATGTCAAGAGCCTTTAGAACCTTGTTTGATGCTTCTACTGTGAAGGAGGGGGGAATGAGAGGGGATTGAGTCAGAGGTCTGTCAGAGTGCCATTAGCTGACCACGTGAAAGTTAGCTTGCTTTCCATTGCATTTCTAAAGACAAAGGAATTCTCCGGTGGAACATTATTGAAGATTTATGTTAAAAACATCCTAAAGATTGATTCTATACTTCGTTTGACATGTTTCTACGGACTGTAACGGAACTTTTTGACTTTGTCTGCTCGCGTGTCATGAATTTGGATTACTGTGCTAAACGCGCTAACAAAAATGAGGTATTTGGACATAAATAATTAACTTTATCGAACAAATCAAACATTTATTGTGGAACTGGGATTCCTGGGAGTGCATTCTGATGAAGATCATCAAAGGTAAGTGAATATTTATAATGCTATTTCTGACTTCTGTTGACTACACGTGGCGGATATCTGGTTGGCTTGTTTTGGTCTCTGAGCACAGATCAGATTATTGCATGGTGTGCTTTTTCGGTAAAACTTTTTTGAAATCTAACACAGCGGTTGCATTAGGAGAAGTTTATCGAAAGTTCCATGCATAACACTTGTATTTTCATCAACATTTATGATGACTATTTCTGTAAATTGATGTGGCTCTCTGCAAAATCACCGGATGTTTTTGGAACTACTGAACATAACACGCCAATGTATACTGAGATTTTTTAATATAAATATGAACTTCAAACAAAATATACATGTACTGTGTAACAGGAAGTCCTATGAGTGTCATCTGATGAAGATCATCAAAGGTTAGTGATTAATTTATCTCTATTTCTGCTTTTTGTGACTCCTCTTTTCGGCTGGAAAAATGGCTGGGTTTTTCTGTCACTAGGTGCTTACCTAACATAATCGTTTGTGGAGCTTTCGCCGTAAAGCCTATTTGAAATCGGACACTGTGGTGGGATTAACAAGAAGTGTATCTTAAAATGGTGTAAAATACTTGTATGTTCGAGGAATTTTCTGTTGTTTGAATTTGGCGCCCTGCACTTTCACTGGCTGTTGTCATATCGATCCCGTTAGCGGGATCTCAGCCCAAATTAACAGGAGAGGTCTAGATACTACAATGTTAACAGATTAACAGGAGAGGTCTAGGTACTACAATGTTAACAGGAGAGGTCTAGGTACTACAATGTTAACAGGAGAGGTCTAGCCGCATGTAGTAGATGGTACATCTAATTCATCTTTCCTGGAACAGTTAACATGTTTGATTTATAGACTTAGTCTAATGCTATTGAACATTTGATCGATATGTCGGACTCTCACCAATGTGATCATTCCTGTATTTTGCTTAATTGCAATACTTTTAATATTATGTGTACAAATGTATAACATCTCAAGATAGAGTCTTCTCTACCTCCAACCCTCTGGGAATAGAGTGAACATCTGGTGACAGTTCTGCTCTATTCTGGGACAAGCAGAACCACCCAGCCCTGTGTATGTAAATCTCAGTTTCACTCCCACAGCTACCAGTCTACCAGTTTCACTGCCTGAAATACCCTGGACTGGGCCAGATGTGGAGAGAAGGGGTGGAGATGACTCAATTAAATGAATGGATGATTAAACTGTTAACCAATTTCAGTCACATTGTGGTGGCTATTATAGAAACGATACTCAGCACTGCTAAAAATAGCCAGGAATCAAAGTTTATCGAACTAAACTCTTTTCCCTAGGTTAACAAGAGGTGAATACTTCTACTGGAATTCTGATTCCTTTGGAAATGCTGCCCTCTACTGTGGTTTTCTGTGGCCTGTCCTATTTTTTTGTCCCTTTTTTCTATTCAGACACAAGTTAAACGTGACAAACACTAACTGACACATGGTGTGAGGTGTCAAGACGATGGAATAGGAGGAATCTCATGGCATGGATGTTACCATACATATGGACAATATTCCAGGCTTGGTTCGCACAGAGCCTTCCTCGCCCCCACCTCACTGGTGGAACACACTAGTTAAATGGCCCTCCAAGGTATGCCCCTCTCCCCTGCCCCTCCCCCCTGATGGACGGTTGTCCTTTTCAAACGACGCCTTCATTGTGCAAATGTGTTTAATTTAGCGGAAGGGGCTTTAATGAACCCTGATTGTTGTATGTGTGTGTGTCGCAGATGGAGGATGGGAATGACCAATGTTTGAGAGGGATGCACTCAGTCCAGCCGGGACAACGGGTTACCATTTAACAGCACCTGAGAGAAGGAGATATCTTCGGTCCATGAATTGGGAGACTATATTTAGCATTCAGAATCTATTTGGTGCAGATACCGTAGCCTGTTTCACCTCTTCCACGACTAAACACAATAAACCAATGCTATTTCTGGAAAATATGTATAAAACTTTGGTGTCAGTGCCATTTGCAGCAAACTATCAGAGGGGGAAATATATGAATGTGTCCAGGAAGCTCAAGATGGAGGATATACCATGATATAGTTGTGGGGCTATGACATCAAACTGAGACCTTCACCTTGTTTAATGGTTCCATGTTGTTAATGGCGGTCAGGCCATTAAGCCCATTACCCCCAACAAACTCTTTAGCTGTATTTGGTTTCCCATTGAGTATCAAAATCAACTCCGGTCTAATTCCAATTAAAACATTGTTCACAAAATGGCTGACGAGTATCGCAAGGGTAGAGGGGATCCAAAAGGGACTGTTCTTGTAATCTCTTTGTAAATTACTCAGATATTACCAAAAATAGAAGCTAGCATGACAAACTAACTGAAGCTATAGCATGCTAGCTAACCAAATACGTTGTCAAGTTTATTTTGGTCTCATGATGACAGTGGAGGCTGCTGAGGGGAGAACGGCTCATAATGATGGGTGAAATAGAGTTAATGGAATGGTATCAAAAACATGATACCATTCCAGCCATTATTATGAGACGTCCTCCCTTAATCCCTTAAGCAGCCTCCACTTCATGGACGACAGTTTCTCCCTTTGTACGTTTGTTTGGAAGAATTACAGCAATCGGCTCAATTTACATTCAAAAGCTAACTTTGGTTATGATCACTAATGTCTATGGGAAAGCTAGGGGACATGCCTCTCCTTCGACGCCATATCATTCTCTACCAACTGAGCCACACGGGACCTCTAATTTGCATGGATTTTGCAGGATATTATGGGATTGATAGTCAACAAAACAATTATATAGCCTATGTAAGGACGTGTAACCAGTTGTATTTCGTTATCTAGTACAGTTTATCAGATTCAGAGCAATCATCTAGTACATTTACAGTTGTGTTTCGTTATCTAGTACAGTTTATCAGATTCAGAGCACTCATCTAGTACATTTACAGTAGCGTTAGTTTCTATTGCCATCCAATCCCATTCCAAGTGCCATAAAGTACAGTAGTCCATACAGGTCCTCGACTGATATCGGTTCATAAAATGCTTGTCGACCACTTGCCTTATCTCAGCAGAATATAATACATGGTGAGTGCATGTGTCCTTGTTGGGATGATATTCACAAAATACAGGACATACCAGAATAGGGGACTTTCTTGCCGGCTTGTTGATGCTACAAATCGACCAGAGTGGGTACTAAAATCCTGACAAGTGACTCCTCCGCACCGAGAGAGGGGGTGCCTGGGTGGTTTCTGAGTCCAAGCCATCATAAACACCTCTGCCCCTGACCATCGAGCGAGAGGATGCGGCACTCACCATAGTGACATGGAACTCTGGTGACCACGCAGGTGGAAGCAATGCCCGGAATAAACAGATAAATGAGACAGAAAGAGCCAGGCTGCGGATGCAGATAACACCACGACACGACGCCTCCGTCAACAAGATTTACTGTGAAGTGTGGCTACGGAGGAGGGTGTGTGGGGAAGGTGGGTTAACAGCCAGTCGTAAAAAAACGGGGGAGGGGTTGCCTCATAGGGAGAAACAAGGGAGAACGGGAGGAGAGAAAGAAAAAGAGAGAGAAAGAGAGAGTGAGCAAGAAAGGGACGTAGATAAAGCCTGAACCGGCATCATGAGCTGTGCACTGCCCTACGACTCCTTGCCCGCTCGGCTGAGCCCCAGGCGAGCGGTGAACTGGGAACGTGAGCAGCTAGCGGCGCGGAGGCTCTCCTCTCCCAGAGGGCTGAGCCTCCTCAACCCTTCTACTGGGCTTCGGCGGCACTCGGCACTCCCCGGGTACATGCTCTCGTCCTTCCAGGAGCAGCAACACCAGGAGCACCAGGAACAGCTGCAGCAACAGCGCCTCTCATTGTCCCTGTGCTCCGAGGCCTCCATGGCACCCCCTGCTCCCCGCGTGGGTGGACCCCTGCCCTGCTGCCGGCCAGTGGGCGTCATGCCCCTGCTGCGCTTGGCCCTGCTGGCCTTCAGCTGCCTCTTTTGGGCAGCCGGTCTGGCCATCTTCACCTTGGGCGTGTGGGCCCAGGTTTCGCTGGCCGACTACATGCTGCTGTCAGCCAACCGCTACCCCAATGCCCCGCTCATCCTTCTGGCCACGGGGGCCATCGTCACAGCCTGGGGCTTCCTGGGCTGTCTGGGAGTGGCCGCCAACCTACCCTTTGTTCTGCGGGCATACGGCTTCATCCAGTTGGCGGCACTGATGGCAGGGCTAGCCGCCGGCCTCTCGGGCCTGTTTTACCGCGAGGACATTGCCGGAGGGTTCCGTAGCGGACTGCAGCAGGCAGTGGCGGGCTATGGCGAAGATGAGGGCCGCTCCAACGCTCTGGATAGCCTGCAGAGGGCACTAGAGTGCTGTGGGGCCGAGGGCTGGCGTGATTGGCTGACCTCCGACTGGGCCAATCAGGACGCAGCCTTCTCGCCCATGGGCAACGGCTCCTCTGTGTCGCTACCCGACAGCTGCTGCATGCAACGCAAGGGCTGCAGAAACCGACCCTTGCCAGCAGTGGGCAGTGAAGGGGTGGCGGTTGCTGGGATCCATCCCCACGGATGTTTCCGAAAGGTGTTCAGTTTCGTCAATGATAACGTCTTCCACATTGCTGCCACCGTGCTGGGGCTAGCCTTCACCCAGATAGGTGGCATCGCCCTGGCCTGTCTACTAGCTAACCGCCTGCAACCAAGACTACACCGACCAGTCGCACACTAATAAAGAGAGTGGGCAATACTGGACCTTGACTAGGGATCAACCAATTGCAGAGTTATACCATTTGACCTGTACAAGGCCTCTAACTTCACATTTGGGATTTTGTGTAGAAGAGGAAAATGGAGGACATATATTTTTACTCTGTCACTACTTTAATCCAAGAACGAGGTTAGCTGTGACATACCTGCTCCTTTTCATATCCACTCAACATCTCTTTCTCCGACCAACAATCCTGAGGTATTTACTGTATAAGACCGACCATTGACTGACTGTAAATATTCTGCCTGCTGTTCATGAACATGCCCCTTTAACAAATGTGAACACTGTACATATACTGTAATATACATGTGTGAAATGACTGTTTAACAAGATTTGCAGTTAAACAAAGTGTTATTTTATTATGTGCTATTTTGGCAGTCATAATAACTCATTTGGTTTTTTCTTGTAAATAATCCGGCACAGAGAAATGTAATATTTACTGTTATACTTGAACAGTATGATTGTTATGATCAGACCATACACTCTTAGAAAAAAAGGTTCCAAAAGGGTTCTTCGGCTGTCCCCATAGGAAAATCCTTTTTGGTTCCGGGTAGAACCCTTCTGGGTTCAATGTAGAACCCTCTGTGGAACAGGGTTCTACATGGAACCAGAACGGGTTCTTCTAAGTGTTCTCCTATGGGGACAGCCGAAGAAACCTTTTAGGTTCTAGGTAGCACCTTTTTTTTCTAAGAGTGTATTGACTATACCATTTTCCGTTTTGTGATATTTGTCTTGTATATCAATATTTGACAGTCGGTTGACCATTATGGAATATGTCTAATGTCCAAATTGCTACAGCAGACACACCCTAGGTCTAGTTCCTTGTATACATTTGTATTACTTAAAGTGTTTGTGCAGTTATATTTTGTGATACATACTCATCTTATGATGATACAATCCCAACATTCTGTGATAAATAGTCAGGTTAAGCTTTTGAAAAGACCAGACACATGTCTGTACCTCTGTGTGGAGTATTACGATGGGAATGTATCATCCTTTTCTGGTCTCGGTTTGCAAGTTCCTGTGACAATAATACTTTGTTATATTTAGCGCATACACCAATTCAACTACACACCAATTCTGTAATGGTCCCAAAGCATTGGCATGACACGGATATAGTGCATTGGTTGGGCTGTCACATAAGCATGAAGCAGTACTGGACAGCCTGAAAAATCATCATTACCTCAGTGATTCCTTTTGTACAACTATCGCAATTCCTCACAAGGTGCATTGTTGTTCATCAAACTGCAATAAGAATGGCAATTGACATTGATTTTATGTTGAATATGATTGATAATTATAATCAATGGCATTGAAATAAATCAACGTGAGGATAATTTCATGGTCAAGTAACTCAGACCTATGGAAGTCTATCATACAAAAAGTTACCATCTATATAGACAGGAATTAAATAGGGATTTTGTAGGCGGGGGAACTGTTTTCAAAATGTCTTGTTCCCCTAATCATTTTTAATAGACATCTATTCCCATTATAGGTTGTTTCAACACCCGCCTCCTAATTTATGTCTAGTGTACAGCCCAATGGATCAATACATTCCCTAATGTGATCTCACAATCACCATTTATCCTCTACCCTCCAATACTCACTGTGCATTTGGTTCTCCTTCTCTTGTAATTGTGTTGTGTGTGTGTTGTGTTCCACGTATTATAACAAAGCAGTAAGGCCGAGGGGGGTTGTGGTATATGGACAATATATCACGGCTAAGGGCTGTTCTTATGCATGACGCTACGCGGAGTGCCTGGACACAGACCTTAGCCGTGTTATATTGGCCATATACCACAACCCCCCGAGGTGCCTTATTGCTATTACAAACTGGTTACCAATGTAATTAGAGCAGTAAAAATACATGTTTTATGACACCCGTGTCAGCCAATCAGCATTCAAGGCTCAAACCACCCAGTTTATAATGTGTAACATCTATTCTAATGCTTATCAGGGACGGTGAACCTGACACACAGACATTACCTCATGACTGATGAACAAAAGACTTGTGTCATACCTCGTGACAGAGAATGGGTGTACTTCAGTCTGTTGGTTGTCCTTGACATGCGAGGCACAAACACATGACACCCCTGTACTACTCATGTTGACGTGGCCATAATCTGATACACACAACTTGTGTATATAAAAATATATTCACTGGAAAGCACATTTCACAAAAATACTCAAAGGAAAGGACGAGGGTGAGTTCCTTACCGTAATGAACTACACTCCAAAGACAAAACGATCTTCTGAGTGAATCTTTGAAAACAATAGTGTGTGTTGATGTTTCTGCAACTCTTTATAAACCATCTGTCGTGTATATCCTTTATGTATTTTGTGACGGTATACAGTATATGACTTGCTGTTGTATACATTTAAACTATGGGAATATGCATGAAAGTGGCCAATTGTCTCAAATGCCTATACTGTAAAAAAAAAAAATCCAACTAAGCCTTTATGATTAAAATTCCATAGTCATATCCCACCATTTTGCCCAAAAACTAATCCAGGGAGTCCTTCCCCAGTGCATCCTCTTTAAAGATATAAACTGCCAATTTTATCTCCAGCTTCACAGATTGGCAGGCACAGCACTTCCATCTGCATTTTAAAAGCCTTGGATGCTAGCTGGGTTTATTTTATGACCAGGACCAGTGCTGGAACTGAACCCAAGTATTAAATCTTCTGCATCGGTTATGGTCGATTCTGCCTGGGCCTCTCTGGCCAGACACAGTCACAGTGTTGAATTATGGGTACCTGTATGACATCTCATTTCAACCCAAGACAGGGGTGATAAGATCTCCTGCACAAGGAAGCAATAATGTGCCCTGGTCTATATTATTGGCAATTAACCACACACACAACGTGACACACACACACACACATAGCCAGGCATACCTTACTTACACACACACACTTTGAAAGCTCACTGTACAATAATACTTTCTTTGAGTATTGTAGCCCACTCCATCGGGCAATTAACATTCCCGATTTGGTTCAACCAAGGCAAAATAGACTAGAGGGATGTCACATGACCATAATGACAACATTCAAGTGTGTCAAATTGAGACTTTAAAGACTTTCTATGTAGGCTGGTTTTGAATAGTGCACTAATAAACTCCACTCACTGTTTTGCACCATGATCCAGTCAGTGTGAGAGTTGCCATAGGCTAAATCTATGAGTGGATTATAGAGCACTTGTTTTGTGCCGGGCACGACTAACTGGCCGACCCGACCTCTGTTGACCACTATAGTGGTCACTGTCGGCATGGACTCGGAGGGCTGTGCATCCTCATCTCTCGAGCGCCTGCCTTTCAACAATGTCGCGCTGAAAAAACTTCCACTTGACTCCTCCGAAGAACCAGGGTCTCGAACGGTGAGCGGAGCATGCTTCTCCCGCGTCCAGCCACAACCTCTTGTCAACCCCACTTTCGTGGCAGTATCCGGACCAGCACTCGCTCTGCTTGGGCTAGATGAGGAGGAAATATTTCACGACTTGCTTGGTCCAGAATATTTGAGCGGTTCTAAAGTTTTACCGGGCTCGGAGCCGGCTGCGCATTGTTACTGCGGTCATCAGTTTGGACTATTTGCTGGACAGCTGGGTGATGGGGCGGTGTGTTACCTTGGCGAAGTGGAAGCACCTGCGGGCCAAATCGGTTCCATGCAGCGTGACAACCCATGTGGGCGATGGGAAATACAGGTGAAGGGTGCAGGTGTCACACCTTACTCCAGGTAACAGCTTTTATTTTTGCCCTGCGTTTTGAATAGTCTAGCTGCCTAGGCCTAATAGGTTTTAAAGGAAGGCTCGCGTTTTTGTATAAACCTATCACAACCGACAATTAGCCTACGATAGGCCTAAAATGGCAACTTCACAAACTTTAACAGTATTATGATTTACAGCCTAGGCTCTATGCTTAATTTTAGGAGGTTAATGTTCGTTGTATGCACTCTTCCCTTTGCACTCTTTGTTAGTAATTCACTAGACCTATATATATATATATATATATATATATATATATATATATATATATATATATATATATATATATATATATATATATATATGCTCTTATTATTATTTAGGAGTAGGCTAACTAGGACATAATTTGTCTGTAAACATGCCCTTTGGAATGTAGGGGTATGTTCCAGAATGTTCGTCCGTGCAAAGGCACACAATAGGCATTTGCTGACTCAATGGATCTGGCATCCCAGCCAAGTCTCCCATGTCTAGATTAGAGCCATGTGATACAATTGCACAACAGCTACAGAGCTGCTTAAGAGATCAACTTCTTGGCACACTTCAACACCTTCTGCATTGCTAAACAATGCACAGGCATCTGAATTGTGTCAGGCCCACCTAGTGATTGGTACTACTGCTTGAGTAGGTCTACTTCTATTTGATTTGTACCAATTTGAATGCACACAAGACTTGTGCTCAAAGAATAAAACTCTTATGAATTTCAGATAGCTATCACTCATAATTGATTCTGGGACCAACACACCTTTTGGTCACACTTTACCTTCGTTTCACAGCTATCATGTGCATGTAGCCACGTAGAATCACAATTTCTTTACATCGTTACATGTAGGCCTAACTACTCTGTAAAAATAGGCCTAACTACAGTGTAAAAATAACTAATTTCAAACAGAAGTTGGGCAGTACTGTACCTGGCAAGAGGACCATTTATAATCTTATCCTTATTATTATTCCTAATCCATATAATGGTTGTTCTCCTCCTCTCTCGTCCCACCAGAGAGTCTGACGGACGGAAGGTCCTTCGTTCCAGCATCCGGGAGTTCCTGTGCAGCGAGGCCATGGCCGCTCTGGGCATCCCCACCACGCGTGCCGCCTCTCTGGTGACATCAGACCTCTATGTCAACAGAGACCCCCTCAACAATGGCCGGCGCCGTCCGGAGAGGTGTTCAGTGGTCCTGCGCATCGCCCCCTCCTTCATCAGGTGAACGGTTATTGGTGGTTCCCCTCTTCCTCTCAATTACAATATGTATCAATGGCCTCCTTTCCTTGTCTCCTTTCCTTCATGATGACCACAGTAGGAAGGTGAATGGATGGATTTATACAATATTTCTCTCCCTTGTCAAGTTCTCAGTGGTAGAGAGAGGAAGTCATTGAATATGATGATTTGGCCATATTATATTACTGTGATATCTTTCTTACTGTATGTGGGGTACCAGGGTCATAGGTGAAAGAAAACAAGGAAAATTATTAATTTAACAGCATCGGGATGTAGCTGACCGGCTGATTGACTGGCTGGCTGACTGGATGACTGGCTTACTGAATGACTAGCTGACTGACTGGCTGGCTGACTAGCTGACTAGCCATGAACTCTGCTTTTGGTACTGAATGCTGACTTGCTTGTGCAGGTTCGGGTCCTTTGAGATCTTTCAGTCTCGGGATGAGTTTTCAGGCCGACAGGGTCCCAGTCCAGGGCGCCACGACATTCGGGCTCAGCTAGTGGACTACGTCATCGACACCTTTTACCCTGACATCCAACGAAGCCACGGCAACCGCAAAGAGAGGAACACAGCATTTTTCAAAGAGGTATGGCCTACACTGAAACTTCAGTTTCAACGTGAGGTGCCTGTAGCACTATACGACAACTGTACTACCCTTTTGTATTTGTACTCTTATGATAAATATGAGATTGTTACTTATTATCAATATGAACAACGGTACCAGATGGACATTGCTAATATTCTAAAATGATTCTCTAGCACTGTACATTAACTATACAGGGTGAATACATTTCACCTTAAGTACACACTGTGACAAAATTACATTCAGTTGTAGACCTGCTCTGTGGCTCCCCCTTGTGTTCCCAGGTGACAGTGCGGACGGCTCGTCTGGTGGCCCAGTGGCAATGTGTTGGCTTCTGTCATGGTGTCCTCAACACAGACAACATGAGCATATTGGGACTTACTGTGGATTACGGCCCCTTTGGCTTCATAGACAGGTACATCTGCCTCACTTCCCCTTTCAACAGGAACTTCAAGATCCTATTGACATCAAAACATATTAATTCAGGAAATGGATACTTGTATCACGCGTGCTGTGCATAACTCACAAAATAACTTATAGGCAAGCTGAATATACAGTATTATGAGGTAGAAAGAACACTGAGTTAAAATTTGTTATTATACATTTTTGCTAACAAAATGCAATTTGTGCAGTTATATACGGTACATAATCGATTAATCATAAGGGCTTATTGGTAAACACTCCATATCTCTTCCCATCTTCCAGATTCGACCCAGAGTTTGTGTGCAACGCGTCGGACCGGAGGGGGCGCTACTCATACCAAGCCCAGCCGTCCGTGTGCCGTTGGAACCTGGCTCGTCTGGCTGAGGCCCTGGGCTCTGAGCTCCATGCATCCCAGGCAGCAGGGACCATCCTTGATGAGTTCATGCCCCTCTATGAGACCCTTTACCTGGCCAACATGAGGAAGAAGCTGGGCCTACTGAGGCGGAAGGAACCAGAGGACCAGGAGCTTGTCTCTGAGCTGCTGCAGCTCATGCACAACACAGGTATGGCGAGAGGGATGGAACAAACTGTGCAGAAAACAGGCATAATGTACCTGTATGAACAGAGGGGACTAACTCTGCACAACACGTTATTTGAACCAGCAACCAAACATTTAAAGTCCCCCCTCTCTCTCTCTCTCACAGGAGCAGACTTCACCAACACCTTCCGCTTGCTGAGTGGCGTGTCCTGCCCTGTGGCGGGGGAGGGGAAGGGGGCCACGGGCGGCCCGGTGGTGGACCTCATCCTGGAGCAGTGCGTCTCCCTGGAGGAGCTTAAGGTGGCCAACAAGCCCACCATGTAGCCCCGGTGAGGGGGGGTACAGTGGTGTGGCCCACCTGGAGGCTAGACCTCCATCACATGAAACCTAAATATGATCTTTAGTGATCAGAAACTCTGTTTTAATTCACAGTTCACAGGATTGGAAATGCAAGATGTATACATGTAATGCTCTACAACATGCATTGAGGTTAACTTGGAGGGAATTGACTTCAACAATTCTGCCACCAACCAATCCACTGTGATCCCCTCATTTTCATTCACACACAAACCACAAATGACTGGGCTATACAGTAGGTTAACCTAACAAATGTTCTCAGAAATGTTCCTAATCACATGTTTGCAAGATGTTGTGGTTCCTAATATCATCTTTCGTTGTGTTCCCTTGATGTGCATTCAGCGATTTGGAGAAAAATCATACAAGGATAATCTGTAAGTTAAAGCTGTTTTAGTGCAGAATGACTTGTTTAAGGTTGCTATACATTTGTATTATCTGTGGTTAAGTAGGTAGCTAGCAATATTAGCTACACATGCTAATGTAAGTGTCAGATATAGCACCTCAGTGTATGTATTCATATAGTTATCACCAAGTAATTAGCTAACTATATATATATATATATATTGCCCATTCTCCTAGCTACTGTTTTCAATCTAGCCCCTTAGTCTCAGTTTTTACCTCTCTCTTGACTCCCTCTATGCACACAGTGAGCTGGCTATGGTCCTCTCTATGGCCCAGACCAACCCAGCCATGTTTGGCCTGGCGGCAGACCGACCTGAGGTGGCCCATCAGCTGGAGAAGATAGGCAGGCTGAAGGAGCTGCTGAGCACCAATCAGGACGAGCTGAGGGCAAAGCAGAGAGAGGATTGGCTATGCTGGATCAGTCAGTACAGGTTGGTTAGTTAGGAGATGCCGGATCGAGGATCCTACTCAATCAAAACCACTTGGTTATTGATGAAAGAAATAGCATGCTTCCTGCATACCAAAGCATATGAATTGATCCATACTTTCTTGGTATTGTTTCACACCAGTGGTGGCTGGTGGCACTTTAAATTGGGAGGATGGGCTCATAGTAATGGCTGGAACAGCATAGATGGAATGGTCTCAAACACATCAAACACCTGGTTTCTATGTGTTTTATTCCATTCGCTCCATTCTATTAATTATTATGAGCTGTCCTCCCCTCACCAGCCTCCTCTGTTTCACGCTGTAATCATGGTTTACATCACCCCCCGTGTGTGTATGATGACCCAGGAAGCGGTTGGTGAAGGAGTGTGATGGAGCGAGGGAGGTGTGTACCATAGAGGAAGAGAGGATCCGTGTGATGGACAACACCAACCCACGCGTGGTGCTCCGCAACTACATTGCCCAGAATGCAATACAGGCTGCTGAAAATGGAGACTTCTCAGAGGTATAGAATTGACATGTTGTATCTACTTAATACACTGTAGCTATCAACACATGGTGAATATTTTTGTTGTTGCACTTTCTGTTTGTTGTTATATTACAGTATACAGTGAGCTCAAACTATTGGGACAGTGACACATTGCTAGGAATATTCCATGCTAGGAATATGGGAACAAATACTAAACTCATACTACACATTTAAGTGAATTTGTTCCAATACTTTTGGCCCCCAAAAATGGACTATGTACAAAAAGTGCTGTAATTTCTAAACGGTCACCCAATATGGATGAAAATAATCTGATTACTTTTGGATTACTTCTTTGGTTAGCCAGCATCTGCCTCTTCAGTTTATGCTGCAGATATCTTTAGGCAAGTGCTGGCTCAGCTGCCTTATGCATCTTCTTGATGAAATGGCATCACTGCTAAAAGGTCAGCTGCACTGTCAAGTTCCAAGGAAAGCATTCCCAACACTCATTCTTTGGTTGTGCAATGTTAATTTGAATGTTTGACCCAGCTATGAATGTCTGTCCCACACATAAATGTCTGACCCATAACAGTCTACTATGATAAATATGTCAATAGACAGATGTAACAGATCCAGGAGTAATCAGATTATTTCATGAGTTTGATGATCAATTGTGCAAATACTTTGAATGTGGACTATTCTAAGTTTGCAAAACACGTAGATCTATCTGAAAAGCAGACGGGTAGATTTTAGTGTACTCATTTCTACTGAAACTGGAAGTTTAGCTGAGTAAGCAGCTGATTTGTCATGTGTCATTCCAGTACTTGGGAAATAAACAGAATGGAGCAATGTTGACTAACCAAAAAAATCCTTTTGACCCAAAGATCCTGATGAAATTTTGGATGATTCAGTTTTCAGTAAGTGGGGGGGTCTGATGATTTTAGTTTTTTTTTAAAGGAGAGAACTTGGCCGTGTGAGATTTAAAATAGATTAGAACGGCTGGGAAAAGCTTCCATTCCCTCTGAAAGGTGACTTCCGGGTTGTCTAACGGCAGGTAGCCTAGCAGTTAAGAATGTTGTGCTAGTAATCGAAAGGTCGCTGGTTATAATCCACGAGCCAACTGGGTGAAAAATCTGATGTGCCCTTGAGCAAGGCACTTGACCCTATTATGCTCCTGTAAATCACTCTGGATAAGAGCTTCTGCTTAAAATGTAAAAACCTGCTACTTCAGTGTGCTTGAGTCAAACACATGCAGCTCACATCTTGATATTAGATGAAGTAATCCAAAATGTAATCAGCTGTTTAAAACTAACTGTAATCCGATTATTATTTAAAAAAATTGTAATCTGGGTTGATTAGTTACTTAATTTTTGTAGTCTAATTACGTCATCCCTGTTACATGTAATCCGTTAGTACCCAACCCTGTATATCATTGCTCATTATGTTAAATCAACTCTTGTTCAATCTCTCAGGTCCGCAGAGTTCTAAAAGTTCTAGAGAACCCCTACTCTGCCCATCCTGAGTCAGAACTACCTGGTGGGCCTAAAACATTTGGAGAGAGGTACCAGAAAGGGATGGAGAAAGACAAAGAGGGAAGGAAGGACGAGGGGAGGACAGATGGAAACCAAAATTGTGTCCCATATGACAGCAAGCCTCCTGTGTGGGCACGAGAGATCTGTGTCACCTGATCGTCATAGTGCCTCCCTGACCCCAAAACTCAACTGACAGTGGAGAAAGATGTAGATGGTGTTCTAGGTCCATTCTGCTTTTCAATGATGGAACCCTGCTCATTGTTCTGAGTCAGTTGGGTTAATGTCAAGGGGGGTAGTTCAGAGTGTATACTTCAGAGTGCTCCTGGATGTCAATCAGTAGAATAAACTGATGGTGAATGAAGACTCAGGTAATCAGTCAGTGACCTGTCTGTGTTGGAGAGACCAGGAGCACCCTGACTGTGTGTCTATGCACACACACACACTTGAATTTTGCATGTATTTAGATTATTTCACACACACCATGTAGTGTATGCATGATTAAAGAGATATAATCAAATAAACTCATACATTCAGAAACATAATCATTGATCATCTTACTAACACCCGCAAATGGTCTTCATCTTAGAACAGTGGTTAAAAACTGTATCTAGACACAATCTCTTGAATCCATGAATAAAATAATGTATATCTTAATAATACATCTTAATACAAGAGGCAAGGTTTCCCACAATGTTATGTTCATGTATATTATGTGATGTGTTGAAAGTGAGAAAAAAGGCTTTAAAATGAGTTTGTTCTGAACTTCGATGTGTATTTAAAAAATATGTATGCAAATTTTTATGTACAGCAGGTTTGGAATTGCTTATTGATAACTTGCTGTACCAAGTTACTCTGTCAAAACAGCAAACATTTTAATAAACCTATCACTACTTTATACTCAGCTGTATCTTTAAATTCTTCTGGATTTGATTGCGATGGACTTTTTCACATGTCTTTTCAGAATGTAGATGGTGTTGTACGTTTGTTTCATATTGATAGTACATACAGAACAGTACTCAGTACGCAGCCAATGTGCCACATTTTTTATCCTCACTTGGAGTGTTATCATAAGAGGGCTTGATTTGACTGTCCTGATTGCTACAACCAACCCACAAGATACAGTCTAACACATGTACTGTGGTAGAGTGAACCTAGAGCTATGGCCATAGTCTTGTTACATAAATCAGGTACAGTACTACAGGTGTGTCCTGGTTTTATTCATTTTAATCCTGTAGTTCTCCAATTCAAGGGTTGTTCTTACCTGGACCAGAGGGTGGCGCTAGTAGTTAGAAAACAATTCCTTTTGAATAGGATATATCTAAAGACATTTAAGAGATAAACACACATGGATTTGGTAACAAGTGTCCGTACTTTTATTTGATTTCTTGTTCATTGGACTGTGCTGTGTGTATTCCTGGCTGTTCATAATTTCCTGTAAAGTCCAGTATTGGAATGTCAAGAGTGTTTGCTTTGGAGCTGTGGCTCTGAGTAACAGGGATCGCCCACAATAACATTAGCACAAGCACGGTGTGGGGGAGTGTTTTTCCGCAACAACACTATGGGCAAGTTCATTTTGCATGGCCCTGTGCCCCGGTTGGGAGGAGTTTGCACATTTTAGAACCTTCCATTGGTTCTTAAGTGAAATCTCCCTGTCTGTGAGCCCTGTCTGTGATACTTAGAGGCATCTGACAACGCTAAACTGGAAACGTGGAGTCAGAGTGTGTACAGTAGGCGGTGCTTGAGTCAATAAATAAATAGGCTTACAAGAAATCCTCTCTAAACTGACTGGTCGTAGACAATACACCATAAAGGAATACACGGGCAGAGGTAGGTTCTCTCTACATATGTGAATCACCTGATGACAATTTCAAATTTGCGATTATAATAACTTGCATAATATTTATCCTGTGTGAAATGTCTAATGATGTCAGCATAACAAAAAAACATCTATAATTTTTCCTTTTCCCTTATTTGGGAACATGTATGGTGTTTACTGTTCTGTTAATGGAGTGGATATGGTGATGTTTCAAGTTCTCTCCAAATGTTTGAGTTTTCTAACACAAAAGTACAGTAGCTCTGGCTCAGAATGTCTGTTTCTCAATTTTTGGTTTTCTACATAATCACTACATGTTAGAGGAGACAGAAAAAGTAATTTACTTGCATGAATGGCCTACAACAAATGCTTGCTTGTGTAGGGGACCAGTGTGGGTTCAGATGTGGACAGGTTACTGATGCCACAATAATCATACTAACACACACCGAATACTACTAAGAGATAGATAATATCCTTAGACAAAGATCTATGTTTGACATGACTTTTCTGTTTAAGACCTGTAAAGGATGCAATTTAGGAAACATTGCATTTTTACAACGTTGGGTCACAACAGGGATAATAAGGAAACAGCAGAAGAAAAAGTAACTAAAATGACATTCTCATCGCTCCCTCTCTCTGTCTCACTGTCCCTCTCGCTCTCATCACCCCCCCCCCCTCTCTCATCACTCTTCCCCCTCTCTTTCTCCCTCTCTCTCAGAAAATTTGACAAAATGTGGAATAGGATATTTTTTTGTGGACTGGTTGTCTGTCTCATCTGCCTCACTGACCAGACTCAGGTAAATATACAGTCAGTCAGCACTGATAAACAGAGAAACATGTTATTCCTTTAAACCTGGGAGTAATCATTACTTATCTACTGGTTTTGTACAGGGCCAGAAAGCACCTTTAGTTGTTCAAGGTAAGTGTTAGTTATTTTTTTAAATCACTGACATATTGGAAAGACAAGAATTCATGTGCTGTATGTGCATGTGTGTTTGCTTGTTTCAGGGACAGATTGCACACAGATTAAAACTCTCTCCCCTCGAGCCACCAGTGGAGTGTATGTCATTCAACCTGCAGGAGTCAGATTCCCCTTTAAGGTATGGAAACATCTAAATATTTAGGCCAGGTACTATATCATTTGGTTGCACAGCCACACAGGGGCAGTAAAGCTTAGCTATGGAATGTTGAAGGTGTCGCCAGGCTTGCCAGAGTTACTGAAGTTCTACAGAGTTCCATTCTTGGACCGTTTTTGTTCACAAAAAAACTATTTCTTGATTCAAAAGTACATTGATGTTGTATACAGGTGTATTGTGAGATGCTGGTGGACGGAGGCTGGACAGTCTTTCAAAGGCGCACCGGAGCAGAGGTTCTTTTCAACAGGAAGTGGGCAGTGTACAAACAAGGCTTTGGGCATATACGGAGTAATGAAGGGTCCCTCTGAGCACCTCACATTTCACCAGCAACTAATACTGTAAAGTACTGTGTACTTTGCTGAGCCAATGTTGGCCAAATTGAAATGAATTTTTGTCTATAATAATGTTTACCTCTAAGGCAACTTATAGAGGTTTCCCTATACTGTCCGTTTTTCTCTTCTCAATTCAGTGCTCTTCCCTGTTGTTTCCTAGAGGACCACTGGCTGGGTCTGAGTAAGGTGTTTGCTCTAACAAAGGGCAGAGGGCGAAGATCGACCATGCGGGTCGACCTGTGGGACTTTGAAGGGAGCACTGCCTTCGCTGAGTACAGTGACTTCCGTCTGGGCACGGAGAAGGAGGCCTATAAGCTGAACGTTGGAGCCTACAGGGGCAACGCAGGTAACTGTGATTTCAACAGCACAAGGTGACAGTGGTCATATTATTTACTTCAGTGTTATAGTTATTTCACATTTGGTGGCAGCAATGGGACCATTACACATCACATATATGTCATATGATATTGTATGTATGCTGGGTTGATATTTATAAATGGTGTATGCTTTGGAAGTCAATACAATCAAGAGTGAAGTAGAACTGATGTACTCTCTCTTCATCACTCCCTGTCTCTCCGTAGGTGACGCCATCCGTGGGAAATACGCCGGCATTGACCAAAATGGCTTTGGCTTCAGCACAAACGACAAGGACAATGATGGCTGCTCGCCCTGCATCTTTGGCGACATCGCCGAGAACACGTGCAGCTTCTCGGAGGGAGGAGGAGGGTGGTGGTACAGTCGCTGTGGCTCTGCCAGCCTAAACGGAGACTGGCACCCCGCCGGCGAACACATCGGCTGGGCCTCCGGCCTCCACTGGGAGACCTGGAAAGGACCTGCCCCATACTCGGCCCGAGCGAGCCGCATGATGATTAAGTCTGTGTGAGGCCATGTCTCAATACATCTGAAATGGTTTCCTAGGCCTGTCTCCTTTGCTTTATGACCACCGGTCTGCGCCACGTTAGTGGGCATGTGTAGAGGAAACCATTGAAATAACTGGAACACACACAGCTATGTGTTCCATGGAGTGATGCCTGCATATTGTGCCATATTGCTTCGCTTGAATGGTCTGTTTATTAGGGTCTGTTGTGCAATCAACACACTGTATTTGTTTTTCCCATTCGCTTTGTTGTATTATATCATGGTGCATAAATCAGAGCCAACATGTAAGTGACAGAAATAGAAAATATCAATTTTTTTACCCTCTAAAGTCTACCATGAGTTATGTTTTCAGTGAAGAGAAAATACCATGTGAAAGTTTTATTTGTTACACTGCAACAATTCTACATCCAACTTCTGAAGTTTCATCACATAGTTTGACTATTTATATTGTAGAATGTTGATATTGCACGCATTTTTAAATAAAATACATTTTTGAACATTTGTTTAGCACAAACATTCAATAATGTTCAGAAACCAATCATTTTGCTTGAATTCACACATTCAAAGCTCTGTGTTTATAGAGAAATAGAAGTTGTACTTATTGCATATTAAATCATTCATGGTTTCTCATCATACAGTAAATAGGTTTGTTGTTCTCCTACCCTAGAAGCCTGGTTTCTAGTTTTCATTGATTAAGGATCTTTAACTTTGTTAAACGTTGCTACATTTAAAAAAATATGGTGACATCATTTAGGACCTTTCAGGTTTTTTATTTTTATTTTATTTTACCGTTATTTTACCAGGTAAGTTGACTGAGAACACGTTCTCATTTGCAGCAACGACCTGGGGAATAGTTACAGGGGAGAGGAGGGGGATGAATGAGCCAATTATAAACTGGGGATTATTAGGTGACCATGATGGTTTGAGGGCCAGATTGGGAATTTAGCCAGGTTGCAGTGACACATACATAACCTGAGCGGAAACCAGATTGCATACCAAAGAGAATACTATAGACATCAAGAAAGCCAGTCAACTTGTCAATAATCAACTTTTCCAACACTTTGATTAACAGGGCAAAATAGAAATAGGCCTATAACAGTTAGGATCAGCTATTGGCTGCCTTCCAAGCAATAGGAACCTCCCCAGAAAGGAGAGACGCAGGACGACGCAGGACGATGCCGCAGGACGATGCCGACCAGGAGAACGACCCCGGGGACGAGGTGCGGGTCAATCCAGACAGCGAAGGTGGAAATCACAGATGATGTTGGGATCCAGAATGTCCTCCACCGGAACCCAATACCGCTCCTTGGGGGCCATATCTCTCCCAGTCCACATCTCTCCCAGTCCACCAGATACTGGAGCCGACCCCCACGGCGCAGGGAGTCCAGCAGAGATCTGACAGCATATGCCGGACTGCCCTCGATGTCCGGGGGGTGGGGGTGGGCTGTCGTGGAGGACAGCATCAGCTAGGGGACCAGGAACCACCGGCCTGAGAAGGGAGACATGAAACGAGGGTGAGATACGGTAGTGACTGGGCAGTTGTAACCTATATGTCACCTCGTTGACCCTCCGGAGAACCTTGAACGGCCCAACAAAACGGGCTCAGTTTCTTGCAGGGCAAGTGGAGTGGGAGGTTCCTGGTAGAGAGCCAGATGCGATCCCCAGGGTGGAACACAGGGGTCTCATTGCGGTGGCAGTCTGCCTGTTCTTTTTGACGATGGACGGCGCGCTGGAGTCTCACGTGAGCGTCTCTCCACACTTCTGCGCGCCACAACCACTCATCAACTGCAGGAGCTTAAGTCTGGCGGGGAGTCCACGAGGCTAGGGCCGGCTGAAAACCCAGAACACACTGGAAGGGGGGTCAACCCAGTGGAGGAGTGACGCAGCGAGTTCTGGGCAAACTCTGCCCATGGAAGAAATCGTGCCCACTCACCCTGCCGGTCCTGACAGTGACTCCTCAGGGAAGTGAGGCTGACCGTGACCTTCTCCATGAAGGCCCTCCATACTTGTGATGTGAATTGGGGGCCACGGTCAGAGACGATGTCCTCCGGAAGGCCATAATGCCGGAAGACCTGCTGGAAGAGTGCCTCAGTGACCTGGAGAGCAGTGGGGAAACCAGGAAGAGGGATTAAACAACATGATTTAGAAAATCTATCCACTACCACCAGAATGGTGCTGAAACCGTCAGAGAGGAGATCGGTTACAAAGTCAATGGATAGATGAGACTAGGGTCGCTGAGGCATGGGAAGCGGCAGGAGCATCCCTGCTGGTGCATTCCGGGGGGACTTGGTTAAGGCACATATGGAACAGGAGTTGACATAATGAGTTACTTCCTGCGCCAGTACTTCTCAGCGATGGAGTGGATAGTGCGAGAAATACCTGGATGTCCAGCAACAACAGCTGTGTGTGCCTAGGTCAGCAGTCGATCCCTTGTCCCTGTGGGAACGTAGATGCGCTCAGGAGGACAGTTCAGGGCTGTGGGCTCCCTCTCTGTGTCCCAGGCCACTGGACCTACGACTTGGGAGGATGGGATTATAGGTGCACTCTGGACAGGACCCTATCCCGAATCGTAGATACAGGACAAGGCATCGGCCTTGATGTTATTGGAACCTGGACGATAGGTCAGCGTGAAGTCGAACCTGGTGAAGAAAAGTGCCCAGTCTGTGATTCTCATCCTTTACCATGAAATGATATGGTTATGGCGTTGAAGCCAAGGGAGACCGAGAATTATCTTGTGAACTGGTGATGAAGAAGGGGATGTTTTCCTGATGATTGGACTACACGGACTAAACGGTGAGGGTGAGTGGTTGAGTGATGTGGGTGATGGTTCTGGACCCAAGAGGCCGACTATCCAGGTCTTAAATCGGGAAAGGAGAGGAGAGCGGATATGAGTTGATGTTAAGAGAGGAGGCAAGGGTCTGGTCAATAAAGTTCCCAGCGGCACCGGAATCCACTAACGCTGTTGACAGTACATGAGGGACAGTCAGCTAGTGTAATGACACCAAAAAGGGCCTGATGAAGATGGAATACTCACTCCTGCCCTAGGTGCTGGAGCCTCACATGACCATCTCTCTGCTCTTGTGGATCCCAAATGTGGACATGCCAGACACCTCTGGACCTCATGCCCTCCTTGTCCACAGTACAGACAGCACCCCAGCTGTATCCGTCTGTGCACTCCGCAGCGGGGAGACGAGTGAACCCTACCTCCACGGGTTCTGGCTCTGATCCCGAGTATTCACTGAGGGAGGAAGAGAAATGATGAGAGGACCGGCGCTTCAGAAGTAGGTTATCCAGACGGATGGCCATTGCAATGAGTGCCTCCAAGGTGAGATTGTCGTCTTGACAGGCCAGTTCCGTCTGGACCTCTTCACACAAACCTCTTCTAAATAGCGTGCGAAGTGCCGGCTCATTCCACCTACTGGATGCTGCTATAGTCCGAAAGGTGAACGCGTACTCAGCAGCCGTCTGATTCCCCTTCCGTAATTGCAGTAGCCGCTCACTTCCCTCTCTGCCCTCCGGGGAATTATCAAAAATACATTTAAAACAGAGCCCTGAACCCTTCATGAATCCAGCTCCTCCTCTCCTCTCTCCCAGACAGCCGTAACCCATTCCAACGCCCGCCCAGTCAGCAGAGAAATTACCGTGGACCTCTCTGTGGTGGGAGCTCCCCTCTGATGCGATAAGTTGAGGGAGCACTGAAGTAGGAAGCCACGGCATTTGGATGGTGTACCTGTCAGGACCCGGTGAGAGAAACAGTCACTAATAGTCGGCAGAACCCAGAAGATGAGGCAGACTCAGCAGTACTAGAGATGGTGGTTTAATAAAAGGACAAGATCTTCAGGCAAAGAATATAAATCCACCACGTCCAAAAATAAAGCCAAGAGGCACAAAATGGATATCCTCCAAAATACAAAGAAACTCCACAAAGTGGTAAAAACAGCAGGGAAAAACAAACCTCAAAAGACTACTCAAAAATACACAAGCACTAAACCAGAGAACCTCTGGAAAATCCAATAAGAGAAATATATGTTCACAACAAGGCTGGGGCTGGGTGCTAACATACAAACACTGAGCAAAGAACTGAGGAACACACAGGGTTTAAATACTAACAAGGGAACGACACACAGGTGCAAACAATAATTAGAGCAAGGAAAAAACAAAAGGTACAAAAAAGGTGCAATGGGGACATCTAGTGACCAAAACCTGAACAGTCCTGGCCAAAACCTGACAGTACCATCATATTTATCCGGGAGGTATCGCTGACTTGAGCGGTTTGATGAATGGGCTGATGTACTGGCTCACTGGGTCGACTGGTATCCTCCGCTGGATGAAGGCAACGCCCCCCGGGTGTGTTTGAGATGTTGCACACTGAAGAACCTCCTCCATAGCCAATCCCAGTTATGCCAGCCAGTCATGGTGTTGATGTAAAAGAGAAACCTGTTCATTGACCGTCTGAGAGAGATTTAAATTTCCTGCTGCTTCCATGGTTTGAGTTGGTATTCTGTAATGATGACGCAGTGAGTCGAGGTGCAGGTAAAACATTCTATAAACAACAAAAATGAAACAAGATAGCGTAACAGTGGCGAGATGCATGAAAACAGGAATAACACTAACTTGAGGAATGAACAAAGGAAAGGGACCTATAATGAGGTCCAGGTGTGAATCATAATGAGTGCCAGGTGCGCGTAATGATGATTCCCAGGATCGGTGGTTATTATTCCGGCGATGTTTCACGCCGGAGGGCAGGAGCAGGAGTAGACGTGACAGTCCGAGGCGGTTTGGTAAAATTAAGCAATAAGGCCCGGTCTAATGCACTAATTAAGTATCTGTAACGGTTGTCGAAGTCGTTCTCCTCCTCAGACGAGGAGGAGCATGGATCGGACCAAGACGCAGAGTGGAAAGTGGTCATTATTTAATGAAAACAATACGATACGATACAAAACACCAAACGTGACAAAACCGAAAACAGTCCCGTGTGGCACGAACACTGACACGAGATACAAACACCCACAAAACACACGTGAAACCCCGGCTGCCTTAGTATGATTCTCAATCAGGGACAACGATTGACAGCTGCCTCTGATTGAGAATCATACCAGGCCGAACACAAAACCCCAACATAGAAAATCACACATAGACAGCCCACCCCAACTCACGCCCTGACCAACTAAATAAATACAAGAAAAAGGAAAAACAGGTCAGGAACGTGACAGTATCAGCTAAGGGCTGTTCTTAAGCACAACGCAAGGCGGAGTGCCTGGATACAGCCCCTAGCTGTGGTATATTGGTCATATACCACAAACCCCCGAGGTACCTTATTGCTATTTAAAACTGGCTACCAACATAATTATAGCAGTAAAAATAAATGTTTTGTCATACACTTGTCATACACTTACCACGGCTGTCAGCCAATCAGAATTCAGGGCTTGAACCACCCAGTTCATAATGGTCAATATACCACAGCTAAGGGCTGTTCTTAGGCACGACGCAAAGCGGAATGGTTAGACGGTGCAACAGTTCAACACCGCAGGAGTAAATGTCAGTTGGCTTTTCATAGACAAGCATTCAGAGGTCCAGACAGCAGGTCCAAGAGAGAGAGAGACAGGGTTGAAACAGCAGGTCCGGGACAAGGTAACACCTCTGGTAAAACAGGTCAGGGTTCCATAGCCGCAGGTAGAAACACTAGAACTAGATTGGCAGCACTACTAGGGGGACTGGGGACAGGGACAGACTGGAGTCATCAGGTCAGGTAGTCCTGGGGCTCAGGTTCTCCAGGATGGGGGAGGGGGGACATAAAGAGAGAGAGGAGACTTAAAGGGAGTCAGCCTAAGATCACACAGTACAGCAGATAGGACAGACTGACCCGAGCCCACCGCCACATAGGGTAGCATAGATACTGGAGACTGAGACAGAGGGGGTTGGGGGACAGAGGGGGTTGTGGCCCCGTCCAATGTTACCCCTGGACAGGGCCAGTCAGGCAGGATATAATCCCACCTATTTACCGAAAGCACAGACCCACAAGGGATATCAACAGACCACTAACTTTCTACCCTGAGACATGGTCAGGTATAGCTCAAAATATCTCCCCCACCGTATGAGCAGAGGAGCCAGTGAGTTATCCCCCGTAATAGGATCAGAGGCAGAGAATCCCAGTGGAGAGTCAGCCAGGCAGAGACAGAAAGGGTGGTTCATCACTCCAGTGCCTTATTGCCGTTCACCTTTGCACCTCTCGGCCAGACTATGCTCAATAATAGGACTTACTAAAGAGATGAGTATTCAGTAAGTCTTCAGTAAAGCCTTAAAGGTTGAGACAGAGTCTGCGTCTCTCACATAGATCGGCAGACCATTCCATAAAGGAGGAGCTCTATAGGAGAAAGCCCTGACTCCAGCTGTTTGCTTAGAAATTCTAGGAACAATAAGGAGTTCTGCATCTTGTGACTAAACTTTGGTATTTCACATAAACAAACAAAAAAGATTTTGCATTAATGACTCTGTGGTGGAAGTGTTCAACACCAAATAGTGCTCATCAAAGATTCTGAACATAAAACACGGGACATTAAAAGTGAAATTCGAGTTTTGTAAATATACCACTTACATTTCATAAATGTGCCAAAGTGATTGAAAAAAACATATATATACTGAGTGTACAAAATATTGAGAAATATTGAGTTGCAATATTGAGTTGCACCCCCCTTTTGCCCTCAGAACATGCCTCCATTCGTTAGGGTATGGACCCTACAAAGTGTCGAAGCGTTCCACAGGGATTCTGGCCCATGTTGACTCCAATGCTTCCCACAGTTGTGTCAAGTTGGCTGGATGTCCTTTGGGTGGTGGACCATTGTTGATGCACACGGGAAACTGTTGAGTGTGAAAAACACAGCAGCATTGCAGATCCTGACACACTGAAACCGATGCGCCTCGCACGTACTACCATACCACGTTCAAAAGGCCCTTAAATATT
The DNA here is from genome assembly GCF_002910315.2 of Salvelinus sp. IW2-2015. Classification (NCBI taxonomy): domain Eukaryota; kingdom Metazoa; phylum Chordata; class Actinopteri; order Salmoniformes; family Salmonidae; genus Salvelinus; species Salvelinus sp. IW2-2015. Next base: position 646,662 of record NC_036840.1, on the reverse strand, counting down.
TTGTCTTGGACATTCACCCTCAATGGCACACATACACAATCCATGTCTCCAGGCTTAAAAATCATTATTTAACCTGTCTCCTCCCCTTCATCTACACTGATTGGAGTTGATTTAGTAGGTGACGTCAATCAGGCATCATAGCTTTCAACTGGATTCACGTGGTTGGTCTATGTCAAGGAAAAAGCATGTGTTCCTAATGTTTTTATAATCAGTGTATATTGTAGCAATCCTCGCTATATGAGCCACGTTACAATTCCCACCATGTGAGTTAACCCTATTGGTGTGATGCGTAAGGTGTTTGCAGGGATTGATGTGAAGGTTTGAAAGGCAGTTGCCCGTAGGACAAGTCAGGAATCTTTTTTGGTTGCCCAAAGATTATAATCACTTGACCGAGTGACCAGAACGATCAGTTGTGGAATTCTTTGTATTTTAGTGGTCAGTAAAAAATACAAAATAAAAATGGGGTGGAACGAGAAAGATCAGTTTTAGACTGGAATTATTTGCAGTTTGGTTGTTTTAAAAAAAGAAAAATTGCCTGCCCAATGGTGCAACCTCAGAGTAGGCTCAACTAGTACGACTGCTCAGTACACTTCCCGCAGACAATAGGGCAACCCTTAGTGTCAATCCCTGTTTCACATCCCTGCCCTGCTGTTCACTACAATATCTTAAATGACAGCGTTTTTAATGAATTTGATTATATAATCTTGAAGCCCATTCAAAACAGCATGGGAAAGGATACTGAAGTAAAGCATAAGCAGCTGTCACTTTCACAGCGAATATAAATCCCTGATTACACATGAAGGCGATATCATGGCGACGTTAGCTGGCTACACGCATGCACAGAATCACCTGATCAGGTCTAACTGTCGTGTAACTTCTCCCATAACCATAGCCCTAACCTTAAAGAGTGACTCCCTTTAAAGAGACACAAATCCCTTTAAAAGCGGCCGATGTGGCATCAATATGAGTCAGAAACAGTTATTTTAGTGTCAAAATTGACTTCTAATTTTGGTCAAGTCGGAGTTTGGAACATCAGTGCGTCATAACAGCTAAATTAACGTTGGGTTTCAATTTAAAAATGTCCATTTGCCCACTAACATGGGGTGAACAGTTGTGGTGATTGCTCTCTACCCAATAGCATAGACAGTGCGACAGAACTGCCCAGCATCTACGACTCTGTTTTCATAAGACAACACATTGCACAATTTTTTACTTGAGAAAAACTGCCCCAAACACCTTAGTTATAATGCAAAAAATAATTACAGATTTTAGTTATTTTAGATTCATTCTGGGGATTTTTAGGAAGTGAAATAGGCTACAGTGTCTCATGGTGGACAAAAATCATTAACCAAATGCAGAATCAGTCAGGAAACACCTCCAAGACTGAAATCTTGTTTTTCTAACGAGCTACAGAAAAACACATGTGCCAATCGCACTTTAACCAAGTTGAAGCGTTGGTTAAAGTGCTTAACTTCACCTGGGTTATTGTGAAATTGAATTATCATTTTGATAAGCTAATGTCATTATTTTGACAAGGCAAGTAAATTCTTGTCATAATTCAACATTCCAAAATCCAACATTTGCGACTGTTGGATAAACGTCTGGTATCGTAGTGAGTTGATAGTAAATATACTGTTTGTGACAACTGTCAGTGACACAAGCAACAAAGGCAAACACATACTTAGAAAAGGAAGTACTTTCCATGGACCACAATTGAAGGACGTTGACTTAAAACGACTTGCCATTAACTATCTTCAGATGGTAGGTCAGCTGGTCTGGAGAAGCTCTGGTCATGCAGCTGTAGGTGAGGTCTACCTCTCCAGTGCTCAGAGGGGTATCCTACGAAGCAAGCTACATCTACTCAGGGTTTTCTAAAGCTAACCAGCTTCAGTTAGCATCATGTTCCAGCTCAGGCTTAATCCGTACTACAACCTCTAGCAGACTTGTAACTCCGCTTGCATGTCGCACATGGCTGGTCACACACCAAACTCTTCATTGAGACAATGTTAAAACATAAATCCATGGGCAAGTCTGCCACATTTTAATTTGTACTGAAATCAAAGTGAAAGAAAAAGTTATCTTGCAAATTCTGCAAGCTATGGTATGAAATAGTATTTTAGAAGTGCTGTCTTTATTGTTTTACTTATTGTTAATGGTCGACTTGTGAGCTTATCAATGCACAACCACAAGCACCTTTCTCCTAGCTAGTTTAAATTGCATTATGTCATTACTAAATGTGTAATGTGATATATTTAAGAGGAGTTAGCCTGCCCCGGAGCAGGCTACTTCTGAAGGATTTGTTGCAATAGAAATTGACCTGGCTAAAAGGTGAGCCACTTTTGTAAGACCAGTTTTTCAGAGTTGCAGAGTTACCTCGCTACCACCTCGAACCTGCTTCGTAGGGTTACCCATCTGGTCACCTCTGAGGCTGTGTTTGGCAGGGTGTGTCAAGACAAAACATTTTTGGGGTCCTGATACCTCCACTATGGGTTCAATGCATCGAAACCAATGACATCTTTCTGCTCCAGCAAGCATTACTCATGTCAGAGTTTTTGCAGAGTCACAGAGGAGCCATCCCATTCTAGAACATCGGTGTTGGACACTGAGGATAAATCTGAGGGAAGAGCATCCACAGAGCAGTGTTAGAGGGAACTGATTGGTCTACAGCATAAACTGAGGAGTGTCCAAAAGTAATCAGATTACTTTTATTGTCATGTATTCTGACCGTGACAAATGGTTGCGATAAAGAAACACATGCACAGATCATGATAAGGATCTTTCCAGGGGATCCACGGGGGTGGGACAGGGACGGAACGGGGGATTACCTACGGCTCCGCACCCTCAACCTAAATAAATACGTTTACAGGAAACCCTCTCTGAATGAACTTTAAACTGACTGGGAGTAGACCATAGACCGTAACGGAATACACAGGAGTAGGTAGGTTCTCTACATTTATTAGTCACATGCATGATTATAATAACTTACATAATATGTATCCTGTGTGAAATGTCTAACTAGTATTTAACTGTTTAATTTCCGCCTAATTGGGTCAAACTGAATTTCAAGGGTACATGTATGGCAGGGGTGTCAAAGTCAAATGGACGGAGGGCCAAATAAAAAATTTAGCTACAAGCCGAGGGCCGGACTGTTCGAATGTTCATTGAAAAATTTTTAAATGACGCATATAGTCTAGTGAACCTAATTGAACCTACTGAAAACCTAACAAATATATTCCAATATGATCAGATAAATAAAGCAATATTTTCTTATGGCTCTGTCAGTAATCTTTAATTTTCAACAGACACAAAAGACAAATTTCCTTTATATAAAAAATCCCCATAAATAGAACATTAAATGAAAGAAACCGGTATTCAAGGCACCATCAGTAGCCTATATTTTCTATTTAGCAAAAGTGGGCTAAATTTACTTCAAAGAAAAAAACAATAATAGCAATTTCTATCATCCACTCAACTGAAATATTTTAAAATATAATTGGATTGAATACAATAAATATAAAGTGCAAAAATCTATTAATCAAAACAACACTTTGTTAAGGAGAAGTAACATGCAGTGAAAACAAATATTAAACTTTAACTTTTAAACTTGAACTGAGTAAAAACTCTAAATATGTGATTGCACAGTAATGTTCACTTGTTTGAGGTTGAGGGTGATACTTGGTGGTGTCCCATCTTTTCCACAAGTTCATCAATGTTCGGGGTAAGGCTCTGAGCTGAGGAAATCCTCAAAATTGAGTGGAGGTGTTCAGCGATAAGTCGACTTCTGTGTGATGTTTTGTTCAGGTCATCAAAGAAAACAGTTGTTCACACAGGTATGTGCTGCCAAACATAGACAACGTTTGAGCAGCCTGGATGCGCAGCTGGGGCATTGTGTCGGGGAGGAAACGGGCGAACTCCGCAGCACCCACTGCCGCATATTTTGCCCTCAGTGCATCATTGCATTGGAGGTCAATCAACTCCATTTGGAGGTTTGGTGGTGAGCTTTCCACGTCAACAGCAAATGGGTTCCGAGCAGTTCCAACCTGCTTTTTTGTGCTTCAAAGTCAGCAAATCGGCGTCGAAAGTCAGCGGCAAGCATACCTATTTTATCAGCCAACTGTGCGCTCGGGAACGCACTGGTAGAGAGCTTCTCTTCATGGTCTTGGCAGCTGGGAAAGTGGCTCAAATTTTCTTTCCGCATCTGCGTCTCCCACAGAGTCAGTTTGGTTTTAAATGCCTTCACTGTACTGTACATATCAGAGATGACATGATCCCGACCTGCAGCTGCAAGTTCATTCATTCAGATGACTCGTAATGTCACACAGAAAAGCCATTTCACACAGAAACATTTCGTCTCGGAGTTGGTTGTTGCTTTCCCTTTGCTGTCCAAGAACAGACAAATCTCCTCACGAAGCTCGAAACATCTTTGAAGCACCTTTCCTGGCTTAGCCATCGCACCCTGTGTGATAAGGCAATCAACCATGCTCCGTTTCTAACTCCGTCAGAAATGCCTTGAACTGGCGGTGATTCAAACCTTTGTCTGTATAAGTAACTGTGCGCGTGATGATGCTCATTACATGCTCCATTTTCAAGGCTTTACCGCACAACGCTTCCTGGTGTATGATACAATGATAAGCTGTCAGCTCACCTGTCGCGTTTTCCTCTTGCATCTTTTCCCGTATCTTCGCCACCAGTCCGCTCCTGTGTCCACACATCGCAGGTGCTCCGTCGGTTGTCAACCCACGAGTTTTTCCCAAGGCAGCTCCATCTCATTTACACATCTTGACACCTCTTCATACAAATCATGCCCCGTAGTTGTGCCATGCATAGGACGTAAAGCCAAAAACTCCTCTGTCACGCTTAGGCTGGAGTCCACTCGCGGATGAAAATTGACAACTGGGCAATGTCAGAAATGTCGGTGCTCTCATCCACAGCAAGGAATATGCAATGAAATCTTTTCCCTTTTTCACAAGCTGCTCTTTTAGATATGATGAGCAACTGGTCTACTCTCTCGGCAATGGTGTTTCTGCTCAGACTCACATTTAAAAAGAGTTGCCTTTTTTCTGGGCAAACTTCGTCACAAACTTTAATCATGCAGTTTTGATGAAATCCCCCTCCGTAAATGGCCGGGCTGATTTAGCGATCTCTTCTGCCAAAATAAAACTGGCCTTGACAGCAGCCTGGCCTTGTGATTTTCTTTTTTGAACAGAGGCTGTCGAGATTTGAGGCTCGTTTTAATTCCTCTGCCTTTTGTAGCCTTTGTTCCATGTCCATATTCTTGTTTTTTGTCCGCGTGTTCGTTTCATAATTGCGTCTCAGATTATACTCTTTCAGTACGCCACACTTCTCCACACAGAAGACACAATTTTCCAACTACCTCCGTGAACATATACTCCGACTCCCACCTTGTTTGAAACCCCGGTTCTCAGTGTCCACCTTCCGTTTTGCCATTTTTGATGGGTATCTGAAAGTTATTTTACTGTGATGCTGACGACTGTCGTGTGCCAATAAATATTGAAATGAAGCAGCCTATGCTCGGTGCGTCACCGTTGCATTGTGGGAAATGTAAATTGGTGCGTGTAAAAGATCTGCGGGCTGCCGGCTTGCTGCGGTCTGCGGGCCGGTTCTAATAATAAATCAAGATCATCCAGGGGCCGTAAAAAACCTTCTCGCGGGCCGGATGTGGCCCGCGGGCCTTGACTCTGACATATGTGATGTATGGTGACCACTATGTTGTGAGTGGAGTGGAAATGGTGAAGTTTCAATTCTCTGTGATAATGTTGTGATATTTGACACTAGTTTGCTAAGATTTTAGATAAATTAGACATTAATATCAGTCTTTTTAGCCATTTTCAAAATAGAATATGAAATTTTGGTGGGATTACAATAAAAAAATTCATTGGATATCAATGATACCCATAAATAGCAAAAAAAGCTTGAAAATAAAATGACATCTCATACGCTCCCTCCTCTCTGTCTCTCTGTCCCTCTCGCTCTCATCACCCCCCCCCCCCTCCTCTTCTCTCATCACGTCGTCCCCCTCTCGTCTTTTCTCTCCTCTTCTCTCAGATAAAATTTGACATAATGTGGAATAGGTGCTACTTTTTGTGGACTGGTTGTGTCTGTCTCATCTGCCTCATCTGACAGACTCAAGGTAATATACAGTCAGTCCAATCACTGGATAAACATTGAAAAATGTTATTCCCTTATAACCCTGGAGTTAACCAATTACTTAATCTGCTGGTTTTGTAACAAAGGTCCAGTAAAAAACCTTTAGTTGTTCAAGTAATGTTATACAACTTATTTGTTTACCTTTAATGAAAATACTATCGAAGAGATCAACCAATTCTTTACCTATCCCCTGTCTTTATTCAATATGTTCATTGTGTTATGTTAGCACTGGTGGTGTTTGCTTTGTTTCAGGGCACAATTGGCACAAGATTCAATAACTCTCTCCCCTCGAGCCATCCCAGTTGGAAGATTTATGTCATTTCAGCCTGCGGAGTCCACATCCCTCCTTGTCAGGGTACTGGAACATCAAAAATATTTAGGCCAGGTTACTATAATCACTAGGGGATGTCCACAATTATATCGGTGGAGCATATTCTGGAATCGGACGATATTAGCTAAAAATGCCACACATCGGCCACAATGTCTTGTTTAAACGCTGACAGTGCAAACCGATGTCAAAGCTGATCGGTGACAACCTTATATAACGTAAGGTAGATGAAGTAATATATGGCACGCACAGAAAGACATGCCTTTCACAGAACAAAAGCAGAAAAATACTAAGCGCACACTTCCAACAACTAAACAAGTTCAAGTCCAGCAGTCATTTGAAAGAGTAAGAACATTTCAGCGAGACAACTCAAAGGCGAAATCCATTAACGCCAAGATAATGGTTTCATTGCAGTTGACAATCAACCGTCCTCTGTCGTGGATGATGTTGGCTTTCACCGACTGGTCGAGCCCCGGTACACACTATTTTTCAGATGTTGCCCTACCGGAGTTACACAGTTTTGTTGAAATGTGCATCTGTGAGCTACTTGCTATGGGCGTCACAACTGACATTTGGACCAGCGATGTCAGCCCTATGAGCATGCTGAGTCTGACAGCACAGTGGGTTGACGAGGATTTCGTACTGAGGAAAGCCGTATTGCATGCTCATGAATGTGCTGGTTCTCCTACCGCTGCTGCCATTTCAATGGCATTTGAGAACATGTTTGAAACATGAACACTCCTAGCGCCATTCGAACAACTGACTCGATAAATTAGCTAATCAACTGCGTCTGCAGCAGACGTGATACCCTCTGTATTGAAACGCCTGCTCAACTAAACTGCCGACACAGACCGTGGGGTTAAAACTTACAAAAGTACTCAAGGCTATGAACAAGCGATTTTGTGGCATTCTCTCTGAGCCTCTTTACTGTGTCACCACCATGCTCAATGCTAGGTACAAGGACCGCTACTTCGATCCAGACCAGAAACAGGGTTTATGTGAAATGTTATATACACAACAGGACAAGATGGAAACGGACACAGTGACAGTGCGCACAGAGGAAGAGAGGCCATGGACAGACAGAGCTGAAACTTCACTGCTTGACATGTATGATGAAATCCTGGTTGAGAATGAAACAACTGAACATATTAACCATGAAAGAGCACAGCAAGGAAGTAAAAAAAATAGGTTTGATTATGTTTTAGTGGTAATGGGGACATACGTAAATGCCAACAAAATAACTTTTTGGTCAGTGTGGTGTGGTGTGTGTGTAACCTTTATTTAACTTGGCAAGTCAGTTAAGAACACATTTTTATTTACAATGATGGCCTACTCCGGCCAAATCCGTACGACGCTAGGCCAATTGTGCGCCGCCCTATGGGACTCCCAATCACGGCCGGATGTGATACAGCCTGGATTCGAACCAGTGACTGTAGTGACGCCTCTTGCACTGAGATGCAGTGCCTTAGACCGCTGCATCCATGTGTGTGTGTGTGTGTTAACTATTTAACTGTACTAGAATGCTTAAAAGGCCGCTAAAATTTTTTATATTGGTTATCGGTATCGTTTTTTTTGGCAAGGAAAATATCGGTATCGGACAAAAATATCATATTGGTGCATCACTAATATCTACTATTGTCATTTGGTTACACAACCACACAGGGGCGGTAAAGCTTAGCTATAGAATGTTGAAGGTGTTGCCAGGCTTGCAAGAGTTAATGGAGTTCCACAAGGTTCCATTCTTGGACCGTTTTGTTCACAACAAAACAACTTGTCAAAAACATAGTTGATTCAAAAGTACATTGATATTGAATTCAGGTGTTTTGTGAAATGCTTGCGTGCGGACGGAGGCTGGACAGTCTTTCAGAGGCGCTCTGTGGCAGAGGTTCTTTTCAACAGGAAGTGGGCCAAGTACGAATAAGGCTTTGGAAATCTACAGAGTAAGGAATGGTCCCTCTGAGCACCTCACATTCCACCAGCAACTGATACTGAAAACTGTGTAGTTTACTGAGGCAATGTTGCAAACATTGAAATGAATTTGTTTATAATGCTCATGTTTACTTCTAAGTCAACCTATCATAGAGGGTTCCGCATGCTGCAGTGTTATGTTATGTACATTTTTCCCTTCTCAATTCAGTTCTCTTTGCTGTTGTTTCCTAGAGGACCACTGGCTGGGTCTGAGTAAGGTGTTTGCTCTAACCAAGGGGGGTCGGGGGCTGAGATCGACCATGTGGGTCGATCTGTGGGACTTTGAAGGGGGCACTGCCTTCGCTGAGTACAGTGACTTCCGTCTGGGCACGGAGAAGGAGGCCTATAAGCTGAACGTTGGAGCCTACAGGGGCAACGCAGATAAATGTGATTTCAACAGCACAAGGTGACAGTGGGCATATTATTTACTTCAGTGTTATAGTTATTTCACATTTGGTGGCAGCAATGGGACCTCTACACATCACATATATGTCATATGATATGTATTCTGGGTTGATATTCTTAAATGGTGTATCCTTTGGAAGTCAATACAATCAAGAGTGAAGTAGAACTGATGTACTCTCTCTTCATCACTCCCTGTCTCTCCGTAGGTGACGCCATCCGTGGGAAATACGCCGGCATTGACCAAAATGGCTTTGGCTTCAGCACAAACGACAAGGACAATGATGGCTGCTCGCCCTGCATCTTTGGCGACATCGCCGAGAACACGTGCAGCTTCTCGGAGGGAGGAGGAGGGTGGTGGTACAGTCGCTGTGGCTCTGCCAGCCTAAACGGAGACTGGCACCCCGCCGGCGAACACATCGGCTGGGCCTCCGGCCTCCACTGGGAGACCTGGAAAGGACCTGCCCCATACTCGGCCCGAGCGAGCCGCATGATGTTCAAGGCTGTGTGGAAGAAGATTATTACAGCAAACTAATACGAAAACGAATCATGAAAACTATTTCGTAAACTGAAATAAAACAAGGCAAGGTTTGACAAACAAAACTATACTGAAACTTATCTTTAACTTACTAAAATAAAAACACTTGACCAGTTATGGTCTATAAGTCCAACATGGTCAGAGTCACCATGTTTTCAGTGAAGAGAAAATACCATGTGGAAGTTTTATTTGTTGCACTGCGACAATTCTGCATATCTAATGTGAACAGTTTAAAGTGTTTGACATAATTTATAGTCTGGAATGTTGACATTTTATGCGTTTTCAAATATAATTATCTTTAGAACATTTGTTAAGCACACACTTAGCCCATACTCAATAAAGTTCAGACACCATTATTTTGCCCTGTAAACATGCTTGAATTCACACATTCAAAGCTCTGTGTTTCAAGTGAAATACAAAGTTGTACTTATTGCATATTAAATCATTCATGGTTTCTCATCATAGAGTAAATAGGTTGTTGTTCTCCTACCCTAGAAGCCTGGTTTCTAGCTTTGATTGAATAGGGATATTTAGCTTTGTTACACATTGCTACATTAATCCCAGGGCTCACTTGAAAAAGAGATCTCAATGTGACTGATCATGGTTAAATCAAGCATAAAAAGAATGAAGGCTTCAACTTTGATGAACAGATTATGATTAACAAATCAACATGCCCTGTTGTGCCTACTACAACTCTTTGAACATGACGTAACATTTCAGATAAAGCAGAACAATTAGAAGAAAGTCTTCGTCAACAATTTAATTTCTGTTTCAAATAAATGAAGCCCACTTTGTCACCTGTCTCACTCAGCATTCCTGTGATTTCTTTACACACTGTCCTGAAGAGATAATTATGCACACACACACAAAGAGGTATTGTAACATGTATTGCTACTTTTATTATGATGCATTATATTGAGGTATTAACCCAGAATAACAACCAAATGGACTAACAGACTTGGAACATTCAAGTGGTCATGTCTTGTGTCTTTTGACTTACGTTCTTTCTTTCTCTCCTTTTTCTCTTTCTTCTGGAAGACTTTTCCATCCGGCTGCTCCTTCCATCGCACAGATGCACCTCCATCTGTCTGGGCGATCTCTGCCTGTATCTTAAAACAACATGGATGACAAATGCTGTATAAAGATGTGATCCACAGGAAATGATCTGATGGCCATTTCCTCATTTGTATAAGGGTTGTCACATGTCTGAGAAGTATTTTTTCACTTCATTGATTAGGCTACAGTACAACGCTGTAAAAGAGCCATAGCAAATCTATAGCAAAGATCCAAAGTTCCTCCCTGAAACCTCTCCTCCCACCTGTGTGAGAATTTGCTCTTTCACCAGAGGGTCATTAAGGTCAACTCCTGGAGGTACTTTCAGAAACATCTTCACCATGCTTACAGTTTTCTTTCCTGTGAAGAGAAACATCTTGACATCAGGCTCTTATTCATTAGTGCACACCGTAGCAAAAGGTTTTGCAACAGAAAACGAAAACAAACGTTTCTTATACCCTTTGAAAGTAACTGCCTCTTAACTGCCTCTCATTCCGTATCATGTCCCCTAATCCTTTCAATGGGGTTGACGATTATATCATAACATTTGTAAAAACGCAGTAATTTAAGATATGTGAAAAGGTTGGACACGCCTACTCATTTCAGGGCTTTTCTTTATATTTTCTACATTGTAGAATTATACTGAAGACATCAAAACTATGAAATAACACATATGGAATCATGTAGTAACCAAAAAAGTGTTAAACAAATCAAAATATATTTTATATTTGAGATTCTTCAAAGTAGCCACCCTTTGCCTTAATGACAGCTTTGCACACTCTTGGCATTCTCTCAACTAGTTTCATGAGGTAGTCACCTGGAATGCATTTTAATTAACAGGTGTGCCTTGTTAAAAGTCCATTTGTGGAATATCTTAACCTTCTTAATGCGTTTGAGCCTATCAGTTGTGTTGTGACAAGGTAGGGGTGGTATACAGAGTTCCCTCTGTTGCAGAGGATAAATTCATTAGAATAACTGCACCTCAGATTTCAGCCCAAATAAATGCTTCAGAGTTCAAGCAACAGACACATCTCAACATCAACTGTTCAGAGGAGTCTGCGTGAATCAGGCCTTCATGGTTGAATTGCTGCAAAGAAACCACTTCTAAAGGACACCAATAAGAAGAAGAGACTTGCTTGGGCCAAGAAACACAAGCAATGGACAATAGACTGGTAGAAATCTGTCCTTTGGTCTGATGAGTCCAAATTAGCGATTTTTGGTTCCAACCGCCATATCTTTGTGAGACGCAGAATAGGTAAACGGATGATCTCCGCATGTGTGGTTCCCAACGTGAAGCATGGAGGAGATGGTGTGAGGGGGCTTTACTGGTGACACTGTCTGATTTATTTAGAATTCAATGCACATTTAACCAGCATGGCTATAACAGCATTTTGCAGCAATACGCCATCCCATCTGGTTTGCGCTTAGTGGGATCATCATTTGTTTTTCAACAGGACAATGACCCAACACACCGCCAGGCTGTGTAAGGGCTATTTGACCAAGAAGGAGAGTGATGGAGTGCTGCATCAGATGAACTGGCCTCCACAATCACCCAACCTCAACCAAATTGAGATGGTTTTGGATTAGTTGGACTGCAGAGTGAAGGAAAAGCAGCCAACATGTGCTCAGCCTATGTGGGAACTCCTTCAAGACTGTTTGAAAACCATTCCAGGTCAAGCTAGTTGAGAGAATGCCAAGATTGTGCAAAGCTGTCATCAAGGGAAAGGGTGGCTACTTTGAAGAATCTAACATATAAAATATATTTAGATTTGTTTAACCAAACACTTTTTTGGTTACTACATGAGTCCATATGTGTTATTTTATAGTTTATGTCTTCATTATTATTCTACAATGTAGAAAATAGTGCAAATAAAGAAAAACCCCTGAATGAGTAGGTGTATCCAAATGTTTGAGTGGTAGTGTATATATAATTATATTTGTGTTGGTGGATGGCCAGATGGCTTTTGTAAAGTTTTAGCCCTGAAGACCATTCAAAACAAACGACAAGGCTACTTCCTCGAAAACAATGCATCACTTGCATAGCGTATTGGACAAATTCAGACAGCTCTGGTTTGGCCCGTTTGCTTCCTTTTTTGGTTCTAGTGAATACTACCCATGATAGTAGTCCAAAAGAGAAGGAAAAGCTGCGGAATGTGTCTTTATAACGATCTTCAGATAAAAATAGGTGGGGGTGCTTACCTTTTTCCTCGCAGTCTTTAAGGGTGTAGCCTGAAACTCTGTCTTCTAAGTGTATCACATTCATTGCCCTGCCACCAGCTGAACCCTTCAGATAGCACTCCTGTCGACTTTGTGAGAAGATCAACATTTAGTTAGACTTTATCTTTTGATTATGTTGATATCTGTTGCATATGAAAGTTTGTGTAATTGCTAACTCAGTCACGTGGTAAATTTGCTGTTGAGGTTATGAAGCTATGTGCAGCTGGAGATTCCTTTTCATGGTTTACGAACTAATATGATCAGTGTTACTGGTAGCAGCATAAAATTACATACAGAATTATTAGAATGCACAATGAGATTCTAACAAAATCATCCATATTGGTAAAGAAAAGCTTTAATTCTAGAAACATATCAAATATGGTAAAATATTGGATAAAACAATGAATTTGTAGATATATTGTAATTTGATAGGATATCTGTGGGTACCAGTAACAGTTATAAAAACTACACTAACAGCTGTACCATTGGAATGTTGTATATTTCAATTGAACATGTCTACCTGTGAATATATGTGAAATACTGACAGGCATCAAGTTGGGTGCAGTTGACATTGGTTTGCATTCGGGCTTGCAAAGTTCTTAATGTCATTATAAATGAAACAAACATCTTTCAAGAGCTCCCTCACACAACCTGTGTGACAAAGACAAAATAAAACAGTTCAGGCAAGTCAGCCAGGTCGCAAGCCTCAGACTGCGCTATTGGACGTCTGACCAAGGCAGTATGACAGTTCGTCCACCAGAGGGCTGTTGAGCAGGTGTTATCACGTGATCAGGTCTAATGGTCGTGTAACTTCTCCCTTAATTAACAGTAGCCCTGACCCTGACCAAGTTGAGTCCTTGCCTAAACTTAACCAAATCTGGGTTATTGCGTCATTGAAGTCATCAATGTGATGAGCTATTGTCATTATTTTGACCAGGCAAGTCAATTCTAGTGATGATTCGACATTCCAAAATCGGACATTTGCGGCTGTTGGACAAAAGTCTAGTATCGCAGTGAGTTGATAGTAAATATACTGTTTGTGACAACTGTCAGTGACACAAGCAACAATAAAGGCAAACATACTTAGAAAGGGAGTACTTTCCCTGGACCAGAATTTAAGGGCATTGACTTAAAACCACTTGCCATTAACTATTTTCAGACGGTAGGTCATTGGGTTTGGTGATGCACTGGTCATGCAGCAGTAGGTCCCGTCATCTGCTGGCTTCACATTTGAAAGGGTGAGGTCTACCTCTCCAATGCTCAGGTCTCCTCTGAGACTGTATTTGTCAGGGTGTGTCGGGCCAAAAAGGATGTCAGGTCCGGATACATCCACTATTGGTTCAACGCACCAAAACCAATTACTACATTTTCTGCTCCAGCAAGCATTACTCATGTCAGAGTTTTTGCAGAGCAGAGTCACAGAGGATCCATCCCGTACTAGAACAGCTGTGTTGGACACTGAGGATAAATCTGTGGGAAGAGCATCCACAGAGCAATTCAAACCATAAGACCACCAAACATTCACAAATCACTATACAGATGTAGGATCTTAATTTCACCCATATTGTCACAGCAAAATAATCCTGCAGCAACAGGATTTGAACATTTAGTCCATAATGTTGCTTGAACGGTGGTTATATGCTTTTAGCTGGCCAAAAGTAGGCTACTTGAAAAGTGCAATACTGTTAATATAATCGTGTGTTAGTGCAGGTTTTCAGTGAATCTCTGCATATCCAGCGATGTAGCAAAATTCTTAGATTTAACTTACCCAGCAGAAGAGTAGTGAACAGCATGAACTGAAACATGCTGGCTGTGAGTGAGGAAGTAGGCCAAGTCAGTTTAGCATCATGAACAAGAAACCAGGGGAATTTGGTAGAAACAATCATGTCATGTGAATTGCTAAACATGCTGATACAACTCCATATTTCCTAGGTCATAAAGACAGATAAACTATAAACAGGCATGGCATACGTAACTGTACAGCTTGTAGCTGGACATTCATTTCCTTATAACACATTGGAGAGTGCAGTAAATGTAACTCACAGGGAAAGATAATCAAATTGAGCTTTCATTGTTGTGTTATCTTGTCCTATTGATGACATTAAATGCAAAAATAGTGATTTGCATAGCTGCACCATAGCTGCATTACAAGCTTCTTGTTAGATGGTTGAATAAGAAACAATGTGCCAATGCACCCTATTTTTTTTCACAAACCAACAATGGGGTTTCATGGTTTGCTTTATCTGTAATTGAAGTAACTCAAATCGAAACAAAAATAGGCAGAACAAACTTTTGCTAACTTTAGCTATCGCTAGCTAACAATCAATGGTAGTGAAAAGAGAACCCAGATTAATTTCTTTAACTTTTTACTGCAGTGGGCTAAATCAGGGTCACACAAAGTGATTATTGGTAGTCAAACAAATCTACTTCGAAACAAAAGTATACACCTCACACATGGTTATGGGCTTAAAAAGAAGACACCTGTACCATGTCAGATATAGAGGTGAAATGCATTCAATTTTGAGTTTGCATCTCAATATTACACTTCATATACATCACAGAAGACTGAAATATAGAAAAACTGTTAGAAACACCGGTTTTTCGTTAGGTATTTTGAAATAATCTTTATTAATTATTAAATTATGAAAAATATTAATAACATTCCACCCATGAGGCCAAAGAGGGCGCTTTTGGTCATTGACTGCAGGAAAGGGCTACATGGCTAAATCACTCCAAGTAAACTTAAACCAAATAATGAGTTGATTTCAGTTGATTTGTCAATTACATTTTTTTAATTGCACTTTTATCCCTATCACTCCCACTGATTTTTAGCTAGCGGTGGCTAAAGTTAGCTGCTTGTAGTTGCTGTTTAATGAAAACCGAACAAAGGATTACAGTTTCTCTTGGCCCATAGACTACTTTCAGGGTGAGGAACCATCTAACACCAAGATATAAAATCCTGAACTTCCCCTTGAAAGTCAGCCAAAAAACATTAACAATGGAACAACATTTCAAGGTGCATTCCATGAACTGCATTTACAAATGTGCATATACAGTACATTGCAAAATTAATATAAAATGGAAAAATATTTCAAGCTGCATTCTAAAGTCCATTCTAAAACAATAAAAGAATTTAAAATATATAATACCACACTTACTCTGTAAGCTCAACCTCCAACGCTCCATTTGGCCCCCCTAGAGGCAGACAGGTATGAAGAGGTGGCCGTCTACAGTGAGTGTGTGTTTATTAGTGCTCAATCGTCCCTTTCTTATATGCTGCTGATCAGCACAAAACACACCCACCACCCACAAAGCCCATACTTAGATATGTTGCTCGACCACATCCTTGTTTGTTTTTACACCCACTTATAGGAAGATGGGCAAAGAATAAAGTTGAATTATTCATTAACATATTGAAATATGCCTTTGGAAAGTATTCAGACCCTTTGACTTTTTCAACATTTTGTTAGGTTATAGCTTTATTCTAAAATGTATTAAATTGTGTTTTCCTCAATCAACACACAATAATGACAAAGCAAAAACAGTTTTTTATAATGTTTTGCTTATTTATTCAAAATAATAAAAATAAAAAAAAATTACATAAGTATTTAGACCCTTTCTCAGTACTTTGTTGAAGCACCTTTGGCAGCAATTACAGCCTCGAGTCTTCTTGCAAATGACGCTACAAGCTTGGCACACCTGTATTTGGGGAGTTTTTCCCATTCGTCTCTGCAGATCCTCTCAAGCTCTGTCAGGTTGGATGGGGAGCTATTTTTAGGTCTCTCCAGAGATGTTCGATCGGGTTCACGTCCGGGCTCTGGCTGGCTCACTCAAGAACATTCAGAGACTCCAGACGTGACACTTGGCATTCAGGCCAAAGAGATTAATCTTGATTTCATCAGAACATCAGAATCTTGTTTTCATGATCTGAGAGTCTTTAGGTGCCTTTTGGCAAACTCCAAGCAGGCTGTCATGTGCCTTTTACTGAGGAGTGGCATCCGTCTGGGCACTCAACCATAAAGGCCTGATTAGTGAAGTGCTCCAGAGATGGATGCCCTTCTGGAAGGTTCTCCCATCTCCACAGAGGAACTCTAGAGCTCTGTCAGAGTGACCATCGGGTTTTTGGTCACCTCCTTGACCAAGGCCCTTCTCCCCCGATTGCTCAGATTTGCCAGGTTCAGGACCTTATATAGTCAGGAGTGTGCCTTTCCATGTCATGTCCAATCAATTGAATTTACCACAGGTGGACTCCAATCAAGTTGTAGAAACATCTCAAGGATTTTCAATGGAAACAGGATGCACCCAAGCTCAATTTCAAGTCTCATAGCAAAGGGTCTGAATACTTATGTAAATAAGGTATTTCTGTTTTATTTTTTAATAAATTTGCTAACATTTCTAAAAACCTGTTTTCACTTGGTCATTATTGGGTATTGTGTGTAGATTGCTGACAATTTTTATTTATTTAATCCATTTTTGAATAAGGCTGTAACATAACAAAATGTGAAAATATTCAAGGGGTCTGAATACTTTCCGAAGGCACTGTATATAACTCAGTTCCAAAGTTCTGTGAGTGAGTGAGTCTCACCAGATGTCAACACAATTGAACATTAATGGGAGATTCTGGAGCGCCACCTGAAACAGCGTTTTCCACCATCATCAACAAAACAGCAAATGATGGAATATCTCATAGAAGAATGGTGTCGCATCCCTCCAATAGTTTCATACACTTGTAGAATTTATGCCAAGGCACATTGAAGGTGTTCTGGCAGCCTGTGGTGGCCCAACGCCCTACTAAAACACTTTATCTGGGTGTTTCTTTTATTTTGGCAGTTCGCTGTATAATTACCCTCTAGTGGAAAATGTAGTTACCAGGTGAAAGCAAATTCTTAGTGGGCATCTAGCATTGCTTTCACCTGGGTCATATTCATTAGTGCACACCGTATCAAAACGTTTTGCAACCGAAATGAAAAAAAAGCGTTTCTTATTGGACAAATTGAATGAATACAGCTAGTGAAAACATAATTTTTTTTTACATTAAAATGTTTGGTCCATTTTATCAAGAGCGACTTATAGTAGTGAGTGAATGGCATTCTTCTTACTTTTTTTGCACTGGTCGCCCATGGGAATCGAACCCACAACCCTGGTGTTGCAAGCACCATGCTCTGACCCAACTGACCCCTACAATACAATCCTGTTATCTTGTCTAAGAGCAGATGAGGGCTAGAAAACGAGGAGAGCGGAAGCTACTGTAGACTGTTGAAATGTACCCATTTCTTTCACCTGTACTGTGTTTCAGATCAGTGAAGAGTGCAGGAGAGAAGACAGATTCCCCCTTTGTGAAGAAGAAGCCACTATAGACTATTGAGATGTACCCAATATGTGGGGGGACCTTGGTTAGAATGAATCCAGCTTTTGTCAAATTAATGTCAAAAGCAGTTTTGTTGTGAATTTTAGCTAAACTCTAACCCTTTTCCTAACATTAGCTTGATTATCATAACTTGCTCCGTTAATTATCCTAAACTGCTGCATAAAAAGTAAAATCTGATGTTAATTTGTCAAAAGCAGGATCCCGCCTAGCCATGACCGGGGTCCAGGGTTTGCTTACACCTGTTCAGTTCTTTAAATCATTGCAGTCAGATGAAGGAAAGCTGATAAGGAGAGACATTCCTTATAGGAGTAAACGTCTTCCAACTATTGAGAAAAACTCCTCTACAGACAAATCAGTTGAATGGCCGTTGATTTCCATAAGCGGGTACGTTTTTTTATGGGTCCTCCTATGTGTGCACGCATCATTTTGTTATGGGTGTTATATTAAAGTCCATAGACAGCTCTTTAGTTTCAAGTTTGGGGAAGCTTACAATTTATCCTACCATTTCTACCGATCTGCATGCCAGTTATGAGAAATTTTTATATGGGCATTTTCGTGGAACAATTTTCCAGCTGGAACAGCAGTTTTTTATAGCGTTTTATCTGGATATATGGAATGATCAGATCATGATATTTCACTCTTTCACATCGAGGCTTGGTGATTATCGAGGCCGGGAGTGTTGGAAAGCTATTTCAAATACTGAGGAACTATCATTCGCCATGGATGTTAAAGAAACAGACTTCCTTGACTTACTGTGTGAGGTCAAGAAAAAAATGACTGCGAAACTCAGATTATTAGTGGTGGACGATTTACCAAAACTTGTTTCTCAATAGTGTAGGAGGTTGTGAACTCAACACCGTAAACAACATAATGAGAACGGTAAATGACTATAGTAAATACATGCATTAACAGAAATGAATGTAAATGACACGGGATTAACGGTACATTTACTAGGCCTACTGGTGTCGTGTCTCTGGCTATCATTAAATGTGAAGACTGTTATTTTATCAAATTAATTCTATAATTATTATTACGTGATTAAACTAATCATGTAAATTTAATTAACTAGGAAGTTGGGGAATCACGGAAAATCTTCAGATTACAGTTATAATTTTTCAAATATAACTCAATTAGTCTTCTATTAATGAATTATTCTTTCCAAACGTCGGAAATTGTTGGTTATCTGCACGAACCCAGCCTAAACTATGAATCATCCATACACCAATTGGCTTAATCATTTATTTACTAACTAACTAAATAATCACAGAAATGCATAACAAACAAACAGTATATTGGTTACTAACAATGATAGGGAAGATCCCATAGTGGGCTAAACCGATAAAGGAGCGGGAAAGACAAAATGGATCACTACACACAGTGGATAATTATATAATAATTATTGAAATGCTAATCCTTTGCACATGAACGTTCACTCAATCGGGAATAATTGCAATCAATATATTTACGCCCATCTGTTGTTGTGATCTTCTCTGTTGGAATTGTCGGTCCGTCTGCTGAAGAGTCAGTTCATCAGAGAGTCCCTGGTTACTTCCCTAGAAGTCACAGAAGTCAGAAGACAGAAGTCTTTCATGGTTGTAGCTCTATCGGCGGCTCCTGATAGCGTATGTTGTAATGGATACGTCAGGCGTCCATTGTTCTTAGGATAGATGTTTCGTCGGTTTTCGCATCCTAGGTTTACATAATTTGTAGGTGCAGTCTAGTAATTAGTATCTAAGATTTGCTCTTATTCTGTAGGGATCAAATAGTCTCAGAGTTTAACCATTTCCAGCTGTGTAGCCAATGCTCCACGTGGTATGGTTAGGAATTCAACAACCATTGCAACCATAGTTTCACCAGGGTTTGCGTGGTCTGATGTGAATTGGGTAAAGGGGCTCTTATAGAAATGTAGAAAAGGGGTTGGTTCATCATTTCCAACCAATGCCTATTTACTTGGGTGTGGCCACTGAGTGAGCATATTTTACTTATGAAAACAATTGTGTCATTTTAAATGTTAACATCATTTCGCAAATACTTTCATCTTTACTCATTCACTTTATACAATAATTAGATGCAAACCTCATAACTGAGGCACCTGTATAAACAGAGTTAGGGTAATGTGGCTGTATTGTCTTTCATGAGGTGACAAACATGAAACAAAACGGACCAGGTCGTAGCTGGCTTCTCCACCGACCATTTATACATTCTCCAAAATAGGAATATTGTTCAGTTCCCAAATTCTGGGATGGAGTAGAATTGGGCCGGAGAATCCCTTTGTCTTACAGTGAAACTCTCCCTCCATACTGCTGGCCAGGGAGAGTCTCTTTACAGAATTTATGAGAGTGGGGTTAAGTTGTAAAACTGCCCCCCCCTCCCTCCTAACAGGAGAGGGGGGGGGGGGGGTTGTTCACATCTCTGCTAGCCAATTCACTGAAAAGGCTAGCTTCATGACATTGGAAAACATATGTAATGGGGAATTGATCAAAAATAAGCAATCGAAGAGGAAACTATTCCCACAATGAAATAACGAATGCACAAGAATTAGCGGGAAACAGCTGAGCGCATTCTGGAGAGCTGAGTGCATTCATTCCAGAGAGACAAGCCATATCTTCGCCACACATCTAGTGATTGACTTGGACTAAAATAGATGCCGGTACTCATTTTTGGTGTCGGGGTACTGTTTATATTTAGGTGCAGGAACTGTACAATACTTTTGATACAATATTTATGAGATGTGCAGGAACTCAAGCAGTAGAAAATGTAAGGTTCTGGTACTCAGTTCTGGTGAGCTCCTGCCCAAGTCAAGCACTGCACACACACCTCCCCTACTTCTTGTTGCAACATTTTAAATGCTTATAACTAACAGCCGCAACTCAATCATGTAGGACTATTACATAAATTGCATAGTTTATTTACAAAAAAGTACATTTATAAAAAAGCACACTGCAATTTGACATACCAGGTATCAAGCAGAAATGGACTTGAAAAATAAAAATAAATTTGGTGCCCATCAATATTACAAACTTACAGTATCATATTTATCCTCATATAAACTCAGCAAAAAAAGAAACTGCCCTTTTTCAGGACCCTGTCTTTCAAAGATAATTCATAAAAATCCAAATAACTTCACAGATCTTCAAAGTGAAGGGTTTAAACACTGTTTCCCATGAACCATAAACAATTAATGAACATGCACCTGTGGAACGGTCATTAAAACAATAACAGTTTACAGATGGTAGGCAATTAAGGTCACAGTTATGAAAACTTAGGACACTAAAGAGGCCTTTCTAATGACTCTGAAAAACACCAAAATTAAGATGCCCAGGGTCCCTGCTCATCTGCGTGAATGTGCCTTTGGCATGCTGCAAGGAGGCATGAGAACTGCAGATGTGGCCAGGGCAATAAATTGCAATGTCTGTACTGTGAGACACCTAAGACAGCGCTACAGGGAGACAGGACAGACAGCTGATCGTCCTTGCAGTGGCAGACCACGTGTAACAACACCTGCACAGGAACGGTACATCCGAACATCACACCTGCGGGACAGGTACAGGATGGCAACAACAACTGCCCAAGTTACACCAGGAACGCACAATCCCTCCATCAGTGCTCAGACTGTCCACAATAGGCTGAGAGAGGCTGGACGGAGGGCTTGTAGGCATATTGTAAGGCAGGTCCTCACCAGACATCACCGGCAACAACGTTGCCTATGGGCACAAACCCACCGTTGCTGGACCAAACAGGACTGGCAAAAAGTGCTCTTCACTTACGAGTCGCGGTTTTGTCTCACCAGGGGATATGGTCGGATTCGCGTTTATCGTCGAAGTAATGAGCGTTACACCGAGGCCTGTACTCTGGAGAGGGATCGATTTGGAGGTGGATGGTCCGTCATGGTCTGGGGCGGTGTGTCACAGCATCATTGGACTGAGCTTGTTGTCATTGCAGGCAATCTCAACGCTGTGCGTTACAGGGAAGATATCCTCCTCCCTCATGTGGTACCCTTCCTGCAGGCTCATCCTGACATGACCCTCCAGCATGACAATGCCTCCAGCCATACTGCTTATTCTGTGCGTGATTTCCTGCAAGACACGAATGTCAGTGTTCTGCCATGGCCAGCAAAGAGCCCGGATCTCAATCCCATTAAGCACGTCTGGGACCTGTTGGATCAGAGGGTGAGGGCTAGGGCCATTTCCCCCAGAAATGTCCTGGAACTTGCAGATGCCTTGGTGGAAGAGTGGGGTAACATCTCACAGCAAGAACAGGCAAATCTGGTGCAGTCCATGAGGAGATGCACTGCAGTATTTAATGCAGCTGGTGGCAACACCAGACACTGACTGCTACTTTTGATTTTGACCCCCCCCCCTTTCAGGGACACATTATTCAATTTCTGTTAGTCACATGTCTGTGGAACTTGTTCAGTTTATGTCTCAGTTGTTGAATCTTGTTATGTTCATACAAATATTTACAAATGTTAAGTTTGCTGAAAATAAACGCAGTTGACAGTGAGAAGGCATTTCTTTTGTTGCTGAGTTTATATTATGTTAACTAATAGCAAAGAAATGTTTTGGAATTGGCCTAATCAAGACCAACTAAAATCTGTGTGACATGATACCCTTTGGATTTATCATTTTAGAATGTCAGTGTACTAGCTAGTACACAGTGCAGGTTTTAATCATGACCAGAGGGACCACCTAAATGCCAAATGATCCTAGGTAGATTTAAAACAGCATAATTCTGTGGTTCTGGTGAGAACTGGCAAAATGTTCACAAACTCATCCATGTTGAGGGAGCGTGCCCTCCGAGGTGACTTATCCTGTCATCAACCATTGTTGTCCTAAGGTGGGTTTTAATCCGTTTTAAAGCTGAGAAGCTTCTCTCGCAAGAAGCACTGCTGACTGGAGTAACAGAAATCTTACAAAGTCGAAATAGCTCATGGAAGACCTCTTTATAAGGTTCTAGAAACACAACAAAGTCAAGGAGAGTAGACGGTCTGTCCTGACCACTTTTCTCTCTCCTCTTTGAGTAACGTTAACAGACTGATAATAACAGTTGTTCGTTTTGAGTTCAAGTACTGAATGTTAACTTGCTGAACACAGAGAGCTGTAGCCTACTAGTTACCCCACGTTAGCTAAACATTCATATACTGTAACTTACGACACTGCACTGTATATGTGTGAATTACTAGCACAGATGTAAACATAATGTTAGGCTAAATTGGGAACCGATCTCTCTCATCTGATTAACTGTCTGTTAATGGAGTTAACTTACACAGTGACTCAACTTTTGTAAAAGTTGTTCAGGAAACCTAAACCCGATGCTAAACCTTAAAATTTACTTCAAATATGATGCTTTCGCCAATCACGAAAAGAGCTCATGGAGCCGCCGAATGTCAAAATAAATGCTTCTTTCAACAAGAGGTGAAATTAGATGTCAATCAGCATCAAACTGGCAGTAGCGAATGGAATTTTGGGGTGACACCCAGGGTGCCACCCCGGACACCCCTCTGTCCACAGCTATTTAAAAAGAAAAGAAAAAAAGAGGCTAATGATCCTCATCCTCCCTGGTGAAATATTTCGAATGATTTTATTTAGACAGGAGTAATTATATAATTTTGGCGAAAGCTCAATTTACTTTAGGGGAATCCAGCATCCTAACAGTGACTGTGCACCCGCTTACCTTCCTTTCCATTTCGCAAGAGGCTGAAACAAGAGATCTGTATATAATGACGAGACGCTGCTGTCTCCGCCCTAACAATGGTAGTCTTTGTCCCAAAGGGGGGAAGACATCCGATTATCTTATGTCTGCATATTATGCCCATAAAAACGCATTGTCTTACTCTGGACAGATTTGGGCGAGAGTGAGCCCTCTCGCTTCGCTTCTTCCTTTCTGCTGAAACTATGTTTGCGGAGAAAGCATTCGAGCGAGTGAAACAGTGCCCCTCTATGAGTAGCCCATGTATCTGACGATGGCTGGACAGAACTAGTATGACATGTTATTCTCTTTTGGTCCAGACAGCATCAGATACATGGTCTACACATACTGAGACAGCGGGGCGCTGTTTCGCTCGCGCGGATGCTTTAACTGAGATCGATGCGTCTTTCTGTCCGCGTACGTCGCGGTCAAAGTCAAATAAACTATCAATATTTAAATATTTTATTTGGACTGGCAAGGTGTACGGTAGAGCGGCTTTTAAGGAAACAACTTGTGAGTTTGTGGACGTATGAGAGTGTGACTCAAACCCAGAGTGGCTGCTGGGGGATGTACGCGTGGTGGGTGATAACGCCGACTGCGTCTTTCTTTTTCCCGACGCAGTTAAGCCAAAACCACGCCAAGTTATTCTGAATAACCAGTGTTCTACAAAGCCTTGAGCGCTCTCCAAGTCCGGAAGTGAATATCACGAAGCGCGAAATGTCAGTCACTGTTTAATAACATTTACCCTTGTATTTCAAGATTGAAAAATATAATAACATAATGTAGTGGGCCAAACTAGCCATTAACATCCCTTAACGCTCAAAGACAGATTCAATGGTTGTAGCATTGCTTATTCGACTGAATGATTAGCTAATACATATTTGAGAAATTATTAATTGTAAGCATATGATTTTACCTGATAATAGACTACTATTGATAATATAACTTCAAACAACACTAGCTTGCCAGTGGGAGCGTAGTAGAACGCCTCTCTGAAAAACGGGGCGTGGTTTTGTCTTAACTGCGTTGGGGAAAAGTCGCATATCGCGTATGTATATCAATGACATCAACCAAGAGCTGGGGGTAATTTACCACCACCCACTTGAAAGAGAGGTCAATCATTTACAAGGATGTCAGAGTTTTCCAAAGTCTTTCGAAGTTTTAACTTTGAGTGACCTAAAACATAATTATAGGTTTATAAGGTAGGTAGTATTTTACTTTGGTTACATAATTTTTCCTCTCTTCTCCACCCCTTTTCTTAACATGTCCTGTTCGCCTTCTCGTTAAGTGCTTCCACTTCAGTTTACAATACTGATATCACTGTGCTGTGCACAACTCCGCTCGCTTCGGAATGTAGACGCAAATACGTTGTCTCCACAATGGAACTGCAATCCGAACTGCTCAAGTCCATCTGGTACGCGTTCACATCGCTGGACATGGAGAAATGCGGCAAAGTATCGAAGTCCCAGCTGAAGGTTAGATTTGAAGTGTAATATTTCCAAGTGCTGAGCTTTATAATAATGAAATGGGCGTTGAATTGCTTCTGTGCCACTGGCGCCAGCTTGTTACTCATAGCCTACAATTCACATAATAATATCCACATAATCGTTTGTTTAGATAACCTTATAAACAAACATTTTGAGGTTTGAAGATCTGATCAAGATAGCCTAAAAAATACATTGTTAGCCTCTTTGAAGTTATTATATTAGGCTATAATACATTATTCTGCTTGAATCTAGGGATGTATGCCATGTATAAAGTTAACAGTCCACCAGTAAAAATAATAATTAGCATGGATCATGCAGGAATACTGCTCAGTATGAGAAACATGCACATGAAAACATTCTCACTCACACACAATTTGGATACATTGGTGTCTTTAATACATGGATGCACCCTCATGAGTGTGTATCTATGAAACCCTCTTTCAGTGAGTAATCACAACAGCGGCAGCCTACACACAGAAATGGGAGCATTAAAGTCAGTCGATAGTCACCTATGCCCTCGTTTCAAAGTCCAGGACTGGCCCTCTCCCTTTACTGCAGTCAACCTGTACACATGACAACATATCAGAGTTTACTGTACAACAGAAACAGACGGTGCTGTGTGTTCAGACATCTTCCCCAGTCATCTTCCCATTCACTTAGTCTCTGGCCTGTCGAGTTCAAACAAGTTGTGTTCTCCCTTTGGTGAGAATCCCAGGAAATAGCAGGCAGGTGTTCAGACATGCTCACACCGAGGGGGCTGTGTGTGTGTGTGTGTGTGTGTGTGTGTGTGTGTGGGTGTCAGTCAGTCAGTCAACAGAGGCCTGCAATGTTGTTTACTCTGCTTGCTTTGGTTTTTATCATTGACCGCTTTGTTTTTTCATATGATTTGAGATGATTAGAAGTTGTGAACTATTTCAGTAACCACTTACATACTGTATATAAATATAGGAATAGTAGATGTAATATTGACAGTAACATTATACATTTAAAGGGTCATTTTTGGGAGATACTCATTTGGCCAAAAGACCATCCTCTCCTCGAATCCTCTGTCCTCTCTCCTTGGTCACCCGGAAACCGCTAAGTTGTAGAGTGGTTGAGGATAGTGTCAATTAGTTTAAAACGGAGGAGTGTCCTCGCTTTTTCAAAAGGAGGTGAGGAGAGGACAACTGAGGACAGAGGAGTTGAGCGAACCAATTGAGAATCTCCCTTTGACACAGGCATTTTCTTCATTTCTCTCACTCTCTGTCTGTGTGTGTGCATGTCGCAGGTTCTCTCCCACAACCTGTACACGGTGTTGAACATCCCTCACGACCCCGTGGCACTGGAGGAACACTTCCAAGACGATGACGATGGACCGGTGTCAAAACATGGCTACATGCCCTACCTCAACAAATACATACTGGCCAAGGTAAACTACCTCAACAAATACGTACTGGCCAAGGTAAACTACCTCAACGAATACGTACTGGCCAAGGTAAACTACTCAACAAATACGTACTGGCCAGGTAAACTACCTCAACAAATCATACTGGCCAAGGTAAACTACCTCAACAAATACGTACTGGCCAAGGTAAACTACCTCAACAAATACATACGGCGCCAAGGTAAACTACCTCAACAAATACATACTGGCCAAGGTAAACTACCTCAACAAATACATACCGGCCAAGGTAAACTACCTCAACAAATACATACTAGCCAAGGTAAACTACCTCAACAAATACATAATGGCCAAGGTAAACTACCTCAACAAATACGTACTGGCCAAGGTAAACTACCTCAACAAATACATAATGGCCAAGGTAAACTACCTCAACAAATACGTACTGGCCAAGGTAAACTACCTCAACAAATACATACGGGCCAAGGTAAACTACCTCAACAAATACATACTGGCCAGAGTAAACTACCTCAACAAATACATACCGGCCAAGGTAAACTACCTCAACAAATACATAATGGCCAAGGTAAACTACCTCAACAAATACATACCGCCCAAGGTAAACTACCTCAACAAATACGTACTGGCCAAGGTAAACTACCTCACACAATACATAATGGCCAAGGTAAACTACCTCAACAAATACGTACTGGCCAAGGTAAACTACCTCAACAAATACATACTGGCCAAGGTAACTACCTCAACAAATACATACTGGCCAAGGTAAACTACCTCAACAAATACATACTGTCCAAGGTAAACTACCTCAACAAATACATACTGGCCAAGGTAAACTACCTCAACAAATACATACCGGCCAAGGTAAACTACTCAACAAATACATACGGCCAAGGTAAACTACCTCAACAAATACATACTGGCCAAGTAACCATCCCATCATACTCAATTGAGGATTTTCATTGAGATGAGTGAATTCCAGTCCATTCGGGAGATGATTGGCACTTGATCTTGATCTTAGTTCACCCAAAATTACATATTGGTTTCCTTAACCTGTGAGCAAAACCGAAGCATGCATTGCTGTCTTACCTTGTCCATAGACTGCTTACAGAGTATAGAAACCAATATGTCATTTGGGTGAACTATCCGTTTAATATCTAAAACTCTTTACCAGTACTAATGAACAAATGAACCCCTGGTGTGCTGCACCCAGGTCAAAGAGGGTGCATACGACAAGGAGACGTTTGACGACCTGTGCTGGATGATGACCATGAAGAAAAACTACAGACCTACCAGTGGCCAGGGGGGGCTGCTGTGCTCCCTGAGAGACTGCTTCAAACTTTTCTGTCTCTTCAACCTGCTCTCGGAGGACCACTACCCACTCATCATGATTCCACAGGAGGTGAGGGGGTTGGAGGGATGAGGGGGCCAGGGAGAGACTGACCTCCATTGGCACATTTAAATATAAAGCCAAATAGTATCTTTCAGAGAGAAAAGAGATGTACAGGTAGAGAGGAAATAGTTAATCTGAAAAAGAGGGAGGGAGAATAGAGGGTTAATAGACACACGTACTGTATATAAACAGTAAGAGAATAGTTGTAGTTATGCAGTCCAG
The DNA here is from genome assembly GCF_002910315.2 of Salvelinus sp. IW2-2015. Lineage (NCBI taxonomy): Eukaryota > Metazoa > Chordata > Actinopteri > Salmoniformes > Salmonidae > Salvelinus > Salvelinus sp. IW2-2015. Next base: position 618,431 of record NC_036840.1, on the reverse strand, counting down.
TGGCCATTTTGACTACACTGTGTGCTTTGACGCTTGCAGTATACAAACTGTATGTTTATCGATTAGCCCCTTGCTCAGTGGAGGCTGCTGAGGGGAGGACGGCTCATAATAATGGCTGGAACGAGCCCGTCCTCCTCAATTATGGTGCCACAATCCTCCGGTGCATTTTCTAAAATATCTCTACTCTAGGTCCTTACTTCCTGTTCTCCTCCCCCTAAGCAGGAAGTCAGAGTAGAATAAACCAATAGGAGGGAGGTTTAGTTTCCTGTTGATAACATCTGCAGGCTTTATGAAGATGTGTTGCAACTTGCTGACCACAGCATTATC
>NC_036840.1:570236-616407 GCF_002910315.2 Salvelinus sp. IW2-2015 | reverse complement strand
AAGAGAGAGATCTAATTCAAGTGAACCTGAAGGCTATTCCCATGAGCTGGACCTCCAGAAGCAGTCCGTCCAGGAGGGTGGGTCGAAAGAATGGACTGGATCTTCAGTTAATACGTGAGCTGATGTAGTGGGGGGAGTCTCTTGAAGAACGCTGCTTTAATGTACAAAAAGTAGCCAGTGCTGGACCGCTTCTGGTAGTTAGAGGACTGCCAGCAGACAACAGAACTATACACAGATCGCAGTGATGTGCTACGGAACATTGTCCCCAGTGGAAAAGCAAAGTGCTGAATGCTAGTTTGGAATCCTAAAGGTTTTAAAGCAAGGCTGCCACATGCATGTACAGGTCCGTGGCCAAAAGTTGTTGGCAATGACACAAACTATTAATTTCCACAAAGTTTGCTGCTGGTCAGTGTCTTTAGATATTTTTGTCAGATTGTTACTATGGGAATACCGAAGTAATAATTAGAAAGCATTTTCATTGTGTCAAAGGCTTTATTGACAAATTACATGAAGTTGATGCAAAGGAGTCATTATTTGCCGGGTTGAATCCTTTTTCTCAAGAAACCTCTGACGAATCCGCCCCTGGCATGCTGTCAATTCAACTTCTGAGCCACATCCTGACTGATGGCATGAGCCCATTTTGCATAATCAAATGCTTGGAAGTTGAGTGTTGTCAGAATTTTGGTGGGTTTTTGTTGTCCTACCAACCTCTTTGAGGATTCGCACCACTAAAAGTTCCTCAATGGGATTAAGGTCCTGGGGAGTTGTCCTGGCCAAATGGACCCCCAAAATACTTCGATGTTTTGTTCCCCGAGCCACTTAGTTTATCACGTTGCTTATGGCAAGGTGCTGCATCATGCTGGAAAGAGGTATTGCTTTGGTCAACCAAACTGTCTTTCTGGATGGTTGGGAGAAGTTTGCCTCGTCCGGAGGATGTATAGGTACCATCTCTTATTCATGGGCTGCTGTTCTTAGGCAAAATTTGTGAAGTGAGCCCACTCACCCTCGGCTGAGAAGCAACGCGCCACACATGAATGGTCTCAGGATGCTTTACTGTGATGACACAGGCTGATGGTGAGTTGTTCACCTTGTCTTCTCTGGACAAGCTTTTTCCAGATGCCCCAAACAATCGGAAAGGGGATTGATCAGAGAAAATTACTTTACCCCAGTCCTCAGCAGTCCAATCCCTGTACCTTTTGCAGAATATCAGTCTGTCCCTAATGTTTTTCCTGGAGAGAAGTGGCTTCTTTGCTGCCCTTCTTGACACCAGGCCATCCTCCAAAAGTCTTTGCCTCACTGTGCGTGCAGATGCACTCACACCTGCCTGCTGCCATTTCTGAGCAAGCTCTGTACTGGTGGTGCCCCGATCCCGCAGCTGAATTAACTTTAGGAGACGGTCCTGGTGCTTGCTGGACTTTCTTGGGCACCCTGAAGCCTTCTTCACAACAATTGAACCGCTCTCATTGAAGTTCTTGAGGATCCGATAAATGGTTGATTTAGGTGCAATCTTACTGGCAGCAATATCCTTGCCTGTGAAGCCCTTTTTGTGCAAAGCAATGATGACGGCACGTGTTTCCTTYCAMGTAACCATGATTGACAGAGGAAGAACAATGATTCCAAGCACCACCCTCATTTTGAAGCTTCCAGTCTGTTATTTGAACTCAATCAGCATAACAGAGTGATCTCCAGCCTTGTCCTCGTCAACACTCACACCTGTGTTAACGAGAGAATCACRGACATGATGTCAGCTGGTCCTTTTGTGGCAGGGCTGAAATGCAGTGAAAATGTTTTTGGGGGATTCAATTCATTTGAATGGCAAAGAGGGACTTTGCAATTAATTGCAATTAATCTGATCACTCTTCATAACATTCTGGAGTATATGCAAATTGGCATCATACAAACTGAGGCAGCAGACTTTGTGAAAATTAATATTTGTGTCATTCTCAAAACTTTTGGCCACGACTGTAGATTACATCACCATAATCAAGTACTGGGAGAAGCATTGCTTGAACAATCTTCCTTCTACTTTCCAAAGTGAGGCAGGATTGATTTCTATAAAAGAAACCAATCTTAATTCTCAACTTTCTTGTCTGTTTTTCAATGTGTGTTTTAACAGGCAGCTTATCATCAATCCAAACACCCAAGTATTTATAATGGAGGACTTGTTCCGTTTGGGCTCCCTTCAATGTGCAAATATGTAGGTCCTCAAAGTTAATATTACGAGACCTGGAGAACAACAAACTTGGTTTTATTAGCATTTAGCACTAGTTTAAGATCAGTAAGCGATTTTTGAATGGAGTCAAAACCATGCTGAAGGTTATGAATGGCCTGCTGTTAAGAGGGGGAACAGGAGTAAATAACTGTATCATCCACATAGAGATGAATGTTACAGGTTTTAACAGATAGACCAATATTATGTATAGAAATAGGGAAGAGAACAGGGCCAAAAATCGACCCCTGCGGTAAACCTTTCATAATATTGAGGAAGCTAGATTTGATACCATCAGTACAAGTTGTGTCCTGTCCATTAGATAGTTATTGAACCAACTGCAATATGCCTGGCCTAGCGTATTTCACACAACCTTTGTACAAGTAAGAAATGGTCAGCAGTATCAAATACTTTTGACAGGTCAATAAACAATGATTTTTATGGTGTAAACAATATAGCACATCATCTAGACAAGTGTAGCTGCTGAAACAGTGCTATGTCTTAATCTGTCTGCATATTTCAAGACATGGCATATGGGGATGTAGTGAGATACCCAAAGGGCTGGATGATTCTCTTGTCATCACTCATCTTGAAAAAAGGTATACTATATTTAACAAAAATATCCATCTGACTGGTGTGGCATATCAAGAAGCTGATTAAACAGCATGATTATTACACAGGTGTACTTTGTGCTGAGGACAATAAAAGGCCACTCTAAAATGTGTAGTTTTGTCACACCGCACAGATGTCTCAAGTTAAGGGAGCATGCAATTGGCATGCTGGCGGCAGGAATGTCCTCTAGAGCTGTTGCCAGATAATGTAATGTTTATTTCTCTACCAAGGCCAGCATCCCGGAGTCGCCTCTTCACTGTTGACGTTGAGACTGGTGTTTTGCGGGTACTGTTTACTGAAGCTGCCAGTTGCAGACTTGTGAGGCGTCTGTTTCTCAAACTAGACACTCTAATGTACTTGTCTTCTTGCTCAGTTGTGCACCTGGGCCTCCCACTCCTTTCTATTCTGATTTAGGACTATAAATTCTAACTAGTGTAAATGTATCATTATTACCAAGGGCCACATTTTGGACTAGACATTCAAACTGCTTAGGGACAGAGGTAGTGAGAGATACAGAAACATTTAAGTTGTCCTTTGTAAATATGGCGACACCTCCACCTCTGTCAGATCCAAAACATTATAACCAGCCAGAGACACATCAGTATCCGGCACAGTCTTATTTAGCCAAGTTTCCCTCAAACCCTCCCATCTATCTCTGAACACCATCCAGTTTTGATTTCTATTTGCCATATATTTTTCAACTGTCCTATGATGTTTCACAAAAGTTCTGAAACTTTCTATTTTCATTGTTTCTACTGATTGTAAATTAAATATTTTTTTTTTATAAAAGTATTATTATATTGTTATTATATTATTGATTGTCTATGACTTTTCAAGTCACTCAGTAGTGCTATCTGCAGAGTTAGCTCCAGGCAAATGTTGCAATTCTTTAACCTTTCCTGGACCTGTGACCAAAAACAAGCTACATATGGACAGTACCAAAACAAATGATCTAATGATTCTGTCTTTTCGCAGCAAAGTCTGCAGAGCTGGGATGGTTTTATCCCCCATATATATATATAAAATGTAATTGGTTGCAAGAATTTTGTATAATCATTTAAATGGAACAATTTTAAGTTTTGAATCCGGCGTCGTTTTGTGTATCAGTTCATAAACCATGTGCCATGGAATTGGTATATCGAAAATCACTTCCCAACTATATGGCAATCTATATGGCACAGCTGTCAATTTTTGGTCCTTAAATGAAACTGGTATACTTTTTTATTTATCAGAATTTTATTTAACAACTTTTGGTCTTTAATGCAGGGCCGACAGACAAGTTCCTTATTCTTTCCCTCTTCCCTTTTTGTGGTTTCAGATATTACCAGAATGTCCACATTGGTTTGAGAGGTCAGAGTTCAAGATCAAACTTCTGGCATTTACATGAATCAGTCCAACGCCACAGCTGCAGGATTTCATATCAGAGTCTAATATCAGCACACTATGCTCAGTTGGTAACCCCATATTTGAAAATACCATAGGGTTAGCTTGAATTGGTATAGATACAAGCTTGTCTAGAACTGTACCATTGGGCCTATATTTTGAACTAGGATGTGGATTACAACAAGAGTCAATGAGGGTTACCTGTTGCGAGCCTGATGCAAATACGGATCATTTAAGGTTGGGATTATCTGAGCGGAACTTGGGGTGTTGATAAGTCAATGTCACCCTGGTAGTCAACCACCAGTTGTTCTCTCTTTGTCTTAGGCTATTCCAGACAGGGATGGGAAGCGTTGTCTCTTTTGTGTGAAGACCACCAGCAAGACCTATGAGATGAGTGCCGCCGACCAGAGACAGAGGGTGGAATGGACCCAAGGTGAGGGGATGTGAACAAGTGTAACGCCCTGCCTGAGACACAAGCCTAATTGTCGTCCTCGGACCAAGAGGATATCCTGTTGCCTTAATGGTTAAAACATTTGGGAGACCCCTCGGTTGAAAAGCATTAGGGAAAGAACATCACTTTTTTCTGATTCTCCTGTGTGTGTCTTTTCTCTCCCCAGCCTTGCAGACTGCCGTCCGTCTCCAGGGTGAGCGCAAGTCCTCCCTCCACCAGGAACTAAAGCTGAAGAGGCGGGTCCAGCGCGAGCAGAGTCAACAGGAGCGTAGCCTGAGCGCCAGCAGCAACCGCGGCAGACAATCAGAAGAGCTTACCATTCAAGACCTGGAGAAGGAAAAGGAACGGCAAGGACAGGAGATAGAGAGTATTATTCAGGTGAGCAGGAGGGAGAGAGAGTGAGGCATTAAAAGAGGAGAGATAGAAATGATGAGTGGGGGAAAGAGGGGGTAATGCATACATAGTATACAGTACTTAACATGACATGTAGGGTGTATTTGTGTCCCACAGCACCAGCGAGAGGTGGAGGCACGGCGCAGGGAGGAGGAGGAGAAAGAGAGGGAGCAACAGAAGGAGGTCCAGAGAGAGTTGGAGAGACAGCTAGAAGAGGCAGAGAAGGTGAGATCATGTACTGAAGAATGAGGTTAATTAGTGCACCTGTGTAGGTTCCCCAGATAAATGATTAGTGTGTGTGTGAGAGAGAGAGAGAATGCAGCCGGTGTACATGTATACGTGCCTGATTGCCTGCCTGCGTGTGTTCCCCAGTTGCGGGAGAGCATGCAGGCTGAGATGGCAGAGAAAGAAAAGGAGGCCGAGCAGCAGAGGAAGAGGATCCAGGAGCTGGAGCTGACACAGCACAAACTGGAGGCTGCTCTCAACACAGAGATACAGGCACACATGGAGGAGGAGAGAGTCAGGCTGGAGCTAGAAGGGTAACACGCCTACAAAAACGTATCTCAACACGGAGATACAGGCCCACATAGAGGAGAGAGTCAGGCACACACACGCAATTTTACACACACACACACACACACACACACACACACACACACGGACACACACACATGGCTGCAAGACTAAAGACACAGATCAGATCACCAAACGTCCCTGCCTATTGCATTAGAATGGTCTTCTGTGTCCTTATGTCCCTCATCCTCTCTCCTATCTATCATTGTCTCCCTTTCTACTGTCTCTACCYTTGTCCRCCTTCCTCTCCTRTCCCAGYGTACTGCAGGCAGAGGAGGAGAAGAGCAGGCAGTGTCTGCTCCTCCAGGAGCAGCAGGAGGCATCCCGCCACTTCAGCCCCARGGAGGAGGCCCCAAACYGAGCTAAGGAAGAGCGGCCGGCCCCCTCTGCCCTCCACTACGCCTCCCAGGAGCTCCAGAGCCTCCGAGAGACCCGAGAYAGGAGTCACCAGCACCTGGAGGTGAGAGAGAGGAGATGAGAGGTGGGAGGAAGAAGAGGTGGCAGGAGTGAGGGGGAGAGCAGGATAGGCTTATTGTTCAGGATCTCTAGCTTACAGTGGACTTTTAGGCAGCCATCATTTCCACATTGAAAACGCTTATATAATTATTTGCAGGTGGAATTGTTTGCATAGGGTACCTATAAGTCAATAACAGCTAGTAAATGATAGATGGTAAAACAAAGTTGCAACTGACATCAACTTTGTAACTAGCAGTATGTTCTCATGTCCTTGTTTCCTTCTCTCTGGGTCTGTGAGAGGAGAGTTCAGTGGAGTAAGCTTCCGCTAAAGCCAGCTTCCATGTCCGGTACACTGGAAGTTCAGGAGCTCACTGCTAATGAAAACCATTGCCTTCCTGGGGGTACATGCTCATAAGCCATAGAGCAACTTTCTTCTCTTCTTCATCTCTCTCTCTCTCTCTCGCTCCTCTTCTCTCTCTCTCTCTCTCTCTCTCTCTCTCTCTCTCTCTCTCTCTCTCTCTCTCTCTCTCTCTCCTCTCTTCTGCTCTCTCCTCTCTGTGTTGTTGGCAATAAAAAAAATAACTACAATAAGAAATTCATATTTGATGGACCAGTCAATAAAATATACTAAATATGGTATGCATACTTTTTGCTACAGACAAGTTTATCATCGTTGCCAGCGAAAATCACCTGCCCGAAACAGGAGGGGGCGTTAGCAGCAGTGAGTTTATCGCTAAACTCCAACCAAGAGCCAATCAAGAAACTCAGCAAATACTTGAGAGCCAATCGGCTACAGAAGAGAAAGGGCTAAAGGAACAGGTGGAAGCTATCACCCTGTCAGAGCCTGGGGGATCGTGATGTGTCATGGGTAAATTGTGACTGACTCACTGACTGATCTACAAATAATATTGTAGTTATTTATGATACAAGGATCTTTGCAGATCAGTCATTCGGCAGTCGTCTGTACTGTTGGCTGGAATGTCGAACATTCCCAGTTGTTTTACATGTCAACAGTCTGGCCGAGTTCCTGCCCGACTAGATGTGCAGGTGTTGCATTGCATCAATCAATGGTTGCGTGCCACGTCATCGACTGTGCAGTCGGGCATCAGATTTCTACATCATATGAGGTGCTTAGCTGATGGGTTAAATACCACTCCAGGCTTTGTAAGATCTGGAATGTAGTCGGGGAGGAACTCGACCTCTACCAATGGTAGCGCTGACTAGGAGATGAGTAGGATCTGTAAGAAATGTATTGATCGAGGAGATACTACCTGTGCAATAAGAATGCTTATTTTAGTTTCTTCCTTCACAAAAAATCTTCCGTTCCGTATGAACATGACTAATGATGAGGACTATGATTCTTGGAAGGTGGACCCAGTAGCCTATACACTACTTCAAGAACTGGGAAACACCTCATCAACCAACTGACTGTTCAGATTTCCATCTTGCTAGGGGACAACAGTCATTGTAAATTATAGAATACCAAGAATAAACGACAGGTTTGAATTTCTGTACAAAAGAAGTGCACATACTGGTATGTAGTGTGTGAACAACGTGATTGCTCTCTTCTCCATTTGATACAAGGCAGTCTAACAAACCCATGTGTGCCATTTTATTGTCAGGAAAGGAAAAGTGTCATGTAAGGAAGAATCGGGACATGCAAATATGTACAGTCCCCTTTTGAAAAAGGCCTAATATTCAGCACAACGTTTAATTATGAGAGAAAGACAGATTATTTTTTTCTCTTTCTTTAATTGTTGAAATTCAATCTCTTTGAAATAATGTCTTAAATCCTTTAGGAAAATATATCTGTGGCTCACATATACACATACCGATATCTAATATATATGTAATATATGTACTAATATTTAAAATAAATATATCTAAATACATGTCTTACTCATGTACATACAGTATGTCACATATAGTATCACACATCATACAGAATATCGAGTGGTTGATGTTTTTTCGATACGGAGGTAAAGACAGTCTCAAGTTGGATATTCGACAGATATTCGCGCTTTCAAACTACTTCAAATCAAATGTATTTATATAGCCCTTCTTACATCAGCTGATATCTCAAAGTGCTGTACAGAAACCCAGCCTAAAACCCCAAACAGCAAGCAATGCAGGTGTAGAAGCTCGGTGGCTAGGAAAAACTCCCTAGAAAGGCCAAAACCTAGGAAGAAACCTAGAGAGGAACCAGGTTATGAGGGGTGGCCAGTACTCTTCTGGCTGTGCCGGGTGGAGATTATAACAGAAAATGGCCAAGATGTTCAAATGTTCATAAATGACCAGCATGGTCAAATAATAATAATCACAGTAGTTGTCGAGGGTGCAACAAGTCAGCACCTCAGGAGTAAATGTCAGTTGGCTTTTCATAGCCGATCATTAAGAGTATCTCTACCGCTCCTGCTGTCTCTAGAGAGTTGAAAAATGCAGGTCTGGGACAGGTAGCACATCCGGTGAACGAGCCACAAACTCCAAATAAGTGTCATTGTGTTGGAAAAATTGCACACAACATTGTACAGGTCTTATTTTCACGATTTGGACATTAATTCGCTTTCCAAGGCTAATAAACATGTGGAAATGTGAGCAGCATTTTGTATTCCTAGTTGAATTAGTTAGGGAGCGTAAACAAAGTACAAACCTTTTTCACATATAAATTTCAATAGCTCATTGGTCATGTGATCTACTTGACTCAAACAAGGTCCAGAATGTCCACTGACTACCCTTCTATATTGCACACCCTTTAGTTTGTCCATTTTCATCTCTCACATTTTTACCATCATTTTTCAAAATTTTACATTTCAATAGCTCCTTGGTCATGTGACCTAGGGACTTCAAACAAGGTTCAGAATGGTTAATTTAAGGGATCAATTGCTTCCCCAGTATCTGCATGAACTATCAGGCTAAGTGTTTTTGGTTGACCCTGCTGGACAGAAAGAGGAGGAGGAATCGGAACACGCTGCATTCAAATTCAGGTCTTAGTTATTCCATTGTATTGGATCTAATACATATTAGCATTTTACATACATTCATAAGTGTAATAATTTTTTATGACATACTGTGAAAAACTCTCTTGGCTGCTGGCTCTGTCACTTTCAGACATGCGCAGAGCAGACTGAAAGGGGAAGGGTAGCTCTTGACTTGAACCACAGGTGTTCTCTGTAAAGAGAGAGTAATCCAAAAGGCACAGCCACACCCCTTGACTTTCAATTGGCACCATTGACCTGTATGTATTCTCTCCTGATTGGCTCTGTGGTCCACAGTCTGGCAGTCTGACTAAAGTGCCAGAGGTATGAGAGACATCCTCCTTTGTATTTATGGGAACAAATATTTCCTAACACTTTGGATCCTGTTCTTGGACAGTTAGAAGACACAATGCACCAATGCAAAAAATATATATATACTAATTACTGTCCATGAGTAACCTCAACCTTGTGGGTCTGTGGGCCAATAAAGTGCCAACTCAATTCTACCAGTGACAAGTCTCTCATGCCCCTATGTACAGGGACACAGGGCAATAGTTTTTAATCATTTTTTTTGTTTTTAATCCTTTTTTACTGGAGTACACTAACCCCTAATTGGGGCTCTTTTCTTGACACATAGTAGCAGTTTACCAGATAAGAAGTCAAGAAGATCAAAAAGTAGATTGTTGTAAGGGTGTATTACGTCCTGTGCTGGCCACATTGTCATATCCATTCTAGATTCTGAGTGGTAAAATCATATCTGAAAAATGCCTCTATGTATGTGTATACATTTTCCCCCAAGACAGAACTGTCTAAGGGGGTGGAGTTGCAATCTACTGCAGAGTTCTGTCATGCTATCCAGGTCTGTGCCCAAACAGTTTGAGCTTCTACTTTTAAAAATCCACCTTTCCAGAAAACACTGTTGCCACTTGTTACAGACCCCCCTCAGCCCCCATCTGCACCCTGGACACCATATGTGAATTAATTGCCCCACATTTATCTTCAGAGTTTGTACTGTTAGGTGACCTAAACTGGGATATGCTTAACACTCCGGCCGTCGTACAATCTAAGCTAAATGCCCTCAATCTCACCCAAATTATCATGGAACCTACCAGGTACAACCCCAAATCCTTAAACTCGGGCACCCTCATAGATCGGGCACTCTCTCATCCTGACCAACCTGTCCTCTAAATACACCTCTGCTGTCTTCAACCAGGATCTCAGCGATCACTGCCTCATTGCCTGCATTCGTAATGGGTCCGAGGTCAAACGACCACCCCTCATCACAGTCAAACGCTCCCTAAAACACTTCAGCGAGCAGGCCTTTCTAATCGACCTGGCCCGGGTATCCTGGAAAGACATTGACCTCATTCCGTCAGTAGAGGATGCCTGGTTATTCTTTAAAAGTGCCTTCCTCACCATATTAAATAAGCATACCCCATTCAAAAAATGTAGAACCAGGAACAGATATAGCCCTTGGTTCACTCCAGACCTGACAGTCCTTGACCAGCACAAAAACATCCTGTGGCGTACTGCATCAGCATCGAATAGCCCCCGCGATATGCAACTTTTCAGGGAAGTTAGGAACTTATCGGCAGACTCAACAGCCTTGGTTTCTCAAATTACTGCCTCACCTGGTTCACCAACTACTTCTCAGATAGAGTACAGTGTGTCAAATCGGTGGGCCTGTTGTCCGGACCTCTGCAGTCTCTATGGGGATGCCACAGGGTTCAATTCTCTGGTTGACTCTTTTTTCTGTATTCATCAATGATGTCGCTCTTGCGGCTGGTGATTCTCTGATCCACTTCTACGCAGACGACACCATTCTGTATACTTCTGGCCCTTCTTTGGACACTGTTAACTAACCATACAACTCTCCTTCCGTGGCCTCCAACTGCTCTTAAATGCAAGTAAAATTAAATGCATGCTCTTCAACCGATCGCTGCCCGCACCTGCCCGCCCGCCTAGCATCACTACTGACTTAGAATATGTGGACAACTACAAATACCTAGGTGTCTGGTTAGACTGTAAACTCTCCTTCCAGACTTATATTAAGCATCTCCAATCCAAAATTAAATATAGAATCGGCTTCCTATTTCGCAACAAAGCATCCTTCACTTATGCTGCCAAACATACCCTCGTAAAACTGACTATCCCACCGATCCTTGACTTCGGCGATGTCATTTACAAAATAGCCTCCAACACTCTATTCAACACATTGGATGCAGTCTATCACAGTGCCATCCGTTTCGTCTCCAAAGCCCCATATACTACCCACCACTGCAACCTGTATGCTCTCGTTGGCTGGCCCTCGCTTCATATTCATCGCCAAACCCACTGGCTCCAGGTCATCTATAAGTCCTTGCTAGGTAAAGCCCCGCCTTATTTCAGCTCACTGGTCACCATAGCAGCACCCACCCGTAGCACGCGCTCCAGCAGGTATATTTCACTGGTCACCCCCAAAGCCAATTCCTCCTTTGGCCGTCTCTCCTTCCAGTTCTCTGCTGCCAATGACTGGAACGAATTGCAAAAATCACTGAAACTGGAGTCTCATATCTCCCTCACTATCTTTAAGCATCAGCTATCAGAGCAGCTTACAGATCATTGCACCTGTACATAGCCCATCTGTAACTAGCCCATCCAACTACCTCATCCCCATATTGTTATTTATTTATTTTATTTATATATATATTTTCTTCTCCTTTGCACCCCAGTATCTCTACTTGCACATTCATCTTCTGCACATCTATCACTCCAGTGTTTATTTGCGAAATTGTAATTATTTCGCCACTACAGCCTATTTATTGCCTTACTTCCCTAATCTTACTTCATTTGCGCACACTGTATATATACTTTTCTATTGTGTTATTGACTGTATTGTTTAGTCTATGTGTAACTAACTCTGTGTTGTTGTTTGTGTCACACTGCTTTGCTTTATCTTGGCCAGGTCGCAGTTGTAAATGAGAACTTGTTCTCAACTGGCTTAGTTGGTTGAATAAAGTTGAAATAAAAAATAAAATAAATAAAACAATTCTGTATGTGGGAATGTCTTATGTCCTTCCTTCAACCTCATATATCATAAATTGCTATTGCAAATAGAAGTATTATGTTCAACAACTGACATTTTCAGATATTATTTTGACAAACACACTTTGGTGCTTACAATTCATTCTCTATTGTCATAGATTTGGTGGGCACTGTCATCTGTGATCTTTGTGATATGACTTTCTTTAAGCACGTACTGATGAAACTGTCACTTCATATTTTTTTCTTAAAGTCTACAAACGCTCTACATTTATTCACTCTGTGATAGGGTTGGATCCTATATGCTACTTTTATTATTGTCCTGTAAGTGATTCAGTGCCTATAATTTAGGCTGTGTGTAGAATGGGGCATAAAGGAAATTACCTCTACTACTAAATTACTACTAGATTATAGTGATAAGGAATACAGCATACAAATGTGGCTTGTGTATTCATTTGCCTATAACTAATCAGAATTCCATTATGTTTACATAAAAAAGAGAATACTTCAAAATGAGAAGATCCTGCCATGGAAAAGATGACAGGGTGGACATAAAGTGGAAAGGAGGGGAAATAACTCACACCATGCAGCAGGACACCTACAGCTGCGGGGTCTTTGTAATGCAGGTTTGATAGTTACATTTTCAATAATGAATGGTTTGCTGTTATGTGACAATTAGGTAAAAAACTATATTTTCTATTTGGTGTAGATGGCCAAGGAAGTTGCACAGAACTTCCCCAACATCCCCTCCCAAATTGATATGGAACCTTCAAAAACACATGGAGCAACTGTCACACCCTGGCCTTAGTTATCTTTGTTTTCATTATTATTTTAGTTAGGTCAGGGTGTGACATGGGGAAGTATGTGTTTTGGGTTGTCTAGGGGTTTGTAGGTTTATGGGGAAATGGGGAAATGTCTTGTCTAGGTGTTTGTATGTCGATGGCTGCCTAGATTGGTTCTCAATTAGAGACAGCTGTGGTTTATTGTCTCTAATTGGGAGCCATATTTAAGGCAGCCATGGGCATCATGTGTTTGTGGGTAATTGTCTATGTTGAACGTTTGTTGCTTGTCTGTGCACTTACGTTATTTAGCTTCACGGTCGTTTGTTTTTTGTTAGTTTGTGTATAGTGTTCGTTTTCGTGTTTTTCTCTCTTCCACAATAAAGAGATGTATTTTGCACACGCTGCGCCTTGGTCCAATCTCTCACAAGAAGACGATCGTGACAGCAACTGCGAAAATAAATGGCTGAGGACATACTAAAAATGTCTGGTATGTAATGACATTTAATTCAAAGTAAATGTCAATTCTTTATTTTTATGTAGTTGTGTCGGACAGCCATATGTTCAGTTCATGCCTATGATTTCAGAGTTCCACAACAAAAATCCTGGAGGTGGCCCAAAGACTGACTGGGTTAGTAACTTTATTTAACGTGTTTATAATCTTTATAATCTTTTGACAACAGTGACGGCATGTAAGACAATTTATTATATAACACAATGGATGGCTAATTCGTCATTCGTCGTACTGCATTGCTATTTGATATTATTTATAACGTGTTACTTTTTGTTTTGTTTTAGATTGTTTGTTTTGCATGCCAACGGTGGTTCCATTTGCTGTAACTAGGAATGAAGACAAGAGTTCAACAGAGTAAAGAACACAAACTGGAAGTGCAGTCTTTGTTGTTCAAAAATGTATGCTATACCCCATCCACACTGAAGAAATGTACATCAACCAGGGATAATGAGAAAGTTAACACTGTGAAATGTTTCAAACTTATTTGAAGTTAAGTGTCTGTTGACATGTTGGAAAATATTAAAGGTCTACAATTTCTGTTTAATTTGTCAATATTCAATGTTTATTCATTGATTTACTGGCCACCATTACTGTGGTTACATGTTCAGTATATGTATTGACCAGCAAACACACTGCAGCCTACCTCACTAGCTCACTCCCCATCCCTGCTTTGGACAATTAATAGCATGACTCTCGTACTTTGCCCTTTTCCTTTATGGTTGATATTAACGACAAAAGGAGATATTATTTGTCTCTCTCCTATTGTGTCCCGCTGTTAAATACTGTGGCAAAATAAAAAACAGGGAAAATAAGTACTTAGAACTACCAATTATTATAGATACATATTAAAGAAAAGGGTAAACACAACACTGGACTGAACCCCCTAATTGTCAAACTAATATTAATGTACAACAATATAGAAGAGACATAACTAGAGGTTATGCAATATGGGTGTATATCCACTGCACGCTTCTTAGGTGTGTAATTGACATGACCAAGGAGCTATTCAAATTTAAAACTATGAAAAATGTATGTTACACCGCATGATTTTACAGTACACAAACAAGAGCATGCAATATAGAAGGGTACATTCGGCACCATGTTTGAAGTCACTAGGTCACATGACCAAGGAGCTATTGAAATTTTACATTTTGAAAAATTAATGTAAAATCATGTGAGATGAAAATGGATAAACTAAAGGGTGTGCAATATAGAAGGGTAGTCAGTGGACATTCTGAACCTTGTTTGAAGTCACCAAGTCACATGACCAAGGAGCTATTGAAATTTTACATTTTGAAAAATTCATGTAGAATCTTGTGAGATGAAAATGGACAAACTAATGTCTATGCCATCGGGTTAGCTAGAACCAGTTTTGAAAGTGTTAGTAATGGTTAAATAGCTATTGGAGTTTTAAAAACTTGATTTGTTACTGTTGACGGTCCCTAACTGCTGTTGGTGAACGTAAGGAAAACTACAGGCGAATATCGGTCGAATATCCAACCTGAAACTGTCTTTACCTCGGTTTTTTGAAAGCCTACAGAAATGTAACATATTTGTTTGTGTAGGTAAATGGGCCTACCAAGCAATGGCGAAAATATTCAAACAATCACTTGCAATATTTCTAACTAAAGATTGCTATTTCAATATGAGTATTTTTGACGTCTTGTGATGTTTTTGTGTGATTTCTTGTGAATCTGCAAAATGCCCAAACACTGACCGTCGTTCTACGTCAATTGAACGCGACTTTCCACTCCTAAACAATCTGGCTGCGCCCGGCGCCAAATGATAGTCCCGCGGAGTGTATAATATGAGTTCCGTGAATTTATATAAACCTACGAACCGCTTCGGTGGACACCAAATTTAGAGATTGCATGTGGCAATACTATGAACATTAATGTCGTTGTCCTGCGAAAACGTTTATCAGTCAACAAGAGAGGCGCCAGTCTCCTCAACATGATGAGGATACCCTCAATAACGGAGCTTAGGTCATTTCCCTTCTTGTGCAGGAAAGTGTCAAACAACCCCCATCAGCATGGCTCACAGAACGGGACACAAGCATCACCCGAGACCAAAGACCAACTCCTGGAGAATGAGCCCAAGGAGGAAGAGCAACGGAGACCCAAAAAGAAACCGAGCGAGTGTTCTGTGCTGCTCTTCCCCGGGCAGGGGAGTCAGTTCGTGGGTATGGGTCGCAGGCTTCTGAAATACAGAAATGTGAAGGACATGTTTGGCGTCGCGCAGAAGATACTGGGCTACGACTTGCTGTCTCTGTGCCTAGATGGACCAGAGGAAGAATTGATGAAGACAGTCCACTGTCAGCCCGCCGTGTTTGTCACATCACTGGCAGCTGTGGAGAGGCTGAACCACGAAAATCCAGCGGTAAGCCACATAGTAGTTGCCATGTCTGTAGCCGCGTATGAGCCGATGCTGTGAGTTGCATGTTATTTAAATAGTTACAAGTGTGCATTTAATGGCAAATTATACATTAAATATATGTTTAACTATACAGCCTAAGACACCCTGATGTTTTATACCAATAATATTATTGTATTTCTCTACAAACAAAACTCTCATCGCACATCTTGTCATCATATGCGACCTCATCCATCTCAAGGCCATTGAGAATTGTGTGGCTGCTGCAGGATTTAGTGTGGGAGAGTTTGCAGCCCTGGTGTTTTCTGGTGCCATGGATTTCGCAGAAGGTGAGCCTCAATAGTCTATCCAATGCTGTGCTATACTTAATTATGAACGGATGGTAAACAATTCTAAGTCGCCATAGTTTTTTTTGTCTTTCATCCTACAGCCCTGTATGCAGTGAAGGTGCGGGCAGAGGCCATGCAGAACGCGTCAGAGCTGATCCCTAGCGGCATGCTGTCGGTAATGGGACGGCCCCAGGCTAAGTACAAACATGCCTGTTTGCAGGCCAGGGAGCACTGCCTTAGCCTGGGCATCAAGGAGCCTGTCTGCAGTGTGGCCAACTACCTTTTCCCCGACGGGAGAGTCATCGCCGGCCACAAAGAGGTAGTGGATGGATGGGGAGTCATTATTCTTTGAAGTTGGGTCACTCTCTTGGGCCACAACATCCTGGCTTTACGTACCTCACATTTATTTGAGATCAGAGTCAAGCAGGCTATAGATATACCTAAATGGGGAAGGAGCTAGGGGTGGAATTGACATTGGGAATGAGTCAGACAGTTCCTCCTGTCCTCCCTCCCTCAGGCACTGAACTTCCTACAACAGAACTCAAGGAAACTTCACTTCCTGCGTGCGCGGCCACTCCCGGTGAGTGGGGCTTTCCACACGGCACTGATGGAGTCTGCCACCGAGCCCCTGAGAGACGTCCTCAGACAGGTGGAGGTACGGAACTTCATCAATCAGTCAATAATATATTTTCAATTTCCAGTTGGTCAATGTACTGTGCAGCCAGGACGTTACAATATACAACATACGTCAAGTATAGAATATCTCCAGTCGTGTTGGTTGAAGTATGGTGGAGTTTACGAGATTTGATTCCTAACATGGACCACAGACAGATTGTCAATTGTATAATTCTGGTTAAAAACATTTACAGTTTCCCTCCATAAATGCCTAAATAAATGTAAAGGAGTGGGAAAATCCTTTACCAAACCCGTCTCTCTACCCATCCCAACTTAGGTACGTCGGCCCGAGATCAACGTGTACTCCAACGTGGACGCCAAGCGCTACATGCATGAGGGCCACGTGTGCAGGCAGCTGGTCAAGCAGCTAGTGTCGCCAGTGAAGTGGGAGCAGACCCTCCACGAGGTGTTCGAGAGGACCCAGGGTCAGAGCTTCCCCCACACCTACGAGGTGGGCCCCGGGAAGAAGCTGGGGGCCACGCTGCAGAAGTGCAACATGAAGGCCTACAAGAGCTACACACACGTGGACGTCACCACCCACGATGACTGAGAGGATTATGGTCTGAGTAGTAAGACGGGACTCATGGATTTGTGAAGAGACTCGTATCAATACAGTACAGTCTACATACTGTACAGTATACACCCATTGACAGTATCCTTCCAGTACTAAAGACATTGACACACATACATTACCTACAGTATACTTCCTTCATTGTGACAGAAATTACTCTGTCCAAATGAACTCATTCAAGTGACCTTGCACCAATTAATAAATACCTGGTATTTATGAGAGTCAAGTCAGTTTGGTTTTTCTCAAGTTTAATTTTTTTCTCAAGTCTTAAAAAAAAAAAAATCCAGCTTCCTTTTAATGGTGTAATAAGCTACATAAGATAGTTGTAGCAATTAAATGTTTAACCAGTAACAGGCCCAATCTTCATAGAAAAGACTGCAGACCAGCAACAGTCTTTAAAACATGCATTAGTTGATAAGACTAAAAACTGTGATCCAGCACAATCAATTCAATAACACACGGTATTTCCTTTTTCTTAAAGTCTATAGTAAAAATTGTTTAAAGATCTCACTCAATTAGGAAATTGTCCAACACAAAACATTGTAGCCAGAAGTCCAGCCGAGGCCCTCAGTGCAACGGTTAGCCTTTCTACTCCTTCCACAATGCAGTGCAAATGGTTGCCGTGGCCACCAGTGCCACAGTGGCAAGCGTTGCTTTGGCCCAACCAAGGCAGTTAGCAGGTTGAATACTGGAAACCTGTGTAGGGGCAAGGGACAACACATGAGTAGTAGTAAGAGACTTATCCCCTACCCCCAATGCACATGAGATGTGAGGGAAGTAGATACTGTAGGTATACGTAATATGCTGGTGGCTCTTACCCAAGCCTCTGCTCTCTGTGTAGCCTGCCTGTGGACAGCAGAGTCCAAACAGGCTTTGGCCACACCGGGCAAACTTTTCACTCCCCAAATCTGTCCTTGTATCCCCCTGATAATGAATTACATGAAATCTTTGTTAACCATATTATTTTCATTTATCGCGTGTTAAATATTTCTTATGTGCAAAATAAGCACTGATTTACTAGTTGTTTGGCACAATAGATCCTGGTCTTTGAGCCCTCTCACCTGTGGATGCTTCTAGTCAGGGCATGGGCAGGACTTGTCACATGGAGAGTTTGTGGCACAGGCCACTGATTAGAGTGTCTCTCTGCCCATTCACGGTCCAGTCTGTCACCCATCTCTGCCAGCTGACAACCTGTAGTCCGGGCAGCCCAGGCATGGATCCTAAAGGAGGGACGGACAGAAATTATGTTCACGAAACATTAGAAATGTGTTCTTTATTCCTTGAGGTAATCAGTGATTGTGTAGCAACAAAGTGTCCACTTTCAACCATTTTGCTTTCGCCCAAAATGCCAGATTAGTGACTACTTCAATGGAGGAGGAAATGAGGGTTCAAATACTGCCTTTGAATGTCTGTTATGACATCATTATAAGAGATAACATCAGCTAAATATGTGTATGTGACCAATAAAATTGGATTTGATTTATGAGAGAGTTTGAGTAAAATGTAACAATTTCTTATCTCGTATCGTCTGTGTAAACTGATCAACAGGTCAGGACTAGAGTGACGTAGCCTCTACCTGAGATTCACATCAGACAGGGTGACGTTGTCCACCTCACTAGGTCCAGCCCTGATGGAAATGGCACGGCATCGCTCTCTTCCGTGCTCCACCATTTTGTTTTCTGAAAAAAGAAAAGAGTTTGCCACACGCATGTCATGAGTTTCAGTGTGTTGCACTCCTAAATTATGTGGAAGCTATGTCAGGACAACAGTTTTTTTGTGTGTGTTAACAGGTGAGTTATTGCACCTAGCTGTGTGTGTGACTATGGTCATAACTTTAACGCCCATAATTATCTACCTGTGTAAATATTGAGTCATGTGACCAGAAGTGTGTTGCCGGGGAGATTATTCAGGTCAGTGCACACAAACTTTCCTCATCCTGAAATGATGTCATCTTCAGGATTCACTGCACAGGATGGGCTCAATGAGGTTTCAAGATACAGTGTGTGCCGTGCGCGACACATAAATAAACACACGTGTGTGTGACCTACATTAGTGCATGTCACGTCAGTTTTTACTAGGAATCTCGATGTGAAACACAAGAGAGTTTAGTGTTGAACACACCCCTGGCTCTGCTCACCTGTCCCTAAACTGTTCTGTCCCTCTGCTCCCGTGCTGTTGGAGAGGTAGTCGCAATGCAAATGGTGGATTTCCATTACTCAAATCAACCAAACGGCTACCATCACAAAACAATTGCTTCCTTGTTTTGTCATCTTAAAATATACATTTGATTTTGTAATAATACATAATGTCTTTACAAATGTAATGTCTAAAACCAATCCAATGAAAGGATGGATTTGTAATTAGTCTTGCTTTAAAATAATTGGCAAATAGAAATAAATACAATAATGTAAAATATATGTAATAAAGATACTATGAATTATTTAACTATTAAATTAATAATAGTATTATTGCTAATAACATCATATATGCCTTAGCTCTACAACATGATCAAATCATAACAATATTATTTGTGGATAGTAATGTTTGATAGGGGTTTGTCAAAACAAGGTGATGTCATCCTCTTCACCAAACAAATATTAGGTCGATTTGAAGATCACACAAGCAAAAAATAGAGTATAATTTGCCCTATTTCAATGTAAAATATTTAAACAATGATATTGTCATCGAGTTTCACATCTATGGAAGAGCAGTACTGCAGTCAATATCTGTCTACACAATGTTCCTTGTCTGACAACAAAGGAACAGGTGCATTGTAGAATAACAAAACATGTAAAACGTACCTATTTTGTAGATTAAAGTAGACGCCGCCCTGTAAAGCAAATAATAGGGGCATTATAGAACAATATCGTGAATATAAAAAATGTTTTGAACATTTCACAGTTGTTTAAAATGTTCCTACTTACAGCAGCGTCCTTTAATCTGTTGTTTTCAGGTAACTGCCACAATTATCAATTCAACAGCCACGCCTATGGCAGTTACACCAGGAAGATCCTTGAGGTGTGTTTCTCTCAACAACCACTAGAGGGCAACACGAGGCGAAAAATGTCCTTGCATGCAAAAAATTGGACCATGTGCATTTAGCCCAACCCTGAGGTGAAACGAGCGAGGAATATTTGACAGTTCGACGCGTCGTCGGTTGCCTGGTTATTCACCCGGAAGAGCACGGTATTCATCCTCCAGCTGACTGGGATGGATCAATAAATCATGATAAGAGATAACTAGCATCCACCCTTTTAGCAGATTAACGTTACATGGGTGAAGTCAATAAATTGAGGATTTCTCCTTTATAATTTGCATTAAATTCCCCTTGAAGGCGATTGAACCAGACATCACGATTGGATGAAAATCATTCTGCTTTGCAGGTGTCTCAGGCAGGGTGGATCCAGCTAGCTGGGACTGATGACAGGTTGTCTGACAAGAAGATTAGAAGATCGATTTCCAGGTAGCTAGCTAAAACTGTTATTTGGTGTGGAAGGATACATAGATACTTAGCTAGCTGACATAACGCGATTGTGTCCAATGCTTTACAGTACACCAAAATGCTACCAAAAGACAGTTGTGAATATAGCACATTAATTCAGTGTTTTTGCGAGATAGCTAACAGCAGTGGCTCATCATGGGCAAAACAATAGACTATTAACGTTAGTTATACCTATGTTTATTACACGTGCTAAGCTCATCTTTGCATGTGTGTTTGTGCTTGCATTGGTGTGTGTGTGTGTGTGTGTGTGTGTGAGAGAGAGAGAGAGAGAGAGAGAGAGGAGGAACCATGGCTAATAAGGTGAAATGGGTGACCGACATTGAGAAATCCGTACTCATCAACAACTTTGAGAAGAGAGGATGGACTCAGGTCACAGAGAGCGAGGACTGGAACTTCTACTGGTAGGCTGTCATTGGAGCTATGGAGCTTTCTCTGAGTGACAATACACAGTGGGTGCTTATGAATGCCAGTGTAGCACATACAGAGATCAGGGTCGTGTTCAGTGGGCACTGATCAGGAGAGAAGAATGCTTTGAAACAGTCATTACTACTTGGTCTTGTCCAATAAAAACGCTCATCTTTTTAAAAAAAATTATTTTATTTGTGCCTACTGAACACAGCCCAGGACAACATAAAAAACAGTACAAATAAATACATAAAGATATTGGTTCAGTGGTAAATTAGACAAATTGCAATGATGTGTAACTGTAAATAACAGATAATGTCGTTCAGAAAAACAGAAATTCCTGATTAATCACAAAAATCCAATCCCTGACTGACTACCCCCGCGAATCTCCATCAGCCTTGGGGAAACCCTGTTTATGATCCGTCTATGCCTCCCTATAGGATGAGCGTCCAGACCATCCGGAACGTGTTCAGTGTGGACACGGGTTACCGTCTCTRGGACGAGCAGATGGTCAACCACTTCCCCAACCACTACGAGCTGACCAGGAAGGACCTGATGATCAAGAACATCAAYCGCTACCGTAAAGATATGGAGAAGGAGGGAAGCCCGCTGGCCGAGAAAGACGAAAACGGGAAATACCTTTATTTAGGTGTTAGTTATGAGCTTTCCCGTACACGCACACTGCTTACTTACAGTATATGTAAATAAATGTGGATGTAAGATACATTTAAATTTCAATTGCACCTGCTACAAGGGGCTCTGARTAGAAGTGTCCCTTTTTCGGMMTCTTGGGCTATAACAGCTAAACTCACTCATTATTTTGTGCTGTTAAACAAATGTCATCAATACTGTCCTTTCATATTTCTCTGCGTTTTTATACTCCCTAACTCCCTCTCTGGTTGTGTCCCAGACTTTGTGCCGGTGACGTTCATGCTTCCAGCGGATTATAATCTGTTTGTGGAGGAATTCCGGAAGAGTCCCTCCAGCACGTGGATAATGAAGCCGTGTGGGAAGGCTCAGGGAAAAGGCATTTTCCTCATCAACAAACTTTCCCAGATCAAGAAGTGGTCCCGAGACAGCCGTACCTCCACGTGAGTGCTGACACACACCCACAACCACACCCACACATACATACAGCTGAAGTCGGAAGTTTACATACACCTTAGCCAAATACATTTAAACTCAGGTTTTCAAAACTCCTGACATTTAATCCTTGTAAAAATGCCCTATCTTAGGTCAGTTAGGATCACCACTTTATTTTAAMAATGTGAAATGTCAGAATAATAGTAGAGAGAATTATTTATTTCAGATTTTATTTATTTCATCACATTCCCAGTGGGTCAGAAGTTTACATACACTCAATTAGTATTTTGTAGCATTGCCTTTAAACTGTTTTACTTGTGTCAAATGTTTCGGCTAGCCTTCCACAAGCTTCCCAAATTAAGTTGGGTGAATTTTGGCCCATTCCTCCTGACAGAGCTGGTGTAACTGAGTCAGGTTTGTCGGCCTCCCTGCTCGCACACGCTTTTTCAGTTCTGCCCACAAATTTTCTATGGGATTGAGGTCAGGGCTTTGTGATGGCCACTCCAATACCTTGGCTTTGTTGTCCTTAAGCCATTTTGGAAGTATGCTTGGGGTCATTGTGCATTTGGAAGACTCATTTGCGACCAAGCTTTAACTTCCTGACTGATGTCTTGAGATGTTGCCTCAATATATCCACATACTTTTCCATCCTCATGATGCCATCTATTTTGTGAAGTGCACCAGTCCCTCCTGCAGCAAAGCACCCCCACAACATGATGCTGCCACCCCCGTGCTTCACGGTTGGGATGGTGTTCTTCGGCTTGCAATCCTTCCCTTTTTCCTCCAAATATAACGATGGTCATTATGGCCAAACAGTTCTATTTTTGTTTCATCAGACCAGAGGACATTTCTCCATGTGCAGTTGCAAACCGTAGTCTGGCTTTTTTGTGGTGGTTTTGGAGCAAAAGCTTCTTCCATGCTGAGCGAATTTTCAGGTTATGTCGATATAGGACTTGTTTTACTGTGGATATAGATACTTTTGTACCTGTTTCCTCCAGCATCTTCACAAGGTACTTTGCTGTTGTTCTGGGATTGATTTGCACTTTTCTCACCTAAGTACGTTCATCTCTAGGAGACAGAATGCGTCTCCTTCCTGAGCGGTATGACGGCTGCGTGGTCCCATGGTGTTTATACTTGTCACGACTTCCTCCGAAGTCGGTCCCTCTCCTTGTTCGGGCGACGTTCGGAGGTCAACGTCACCGGTTTTCTAGCCATCGCCGATCCACCTTTAATTTTCCATTTGTTTTGTCTTGTCTTCCCACACACCTGGTTTCAAMCCCATCAATTACATGTTGTGTATTTAACCCTCTGTTCCCCACATGTCATTGTCCGGTATTGTTTTTTGTAAGTGCTTGTGCACGTTATGTCTGGGGTTTTGTCCCATTATGATTATTGTATTTTGTTCACAGTGATTTTTATCATGAAACTGCGCCGTTGGAACACAGTCTTTGCTCTCCTGCGCCTGACTTCTCTACCGCCAGTACGCACGCCGTACAATATTTATGTACTATTGTTTGTACAGATTAATGTGGTACCTTCAGGCGTTTTTATATTGCTCCCAAGGATGAACCAGACTTGTGGAGGTCTACAATTTTTTTTCTGAGGTCTTGGCTGGTTTCTTTTGATTTTCCCATGATGTCAAGCAAAGAGGCACTGAGTTTGAAGGAAGGCCTTGAAATACATCCACAGATACACCTCCAATTGACTCAAATTATGGCAATTCGCCTATCAGAAGCTTCTAATCAATAACATAATTTTCTGGAATTTTCCAAGCTGTTTAAAAGCAGAGTCAACTTAGTGTATGTAAACTTTGACCAACTGGAATTGTGATACAGTGAATTATAAGTGAAATAATCTGTCTTAAACAATTGTTGGAATAATTACATGTCATGCACAAAGTAATTCCTAACGACTTGCCAAAACTATAGTTTGTTAACAAGAAATTTGTGGAGTGGTTGAAAAACGAGTTTTAATGACTCCAACCTAAGTGTATGTAAACTTCCGACTTCACTGTATATACACACACACCACACAACAACACACACACACACACAACACACACACACACACACACAACACACACACAACACACCACACACACACACAACACACACACACACACACACACACACCTATACTAACTACTGATAAACATGTCCTGTGTGTAACTGCCAACGGTGAGTGTTTGCTTGCATTTGCATAGTCATACAGGTAGTATTACCCCACTACTCTTGAATCTGCTGTTCTCAACASCYTTGTCCYTAGATGAGTTGTCCATAGATAAATGACTGATGCTCTGTWTCCTTTGTTTTTGCWAGGTTTGTAGCGGRCTCAAGTGGCAAGGAGGCCTATGTCATCTCTCTGTACATCGACAACCCACTGCTGATCGGAGGCAAGAAGTTTGACCTGCGTCTCTATGTGTTGGTTACCACCTATCGACCTCTCAAGTGTTACATGTAGGTTTATGATTAACCTAAAYRCTACAYCCRGGTTTCATTTCCCTCAAGTCCTACCGCTCTGAAATGACTGGATAGGTGATAGGTAATAYATAGATAATAACTTAATTGTCCCTATACTAACAGAAACATAGACAGTNATAATAACTTAATTGTCCCTATACTAACAGAAACATAGACAGTCTGTTACATGTAATGCAAATACATCATTATAAACAGTGCAGTATGCATATACTTTTTCATAATTCTGTAATTATGAAAAAGGTGTACCTGTGGATGTATTTCAACGCCTACCTTCAAACTCAGTGCCTCTTTGCTTGACATCATGGGAAAATCAAAAGAAACCAGCCAAGACCTCAGAAAAAAAGTCTGGTTCATCCTTGGAAGCAATATAAAAACGCCTGAAGGTACCACGTTCATCTGTACACACAATAGTACGCAAGAATGAACACCATGGGACCACGAAGCCGTCATACCGCTCAGGAAGGAGACGCGTTCTGTCTCCTAGAGATGAACGTACTTAGGTGCGAAAGTGCAAATCAATCCCAGAACAACAGCAAAGGACCTTGTGAAGATGCTGGAGGAAACAGGTACAAAAGTATCTATATCCACAGTAAAACAAGTCCTATATCGACATAACCTGAAAGGCCGCTCAGCAAGGAAGAAGCTACTGCTCCAAAACCACCACAAAAAAGCCAGACTACGGTTTGCAACTGCACATGGAGAAATGTCCTCTGGTCTGATGAAACAAAAATAGAACTGTTTGGCCATAATGACCATCGTTATGTTTGGAGGAAAAATGGGAGGATTGCAAGCCGAAGAACACCATCCCAATCGTGAAGCACGGGGGTGGCAGCATCATGTTGTGGGGTGCTTTGCTGCAGGAGGGACTGGTGCACTTCACAAAATAGATGGCATCATGAGGAGGGAAAGTATGTGGATATATTGAAGCAACATCTCAAAACATCAGTCAGGAAGTTAAAGCTTGGTCGCAAATGAGTCTTCCAAATTCTGTATAACATTAATAAAGGATATTGCTAGGATAAATGATAACTTCAGCATTTGATCAGATCAGTATTTGACAATTTGGTCCATTTGGACCTTTGTGTTGCTTCCAGGTATAAACTGGGTTTCTGCCGGTTTTGCACAGTGAAGTACACCCCCAGCACTAGTGAACTGGACAACATGTTTGTGCATCTGACCAATGTGGCCATTCAGAGACATGGGGTAAGTGTGTGTGTGTGTGTTGTCAAGACAGATAACATATACACAACACACTAAGTGGGCCTAAAGCAGGCAGAAATGGCTCCTACATAAATATATGAGTTTCTATGTGTATATATTTCTACATGTGTACAATACATCTATACACGTTGCAGGATGACTATAACCATGTCCACGGTGGGAAGTGGACGGTCAGCAACCTGCGTCTGTACCTGGAGAGCACCAGGGGGAAGGAGGTGACCAGCCGACTGTTTGACCAGATCCACTGGATCATGGTGCAGTCCCTAAAGGCNAACCTGCGTCTGTACCTGGAGAGCACCAGGGGGAAGGAGGTGACCAGCCGACTGTTTGACCAGATCCACTGGATCATGGTGCAGTCCCTAAAGGCTGTCGCTGTGAGTGGTCACACACACATACTGAAACAAAAACATGTTCCCCATTTTATCRCTGCTGTGTTGCAGCTGCTCTTCCCTTTTTCACTCCTGTCCCACACACTCAACACACTAACTTCCTTTTTCCCTCTAAACACTCCCTCTCCCTCTCCCTCTCTCTCTCTCTTCACAGCCCGTCATGAACAATGATAAACATTGCTTTGAGTGTTATGGATATGACATCATCATCGATGACAAGCTGAAGCCATGGCTTATTGAGGTGAGGCGCCCACCCACACACACACTGTAATTACATGACATAGGCAAAAATTATGTCTCTCTTATTGTGAACATACTATAGTTTTACTCACTAATTCTAGTTCCTGCTAAGATGAGCTTGTGTCAAAATGTTTTCTTTGTTCTGCATTGTTTGTGAAGTGAAACCAGTGCTGCGTTCCTTTCTCTGGCAAGTTTAATATCCTTAGGGTTGACTTTTCTCTCTGTGTGTGGGTGTTTGTATATGTGTGTGTGTTTGTGTGTGTGTGTGTGTGTGTGGGTGTTTGTATATGTGTGTGTGTTTGAAGTGTGTTTGACTTAAACCTGCTCAAGGCAATGTACAGAAAACAAACAGTACTCTGGTTCACCAGCAGTTATGTATGTTTTTAGGATTTAGGAATGGCACAATGAAACAATTGTCTGTTGTTATGAGCGTTGGACTAGTAACCGAAAGGTTGCAAGTTCAAGTCCCCAAGCTGACAAGGTAAAAATCTGTCGTTCTGCCCCTGAACAGGCAGTTAACCCACTGTTCCTAGGCCGTCATTGAAAATAAGAATTTGTTCTTAACTGACTTGCCTAGTTAAATAAAGGTGTGTGTGTGTGTGTGTGTGTGTGTGTGTGTGTGTCTTTCTGCGATTGGTCTCTCTTTTTCTCTCTCTTAGTTGTCCATGTGGGTGTCTGTGTGCCAGTATATTTACAACCCACACCCACCGTTTCTGCTAATACATTGTCCGTGTGGTACATTTCCTGCCTGATAAGCAGCTCCCAGTTCCTATGGGGACCGATAGGAAATGAAAACAGTGAAATAGTGAGGTCATTCCTGCCTGTTACTAGTCTCCAGTACTTTGTACTCTACTCATACTCAGGACAGAACTTTCCATGCTGGCCCGTGTGTACATAATGACTAATGCTTATCCTGACCTGTGCTCTCTTGCGTGTGTGTGTGTGTGTGTGTGTGTGCTGTCTCTTATACACATCTAGATGTGTATAAGAGACAGGTGTGTGTGTGTGTGTGTGTGTGTGCGTGCGTGCGTGCGTGCGTGCGTGCGTGCGTGCGTGCGTGTGTCTATTCCGCGTTTGTCCTCCAGGTTAACGCTTCTCCGTCGCTTACCTCCAGCACAGCTAACGACCGGATCCTGAAGTACAATCTGATCAATGACATTCTCAACATCGTCACACCCAACGGGGACATTCCCGACTGCCGCTGGAACCGCAGCCCACCCCGAGAGGCCCTGGGCAACTACCAAGTCCTGTGAGTGACAGCCCCCTCCTATCACAGCGCTTGAGGGAGAAAACAGGCCTGTGGCGTGTTCAGCAGGACGCAGCGTTTCAGAATATTTAGATAGAATTATGCTATGCTTCTCTGACATGTAGAATATGGAATCAAGTCGGATCTAATCATGGCATTTATATCTGCAACATTTGACAACGTTTGACTACGGAACGTGGCCCAGGGTAAAAAAACAACACTATTTGTAAAAAAAAAAAAAATACTGGAGTGCCAGATGGGCAGGGTTTGCCGTTTTGGAACTATTGGTCCATCAAGCCAGGATTAACGGTTAGAGAAAATACCTATAACCGTGAACTGATTCAGGATCAGATGAACTGAAACAAGCCATCTACGATTCACCGCATAGCAGCTTCTAGTCATTGTTGCACACAGCCTTTTACCTCAGAGGTACATTTTTGTTGTGACGTTATCACTATATTGTCTTTATACTTCCTATATCCGGCATCCTTACTTATTTTATGAGTTGGATAACACTTTGGGAGGGATCTTAGACCATTCCTACATACAGAATCCACAGGAGGTTGGTGGCACTATAATTGGGGAGAACGGGCTCTTGATAATGGCTGGAGCAGAATGAGTGAAGTGGTATCAAAACCATCAAACACATGGTTTCCATTTATTCTGTTCCAGGCGTTATTATGAGCCGTCCTCCCCTCAGCAGCCTCCACTGACAGAATCCTTCCAGATCCTTGATATACTTCGTCTGCGCTTATAGACTGCCCTCTTCAATTACATTTACATTTACATTTAAGTCATTTAGCAGACGCTCTTATCCAGAGCGACTTACAAATTGGTGCATTCACCTTATGAATATCCAGTGGAACAACCACTTTACAATAGTGCATCTAACTCTTTTAAGGGGGGGGGGGGGGGGGGGGTTAGAAGGATTACTTTATCCTATCCTAGGTATTCCTTAAAGAGGTGGGGTTTCAGGTGTCTCCGGAAGGTGGTGATTGACTCCGCTGACCTGGCGTCGTGAGGGAGTTTGTTCCACCATTGGGGTGCCAGAGCAGCGAACAGTTTTTGACTGGGCTGAGCGGGAACTGTACTTCCTCAGAGGTGGGAGGCGAGCAGGCCAGAGGTGGATGAACGCAGTGCCTTGTTTGGGTGTAGGGCCTGATCAGAGCCTGAAGGTACGGAGGTGCCGTTCCCTCACAGCTCCGTAGGCAAGCACCTGGTCTTGTAGGCGATGCGAGCTTCAACTGGAAGCCAGTGGGAGAGCGAGGAGCGGGGTGACGTGAGGAGAACTTGGGAAAGTTGAACACCAGACGGGCTGCGGCGTTCTGGATGAGTTGTAGGGGTTTAATGGCACAGGCAGGGAGCCCACGCACACAGCGAGTTGCAGTAATCCAGACGGGAGATGACAAGTGCCTGGATTAGGACCTGCGCCGCTTCCTGCGTGAGGCAGGGTCGTACTCTGCGAATGTTGTAGAGCATGAACCTACAGGAAGGGTCACCGCCTTGATGTTAGTTGAGAACGACAGGGTGTTGTCCAGGATCACGCCAAGGTTCTTAGCACTCTGGGAGGAGGACACAATGGAGTTGTCAACCGTGATGGCGAGATCATGGAACGGGCAGTCCTTCCCGGGAGGAAGAGCAGCTCCGTCTTGCCGAGGTTCAGCTTGAGGGTGTGATCCGTCATCCACACTGATATGTCTGCCAGACATGCAGAGATGCGATTCACCACCTGGTTATCAGAGGGGGAAAGGAGAAGATTAATTGTGTGTCGTCTGCATAGCAATGATAGGAGAGACCATGTGAGGATATGACAGAGCCAAGTGACTTGGTGTATAGCGAGAATAGGAGAGGCTAGAACAGAGCCCTGGGGGACACCAGTGGGAGAGCACGTGGTGCGGAGACAGATTCTCGCCACGCCACCTGGTAGGAGCGACCTGTCAGGTGGACGCAATCCAAGCGTGGGCCGCGCCGGAGATGCCCAACTCGAGAAGGGTGGGAGGGGATCTGATGGTTCACAGTATCAAAGGCAGCCGATAGGTCTAGAAGATGAGAGCAGAGAGAGAGAGTTAGCTTTAGCAGTGCGGAGCGCCTCCGTGACACAGAGAAGAGCAGTCTCAGTTGAATGACTAGTCTTGAAACCTGACTGATTTGGATCAAGAAGGTCATTCTGAGAGAGATAGCAGGAGAGCTGGCCAAGGACGGCACGTTCAAGAGTTTTGGAGAGAAAAGAAAGAAGGGATACTGGTCTGTAGTTATTGACATCGGAGGGATCGAGTGTAGGTTTTTTCAGAAGGGGTGCAACTCTCGCTCTCTTGAAGACGGAAGGGACGTAGCCAGCGGTCAAAGGATGAGTTGATGAGCGAGGTGAGGTAAGGGAGAAGGTCCGGAAATGGTCTGGAGAAGAGAGGAGGGGATAGGGTCAGCGGCAGGTTGTTGGGCGGCCGGCCGTCACAAGACGCGAGATTTCATCTGGAGAGAGAGGGAGAAAGAGGTCAAAGCACAGGGTAGGGCAGTGTGAGCAGAACCAGCGGTGTCGTTTGACTTAGCAAACGAGGATCGGATGTCGTCGACCTTCTTTTCAAAATGGTTGACGAAGTCAATCCGCAGAGAGGAGGAGGGGGGAGGAGGGGGGGAGGAATTCAGGAGGGAGAGAAGGTGGCAAAGAGCTTCCTAGGGTTAGAGGCAGATGCTTGGAATTAGAGTGGTAGAAATTGGCTTTAGCAGCAGAGACAGAAGAGGAAGAATGTAGAGAGGAGGGAGTGAAAGGATGCCAGGTCCGCAGGGAGGCGAGTTTTCCTCCATTTCCGCTCGGCTGCCCGGAGCCCTGTTCTGTGAGCTCGCAATGAGTCGTCGAGCCACGGAGCAGGAGGGGAGGACCGAGCCGGCCTGGAGGATAGGGGACATAGAGAGTCAAAGGATGCAGAAAGGAGGAGAGGAGGGTTGAGGAGGCAGAATCAGGAGAAAGGTTGGAGAAGGTTTGAGCAGAGGGAAGAGTGATAGGATGGAAGAGGAGAGAGTAGCGGGGAGAAGAGAGCGAAGGTTGGGACGGCGCGATACCATCCGAGTAGGGGCAGTGTGGGAAGTGTTGGATGAGAGCGGAGGGAAAAGGATACAAGGTAGTGGTCGGAGACTTGGAGGGGAGTTGCAATGAGAGTAGTGGAAGAACAGCATCTAGTAAAGATGAGGTCAAGGCTATTGCCTGCCTTGTGAGTAGGGGGGAAGGTGAGAGGGTGAGGTCAAAGAGGAGAGGAGTGGAAAGAAGGAGGCAGAGAGGAATGAGTCAAAGGTGACGTGGGGAGGTTAAAGTCACCCAAGAACTGTGAGAGGTGAGCCATCCTCAGGAAAGGAACTTATCAGGGCGTCAAGCTCATTGATGAACTCTCCAAGGGAACCTGGAGGGGAATAATTGATAAGGATGTTAAGCTTGAAAGGGCTGGTAACTGTGACAGCATGGAATTCAAAGGAGGCGATAGCCAGATGGGTCAGGGGAGAAAGAGAAAATGTCCACTTGGGAGAGATGAAGGATCCAGTGCCACCACCCCGCTGACCAGAAGCTCTCGGGGTGTGCGAGAACACGTGGGCAGACGAGGAGAGAGCAGTAGGAGTAGCAGTGTTATCAMTGGTAATCCATGTTTCCGTCAGTGCCAAGAAGTCGAGGGACTGGAGGGAAGCATAGGCTGAGATGAACTCTGCCTTGTTGGCCGCAGATCGGCAGTTCCAGAGGCTGCCTGAGACCTGGAACTCCACGTGGGTCGTGCGCGCTGGMACCACCAGGTTAGAGTAGCAGCGGCCACGCGGTGTGAAGCGTTTGTATGGTCAATTCAAACCACAGCTTTTCAATAGGTTTCTACTTTTGATTTTGGAGCCAATTAACCATTTCTTTGTGGATTTTAAAGTGTGCTTGGGGTTATTGTATTGCTGGAAGTTCCACATGCGGCCAAGTTTCAGCTTCCTGGCAGAGGCAACCAGGTTTTTGTCAATAATATCCTGATACTAGGTAAAGTTCATGATGCCGTTGACTTTAACAAGGACCCCATGACCAGTGGAAGCAAAATAGCCCCGTAAGATACACCACCAAACTTTACAGTAGGTACTGGGTTCTTTTCTGCTCATGCATTCTCATTTCGATGCCAAACCCACCACTGGTATGCGTGGCCAAAGATCTCTATTTTTGCTCATCTTTATCAAGGGTGTCAATAATTTCGTACCCCACTGTAGCTCTTTCCAGTACTCTGTCTTACACATACACTCTTAGAAAAAAAGGTGATATCTAGGACCTAAAACTGTTCTTCGGCTATCCACATAGGAGAACCCTTTGAAGAACCCTTGGAACACAAAAGAGTTCTACCTGGAACCAAAAAAGGTTCTACCTGGAATCAAAAAGGGTTCTCCTATGGGGGCAGCCAAAGAACCCTTTTGGAAGCCTTTTTTCTAAGAGTACTCCCTCTCTCTATTCTCTGTCTCTCTCTGTCTCTTCCCCTCCCTTCCTGCCTTTGTCTCTCTCTCTCACCACTCTCTCCCACCCTGCCTCTCTCTGTCTTCCCCTCCGTCCCTGCCTCTCTCTCTCTCCCTGCCTCCCTCCCTCTATCTCTCCCTTCCTCAGGTATGACGAGGAGCAGGCGCTGAGCGAGAATGCAGAACGTGACCTACGGAGTCGCTCAGGCCAGTCGCTGGGGTCTAAGGGAACGGCGAAGGTGGGCACCGGGCCTCGCCCAGCTGCCGCCACCTGGAAGTGAGGTGGTAATGTCCAACGCCTCACTGTGCCTCACTGTCCCTTCACTGACCTCTCGTTGCGCTTCCTGTGTCATTCATGGGGGAAAGGGGGTCGGGGGCAAGGGACAACCCAGACAGAGGGATGGAAGGATGACAGGGAGGGAGGGAGAGGACCCAGTAAGCTCTGAGGACCCTGACATGTATCACAAGCAAGGGCACTTGTGTGTGTCAGTAAAGAAAGGGTCACACACACTCACGTTTAGCAGAAGCTCTGTATAATACACTAAATAATAGCATTTATCAACCTTTTATATAGCAATGGGAAAGGGACATTCTCAGATGACTGTTAGAGGATTTCATCAATGCATTGAATAATGTTTACATATATTGTTGTGGAATTGTCTGACTTTAATGTTTTTGATGTTTTCAAGCAGAATATTTGCTAGGTTAAGACACATTGACGTGTGTAATTATTCTGTTCATGTCTGAAAACCGACAGGTCACCACTTTATTTTGAAATGCATGACCCGAAAAGCATTTGCTATTTGTTGACTGTATAAAACATAGTGTAATGGACAATGCTAACATCAAACAAAAGTAAGACTGGAAAGTGAGCTTTGAAGCGTTTGCTTTTCAAGCCACTGGAGTAGGCTATAAAGTGTATAAGACTACAGTATGCATAGGACAGTCAATGTATTGGAATTACTTTTACAAAACTGAGAGACTTGTTCAATGTTTGGTTATACAACTTTACTTTTGAGTTGTTACTCATAAGTTCACCGTTGGGATAAAGAAATGCTTTCACAGTTAAATATCTGGATATAAAGTGATGAGGTCAGCTCTTCAAACGTTGAAATACCTTTCATTTTGTGTTGTGGATGACATTGCCATGCCAACATATATTTTCCTGTGGTGTGACCTTGGAGGGGTGACCTCGAAACCAGGGTTGCGTCCCAAAGGGCACCCTATTACCTATGGGCCCTGGTTAAAAGTAGTGCACTATATAGGGAATAGGGTGCCATTTGAGACACTGACCAGCACACCCTTGGTCTGCTTGTGTGTTTAAGATAATCCCATTCTGGTTACAGTGTGTGGTCACCTCGAGCGGTTGGCATACAAGAAACTAAAGCTGAAGTGGCTACTGAGCTATAACAGACTGAACCATTCTGATTGTGTGAAAGTGAAAGAAAAAAAAATGTCACCTTTATTTAAATAGGCCATGGTGGCGAAGCAATTACAAAATAGCAATTAAACACTGGAATGGTAGGATGTACAGAGGATGAATGTGCAAGTAGAGATACTGGGGTGCAAAGGAGCTAAATAAATAAATACAGGATGGGGATGAGGTTGATTGGATGGGCTAATTACAGATGAGCTATGTACAGGTGCAGTGATATGTGAGCTGCTCTGACAGCTGGTGCTTAAAGCTAGTGAGGGAGGTAAGAGTCTCCAGCTTCAGAGATTTTTGCAGTTCGTTCCAGTCATTGGCAGCAGAGAACTGGAAGGAGAAGCGGCCAAAGGAGGAATTGGCTTTGGGGGTGACCAGTGAGATATACCTGCTGGAGCGCGTGCTACGGGTGGGTGCTGCTATGGTGACCAGTGAGCTGAGATAAGGCGGGGCTTTACCTAGCAGAGACTTGTAGATGACCTGGAGCCAATGGGTTTGGCGACGAGTATGAAGCGATAGCCAGCCAACGCAGAGTAATACAGGTCACAGTGGTGGGTAATATATGGGCTTTGGTGACAAAACGGATGGCACTGTGATAAACTGCATCAATTTGTTGAGTAGAGTGTTGGAGGCTATTTTATAGATGAAATCGCCGAAGTCGAGGATCGGTAGGATGGTCAGTTTTACGAGGGTATGTTTGGCAGCATGGTGAAGGATGCTTTGTTGCGAAATAGGAAGCTGATTCTGATGTGTAATTTTGGATTGTAGATGCTTAATGTGAGTCTGGAAGGGAGTTTACAGTCTAGCCAGACACCTAGTATTTGTAGTTGTCCACATATTCTAAGTCAGAACCGTCCAGAGTAGTGATGCTGGACGGGCGGGCAGTGATCGGTTTAGAGCATGCACTTAGTTTTACTTGCATTTAAGAGCAGTTGGAGGCACGGAAGGAGTGTTGTATGGCATTGAAGCTCGTCTGGAGGTTAGTTAACACAGTGTCAAAGAAGGGCCAGAAGTATACAGAATGGTGTCGTTGCTGCTAGAGGTGGATCAGAGAATCACCAGCAGCGAGAGCGACATCATTGATGTATACAGAGAAGAGAGTCGGCCCAAGAATTGAACCCTGTGGCACCCCATATCGACTGCAAGGAGTCATACAAACAGGCCCTCCGATTTGACACACTGAACTCTATCAGAGAAGTAGTTGGTGAACCAGGCAAGGCAAACATTTGAGAAACCAAGGCTGTTGAGTCTGCCAATAAGCATGTGGTGATTGACAGAGTCGAAAGCCTTTGCCAGGTCAATGAATACAGCTGTACAGTAATGTATCTTATCGATGGCGGTTATGATATCGTTTAGGACCTTGAGCGTGGCTGTGGTGCACCCATGACCAGCTCTGAAACCAGATTGCATAGCGGAGAAGGTACGGTGGGATACGAAGTGGTCGGTAATCTGTTTGTTGACTTGGCTTCCGAAGACCTTAGAAAGGCAGGGTAGGATAGATATAGGTCTGCAGCAATTTGGGTCTAGAGTGTCTCCCCCTTTGAAGAGGGGGATGACCGCGGCAATTTCCAATCTTTGGGAATCTCAGACGATACGAAAGAGAGGTTGAACAGGCTAGTAATAGGGGTTGCAACAATTTCAGCAGATCATTTTAAAAAGAGAGGGTCCAGATTGTCTAGCCCGGCTGATTTGTAGGGGTCCAGTTCTTTAAGAACATCAGCTATCTGGATTTGGGTGAAGGAGAAATGGGGAAGGCTTGGGCGAGTTGCCGTGGGGAGTGCAGGGCTGTTGACCGGGGTAGGGGTAGCCAGGTGGAAAGCATGGCCAGCCGTTGAAAAATGCTTATTGAAATTCTCAATTATAGTGGATTTATCGGTGGTGACAGTGTTTCCTAGCCTCAGTGCAGTGGGCAGCTGGGAGAAGGTGCTCTTATTCTCCATGGACTTTATAGTGTCCCAGAACTTTTTTGAGTTTGTGCTACAGGATGTAAATTTCTGCTTGAAAAAGCTAGCCGTAGCTTTCCTAACTGCCTGTGTATATTTGTTCCTGACTTCCCTGAAAAGTTGCATATCACGGGGGCTATTCGGGTGCTCGTGTTTACGGATTTGGGGTTGTACCTGGTGGGTTCATTGATAATTTGTGAGAGATTGAGGGCATCAAGCTTAGATTGTAGGATGGCCGGGGTGTTAAGCATGTCCCAGTTTAGGTCACCTAGCAGCACTAGCTCTGAAGATAGATGGGAGGCAATCAGTTCACATATGGTGTCCAGGGCACAGCCGGGGGCAGAGGGTGGTCTATAGTAAGCGGCAACGGTGAGAGACTTGTTTCTGGAAAGGTGGATTTTTAAATGTAGAAGCTCGAATTGTTTGGGTACAGACCTGGATAGTTAGACAGCAGTAGATTGCAACACCGTCCCCTTTGGCAGTTCTATCTTGTTGGAAAATGTTATAGTTAGGGATGGAAATTTCAGGGGTTTTGGTGGTCTTCCTGAGCCAGGATTCAGACACGGCTAGGACATCCGGGTTGGCAGAGTGTGCTAAGGCAGTGATTAAAACAAACTTGAGGAGGCTTCTAATGTTAACATGCATGAAACCAAGGCTTTTACGGTTACAGAAGTCAGCAAATGATAGCGCTTGGTGAATGGGAGTGGAGCTAGGCACTGCAGGGCCTGTATTAACTTCCAAATTACCAGAGGAGGAGTAGGATAAGGGTACGGCTAAAGGCTAAAATAACTGGTTGTCTAGTACGTTCAGAACAGAGAGTAAAAGGAGCAGATTTCTGGGCACGGTAGAATAGATTCAAGGCATAATGTACAGACAAAGATATGGTAGGATTTGGATACAGTGAGGGTAAACCTGTGCCTAGAGTGACGATGAAAGAGATATTGTCAATAGAAATATCATTTAAACCAGGTGATGTCACCGCATGTGTGGTAGGTGGAACTAAAGTGTTAAATAAGGCGTATTGAGCAGGGTTAGAGGCTTTACAGTGAAATAAGGCAGTAAATACTAACCAAAACATCAATGGACAAGGCATATTGACGTTAGCGAGAGGCATGCGTAGCCGAGTGATCATAGGAGTTCAGTGAGTGGCTTCAGGCAGCTTGCGGGCCGGGGCTAGCAAGCTAACAGAAGGGCCTTGGAGGGACGTCGCGACGAAAGAAAGTGTGTTGTGGCCCCCTCGTGCTATTACATCGGCAGACGGATCAGCAGGGCTCCGTGTAGTAAACCAGGCCAATTGGCAGAATAGGTATAGTGGCCAAAGAATTTGTCCGGTGGGCCTCTTAAGCTAACAGTCCGATGTGCTCTGGACAGCTAGCAGGCCGATGTGCTCTGGACAGCTAGCAGGCCGCGGCTAGCATGCTAGCGGATGGGATTTCGGGACGAAACGACGGCGGAGCCAGTTGAGAAAAACCCCATTGGGCGAATCACGTCGGTGGTCCAGTCGTAATGAGCCAGTTGGCAAAAAGAGGTATTGTAGCCCAAGTAGTGGCTGGTGGACCTCTTTGACTAGCTGGGAGATGGGCCTAGCAAGGCTAGCACCAGGCTAATTGGTTATTGCTTCGGGACAGTGACGTTAGCCAGGAGTGGCCACTCGAATAGCAGCTAGCTAGCTGCGGTGATCCAGGTGGGGGAAAAAAACGTTCAGAGCTTGCGGTAGGAATCCTGAGATATGGAGAAAAATAAGTCCGAATTGCTCTGGTTTGAGTCGCGCTGTGCAGACTGGCGAGAGTTGTCCGTGCTAGAGGTGGCTGATGGCCGCTAGCTGACTACAAGCTAGTTAGCTGGCTAGCATCTGTTGGGGTTCCGGTTCAGACGACGGTTCAGAAGACGGATCAGCACTATATGGTGGGTATAGTGGCAAAATAATTTGTCCGATGGGCCTCTTAAACTAACATGATGTAATAATCCATAGAGTATTTTTATTCATGTCTTACCATACATCCCACCCCACCTCACTGTGGTCCCCAGAGTTGTTAAAGGGATAGTTCACCCAAAGGAAACCATTATGTAATTTTGTAATTTGGGTGAATTATCACTTTAACAGTCACCATTAGGTTTTGCCTTTAATGACGTGGGCTTTTTTGTATAGAAGACTGTACCATGTTTTATATATACTAATATGGTGCTGCTGCCTTCGTCTTACAGATGGTTTTAGTACACAATGAAATATACACTGTTACATTAAAATAACGTATTTTGATGTACTTTTTACACTATTTGGTTATGCATTTCATGTCATCCTTTTACCCTCATTCTTTGTTGCATACAGGTAGCTGCAATTATATTTTTCTATATACATGTACTGAATATAGGAATTATAACATGCAATGTTTTTGGTTTTTAAATGTATAAATAATTCCTGGTGCCTCAAATGTCTGCATGTAATAAATCCAATTAAACAATGGGGAATTTGTGTAAATCTCTATTTTTTGGGGGTCACCTGTGTGCATTAGACAGATTCCCACACCTAACACGGACTGTGTCAGAGCACTCTGAATTTGAGAGGGATTACATTTCCCCATCTCTCAGCTGTATACCAAAACAAGTGGCAGGGCTGCCGTTTTCTAAACAATATCAGTGGCCATATATTAATTTTGTTTGCGGTTCTTGAAATTTCAACTATTATTTTGAAGGTTTTCTATTTTGCATACCGGAAAAGATGGTGGGTGCGTTGATGCTGCGGCTCCTGTTGCTGGTAAGAAAAAAACTGGTAAAAGGTTAGTTAGCCAGCTAAATACAGCTAATTTATTCATTGATTCGGGTCTCTCAAGAGGAGCGGAACTCTTCAAGGTAAAGTGATAGCATGTCCAGCTATATCTAATACCTATTTTGTTCATTTGGAATTTGGTTTTTAAACTTTACAGCAACTGTACGAAAGTTTTTCTATGTAACATTACCAGAAGCAAGCTATTTAGCTGACGTTAGCCACTACTATCCAACCAGCTAGAAGGTGGGGTATGAAACTGCTAAGTTAACGTTAGCTAGCTAACGAACTATGGTTGACATAGCAGTACGGTCGGTAACTAGCTAACGTTAGATCTAACTAGTTAACGTTACTTGTTATGGGTCCTGGTAGATGGTTACCTAGTTAGTTAGGTAGCTAACTAACGTCAGCTAATGATTTAGTTAGCCCGCTACCTAGTCCTAGTAAACTATTACTAGCATAATAGCTAATTGTTTACTTACGAGCTGACTTAACTCTCTAACTAGGGAACTAAAATATTGGATCGGGAGTATTTGTTAGGGTATACTTTTAGTTAGCTCAAGATCTGTCTGTCTGACTACAGCCCTTGCGTCGGTGACTGATGAAAGAAGGGCGGGGCAGGCTTCAGAAGTAACGATAACCCAGCTGTCATCTCATGCAGTCTAAGTTCAGAGTCAACTAATCACCACAAATGTTCTGTGTCTAGCGATCTTCTGTCACAGGGTAGAAGTTTCTATCTAAAAAGCAAGTTAGTTTTCACTTTAAAACTGACTTATGAATTCAATCACTTTTTTTACTTTAACAAAACCTTGGTTCGCACCTAATATAAATCATTGGTTCACACTAAATGGCCAAGTGGTACTGTCAAAATGTGTGGTTTAGGTTTAAAATCTGATTTTAACAAGATGCATTTTAGAAATAGGAGTTTGACCCCAAACCTTCCCTTGAGAGAAGTGGAATGGAAGTGACTTTTTGGACCTGAATGCCAAAACATTCAGGAGATGGAGATTCTCAAAGTTGACTGGACCCATTTTGCATATCTGACCCGTTTTGATATKATTTGAAAGRTTAAAKAACAGGGTTGTCAAACTATAGGATTTAAAYTACCATCCATCATCATRGTTATKATTRYTCACCTGGAAGTTGGAGTGGCATTGTACTCATTTTGTTTCTATGGTGACCGGGCCCTTAACATCATGCCAGCACAGCACATGGGCTTCCACAGGAAAGTGACCAGAAAGCTGCTCACATCTGTGATGTCACTTAATCCAGTATTTCCCCCCATTATGTGTCTCCCTCGGTTGGCACTTTAACATGGAAAATGCCTGTAAGAGTGAAACAAATGCAATTGTTTAAGCCTGCCCCTTGGTCCAAAGTTTTTGGGTAGGGTTGACTGCTGGTGGTGTCAGTGACTTTGTTATCCAAGTAGAGAGAATCTAGGCTACACACATTCATTGAGCACAGTTTTGAGTCTCTCAACTTTGAGTTCTTGACTCTAATCCACTGATCCCCACTGGGGACAGGGTTTGCCATACAGAGAGGGTCCACTATAAGCCCTGTTCGGTCATTGTGAGATCAACAGCAGCAATGTACAGCTTCATCACCAAGGAGTACAAGGTTGACTGACTGACACAGTGAAAAAACAATCCAAGTTTACAAACTGTGGTTGCTATGGAAACACTTCACTCCTCTAAAGTCGATTGTGTGCAAGTCAGAAGTTTACCCAATCTATTCCAGAACACCCCCATAGGGATTTCTAAATATGGTGTCCCACTGTGAACTAACATAATATGGTAGGGATGGCAGCAATCATTGCAAAATACATCTCAACACATGATTATTTTAGGA
The DNA here is from genome assembly GCF_002910315.2 of Salvelinus sp. IW2-2015. Classification (NCBI taxonomy): domain Eukaryota; kingdom Metazoa; phylum Chordata; class Actinopteri; order Salmoniformes; family Salmonidae; genus Salvelinus; species Salvelinus sp. IW2-2015. Next base: position 576,091 of record NC_036840.1, on the reverse strand, counting down.
AACAAAAGAAGGAAATGGAAACGGATATATTTTTCTTATGAAAAAACGACCTCAGGACTACAGTAGAAGGACATTTGCTAATCGGTTGATGACCTAGTAGCAAAATTGTACCCTTGTCTTTACATTCCGTTGCCATGATAAGGCTCTGAAGAAACAGTGCTAACATTCACCCTATGCAGGCCTGTGTCTATACTAAGGCCAGAGAGTAGAACCATAGAGATGACAAGTTTGGCCATTTCAGCAAAATGACAGATAATTCAATGGCAGCCATGTTATCACCTCCTGGAAGATAGCAAAAGATAATCCTGAATTGTCACAATGATCCACTAAAACCCTACATCTGAATACTCCTCAAGAACTGATCATGCAATGGTCAGAGGCAGCAACAGGACATTCAGCATTGCGTCCCAATTCTCCACCCTTTTCCAAAAGTGTGCACTTACTAGCACACTTCCCGTCATGGATTTAAAAGCATTGGAAGGGTCAAAGCATTGGCTAGAGGGAGTTTTCACTGTAATCCATGAAGGGTGTTCAAGTGCTCACTTTGGGAGAAGGTTGGAGAATTGGGACTCAGCCAGCGGCTTCTAATCAGGGTTCATTTGCGGTTTAGTGTATACATGTAGGCCTACTTGTACAATGTATGGCTGGTCTTGGCTCCATTCCACATTTATGATATCTCCTACTACAGCCCTAAGGCTTGTTCTGGGGCCATATGTATCAACGGTCTCAGAGTAGGAGTGCTGATTTGGGTAGGTAGCCTTGCACGAGCATTGGCAGATATCTGCTGTTTCTGTAACGTGAGGCAGCTTGATGTACAAGTACACCCCCTGGACAGGATGCTAGTCTATCACAGAGCCTTATCTCCATTCTATCTGCTGTTTCTGTAGCGTGAGGCAGCTTGATGTACAAGTACACCCCCTGGACAGGATGCTAGTCTATCACAGGACCTTACCTCCATTATATCTCCTTAATGCTGAGTGTCAAGCATAGATGCATTGGGTCCCATTTTACAGTCTTTGTTATAACTCGATCAAACTCCCAACCTTCCAATCTCAGGGTGGTCACTCTTACCACAAGGCCACTGAGTTGGTTGGGGAGCGCTGATTTAAGGATCAGTATAATAAATCATACATTGACAGGGGGAACCTGATCCCAGATCAGCAGCACTCCTACTCGGACCTGGACCTCACTCTGGCGTCTGTGTTCTTCTTTCTTCTCTTTTAACTTCACACCCAAAAGAGAGGAAGTGTTATTTTCCTGGTCAGGCCAAACAGTGTGTAACATCTGTGATTGGGGCCTCCCCTGCTCACATAGTCAGTGAGTCACTGGCAGGCAACAAGGAAGTGTCTCCTTTTGTAACAGGGAGACTAATCAGACACGACACCCCTCCAAGGTAACTTGTTGCCATTGTGTGTTGAGGTAGACTACTCTGGATCAGTGTAGGGCTGTGACGATATTAGTATCGTGACATTGTTTCCATGGAAACCATGAAGCAGACAACTCTTTGGTCTGTTAACTTGGTGTAACAAATTGTGTTCTATAACTTGGAAAATAAATAAATGGGACTCTGGATGACAACATAATGATGTTTGTTTCCAACATTAGGGATGTTTCCCTAAAGAAGTCAAATCTGCTTTGTGTTTTGTTTCCTTGCCACAATAGTAACGAGTATCTCGATACTGGTATCGTCCTGGCCCTAGATCAGTGTTTGTTTTTCATCTTATAATGTATTAGGTTAGTGCAAAACTAGGGTGGCTGATCAGAAATCAGAGTTTAATGGCAGAATGGGCAGGGGAGATGTGTGATTATGTCAAATTCTTATCTAAAGTGATGCCCTGCGATGTGTTGTTGCTGTCTGATGTGTGTGAACTCCGTTTCAGGGACAGGAGTGGTGAACACAGTGGTGAACACACACTCCCGTCTCTAAATACACACCACTGTCTTTGTGTGAGAGGTGCTTATTTATAAGGGCATGATTGTGAGATCTGTGAGATCTGTCTGGGGCTGTGTTTGAGAACTCACACACAATCTCACACACACACACACACACACACCTTGCTCGAGGACAGGCATGCTTGTGCCTGTCAGCAGACATGCTTGTGCATGACATGCTTGTGAGCTTCGCTATATTGCCTGCAGTGGAGTTATGAACAGATCAACATCCTAACATGTGTACCCCACTGTCCCTGTCTCTTTTATAGATTTCTATTAGAGCACGGTCTTTCTCTCTGGGGCTGCTAAAGAGGACAGACCTGACGCTATGAATAGTGGGATGGACAGGGTCTGTTTGCCAGGATTTTGTGTGGCTGAGTTCAGACCAGTAACCAGTAGTACAATGCCCTGAGCCCAGAGTTGCCTAAGAGCATTCCAGCACTGTCCGTCTACCGCAAACGGCTATCTGTGGAGAGTAGTCAGCTTCAGAAATAGAATAGAAAAGAATTGATGCCCACTCATAGACGGTAGGCTATGTTTAGCCGTCCACCCATGTCATTTAGCCAACACTGAGGATCCTCTCTATTTGGACTTAGCCTACCAGTCATCTCCCACATCACCTTGTTACTAACTCTCTCGCTCATCTTATTCTCTTGTTATCTTTTGTTATTTTTTCCACCTCTTTCTGTCTTTTTATTCTCATTCAGTTTCACTCTATTTCCCACATTCTCTCTCTCAATCACCCCCCTCTCTCTCTGTCTCTCTATATCTCTGTACAAATATCTCTGTCTCTCTATCTCTCTGTCTCTGTGGTAAAGGTCAGTCGAGTCTCATGTCATGCATTTGTTCTGGGTGCAGCAGGGCTGTAGTGTGTCATGACTCAGGCCCCTCCAGTCTCAGGCTCCTCAGTGCTGCTGTTCACTGGTCATGTGCATTCAGTTACTCCCTGGGGGACCCATCTCTGTCTCACTGACTCTGGGAACCTGTATTTCTATGTGCAGCTGACAGCTGTCCAATCCGAGGGGGCCCTGTATCCCTTGATGTTGGTTCATATAACCCCAGCCGGTCCAGTTCTGGAGCTAGTGGGAGTCTGTGTTTTCTCAACACGCCAGGAGACACTCATGTAACGGATGTGAAATGGCTAGCTAGTTAGCGGGTACGCGCTACTAGCATTTCAATCAGTTAAGTCTCAGAGCAAGTGACGTAAGTAGGGTTTCCCCTTGCTCTGCAAGGGCCGCGGCTTTTGTGGAGCGATGGGTAACGACGCTTCGTGGGTGTCAGTTGTTGATGATGGCGGGTCGCTGGTTCGCGCCCGGGTCGGCGAGGCGCGTGCACCACCACCCGGGACCGTTACCCTAAAATTATTACTGATTACACCTCACACACAGCATACTATTGCTAAATACCCAGTAGCCTATCAGCACTCGCCTATACCCAGTAGCCTATCGCATTGCGCCTACCCCGTAGCTATAGCCATTGCTCCATATACCCCACGTAGCTACTGCATTGCTGCCTATACCCCACGCTTCAGAATTCGCTCTAACCAGTTTAGTAATGCTTGCCTTGCTATACCCCCGTACCGCCTAATCGCACCGTGCCTGCCCTCTACCCCACGTAGCTACTAATGCATTGCGCCTTACCCCACGTAGGCCAATGCACTTGGCCTGTCACCTAGCTAACTGCCATTGAGCCTACCCACTTAGCGAAGCATTGGCTCCTGGACCCACGCGGCCTAATGCATTTGCTGCTGGTTACCCAGTAGGCCTAATTGGATATGCTGCCTATACCGCCGAGTAGCCATGACATATCGCCTGTACCCAGCTAGCTATGCCATTGCAGCCTGTACCCAGTAGCCTAATGCAATTTTCCTATACCCACGTAAGCCTAATGCATTGATATTCCAATGCCTGTCGCAACCATAGATTTGTTCGATAGTATCAGGGCTAAGTGAGCATGTCTGAATTGATGTCTCTGCATCTCTGGATTTGCAGATTGCACCATGCTTGGAACTACACTGTAACGTTTGGAAATGTGAACATGAAATGACTGTGATCACATCAATGTAAGCCTAGTTCCCTATTCCTTCATCAAGAATTGAAACTTGAGCAGTTGTCAGTTTTGCGCGCGACGTCTTATCTGTGGCCTCGTTTGCAGGTGTTTGAAGACCACCACCCTAATTCTATTCTTAGGAGGATACATACAGAGAGAGACACACGCACATCCTTATACCTTTACAGACAGACTTTTAGTATGTTGCCTATAATAAAAAATATACAAATGTTTTTTAGAGCCTAATACCTTCTTGCGAGATAAACCTTGATTATCTCCTGTGCACATGCCGCAGTGTTTAGGAGTGGCAGTAGACATGGCCGATGTAGGTGGACGTCTATTTGAAGTAAATCCATGAATATACACATACAAAGCTACACTGGATTTAGGCTACGACTATTGCGTGGTAATGTTTCTGATCAGTGATAGATGAGAGTAAACAAATAGATGAGCTATACCACCTCCCAATTATTTTCCCAGACAGGAATAACGAACCATATATAGCATACAGAGGGAGATTCAATGATACAAAATCACATTGATTGATTAAGACAAGTCACAGGCTTTAGGTCTGGAGTTGGCCGAGGTTACTAAGCAAGTGAAAATGAAGAGCAAAACAGTCTGCCAGGAACAACACTAGGGGCCTAATTCCATTTTTGCTCCTCCCTGAAGTGTGTTCTCTCCCCCCCGAAGGATTCAAAGGAATGAATTGCTTCCATGGTCGGCCCAATCCATGTAGGCCAAATTCCATGAGTGTAAGGGGTCATTCATAACAGAGGACAAAACAGAAAAAAATGTTTGATAACACTGCAGTTCCTCACAATAAAATGAGCGCTCTTAATAAAGAGCACTTGAACCAATTCATTGTATTTCAATCCTTCGGTCCGTAAAGGTAACAGGGAGTGAAAACTTGTACATTATTAGGATCCCCATTAACTGTTGCACATGCAGCAGCTACTATTCCTGGGGACCACATAAAATATGCATGACAGAGTACAGAAAGAACAGCTATAGACAAGAACAACATAAGTTATTACATTAACATAAAAATAAAAAGTAATATTGTCAAGGCAGAAGGAGACAACAAAAATAATACTATTTACTCACTTCATACTACAGTGCATTTGGAAAGTATTCAGACCCGTTCTCCTTTTCCACATTTTGTTACGTTAGACTTAAAAAATAAAAAAATATGGATTCAATTATTTTTACGCACAATACCCCAAAATGACAAAGCGAAAACAGTTTAGAATTTATTTTTTTGTGCCAATTTATTCAACAACAAAAAAACATACCTTATTTACATAAGTATTCCAACCTTTTGCTATGAGACTCAGAATTGAGCTCAGGTGCATCCTGTTTCCTTTGATCATCCTTGAGATGTTTCTACAACTTGATTGGAGTCCACCTGTGGTAAATTCTATTGATTGGTAAATTCTATTGATTGGCATACACCTGTCTATATAAGGTCCCACAGTTGACAGTGCATGTCAGAGCAAAAACCAAGCCATGAGGTCGAAGGAATTGTCCGTAGAGCTCCGAGACAGGATTGTGTCGAGTCTATAACAGCCAGTCTGTTGTGTAATGGTGTTTATTGACTGTGTGTTTCAGCCCCTGAGGACTGTGGTACTGAGGGCAGCAGCCATGTCCGCTCCTACGATGACTCCATGGTCGACGTCTCCAGTGACAGCTTCTGGGAGGTCAGACAGTAGACAACATACAGTATAACACACACACACACTGAAAATCATACAATTAACAAACATATGTCATTATATGATATGCACGTAGCCGTACACTCACACATCTCCCACTCTGCCCACACACACCCTCTCACCTGCCCCCCCCCCCCCCCCCCCCCCCCCTTAAACTCC
>NC_036840.1:552001-568888 GCF_002910315.2 Salvelinus sp. IW2-2015 | reverse complement strand
GGACATGAATCTGGGCGAAGTTGCTAACCAAAAAAATATCCAATACCTCTCGATGCAGCATGAAGTGCACAATGAACATTAGTAGAGGGCCCTCCATAAATGGAAAGTAAGTTTTGAACGCACCGAAGAGTCGTCTTGACCTAGATCTGGACGCTCTAGTCGAGCCGGCCAAACTGAAGCAATCGGGTGGGGGGAGACGGGGCCTTTGTCAGGGAGGGTGAACCTAAGAACGTACCGATGGGTCACGTCAGACAGAGCTTCGGAGTTTCCTTTGATGGAGATGGTAGGAAGAACCTTCCAGAGAGACCAACCATCTCTGCAGCACGGCAACCCAAATCAGGCCTTTAGTCCTAAAGGACTCCTCAGACAGTGACAAACAGATTCTCTGGTTTGAAGAAACCAAGATGGAAACTCTTTTGGCCTGAATGCCAAGCGTCACATCTGGAGGACACGCAGACACTGCTCACTCCCTGGCCAATACTCTCCCTGACGGTGAGGCATTGGTGGGTGGCAGCATCATGTTTGTGGGAATTATTTTTCAGCGGCAGGACTGGGGAGAAACTAGTAGGATCGAGCGGGAAAGATGAAATGGGTAGCAAAGCTACAGAAGACGATGCCATTGATGACAAAACCATTGGCATCCAGACCTCTCAGCCCAAAAGGTATCCCACCTAATTTCCTAACAGCCAAAGATCAACGAAATCCCTAAAGCACTAATAGCTCAAGACCCAAATCGGCAAGGAGTTGCTATTGAGGTACCAAGCGTCTCCTTACAATCTATCACCGAAATGATATGGCCCACGCACAATTAGCGCTGTGACTTCAACACCGAATCCCGAACATCTTTTGGAGAGACCTGAAAATACCTGTGCAGCGATGTTCCTCCATAAGCGCAGACATTTTGCCCCATCCAAATTTTTCCCAAATGGAATTTTGAAGTTACATCTCTAGTGCCTCGTAAGGACGATGATTCTATTCGCCAAACATCTCAACCATGCTCACATAATGGTATATCAAGTAGCTCGAGGTGTTGAGGTAGTAGCACACGTTCCGAGTCGATAAGATACTGGTGTGACAATTCTTCAGCTATCCATTGATTGGGACAGGATCCTAGCGGAGCATGAGGCCGGGCCATGCATATTATCATGGCTGGAAACATGAGGTGCATGGCACGACAATTGAGCTCCGCAGATTATGCGCACGCTGCCTTTCTCTTTTAGCGCCCGGTACCAACATTTATTGAGAAATAAAGCTTTTTGTGCATATTGGAACATTTTCTTAGACTTTTATTTCAGCTCGTGAAACCATGGGATCAACACTTTTAAATTTTTTGTTCAGGCTCTGGTCTTGTGACAATCTTGATTACTGTCGGTGATATTGGTCAGGTTTGCAGCAAAGAAAAGACCTAGCAAAGCTCAGCTGGCTCATAAACTGAAGCAGCACGACCTTGGCCTTAACTAAAAACAGAACAAATACAACAACACATGCATGATGATTTTTCTGGTGAGGGTTGAAGGTTTTTTAAATATTTATTATATTATTTTTTTTTACTATTTGTTTAGAAAATTTCCTAACCACCTTGTATGATCTTATTCTGCATACACTTTCAGGATAGTGGAGTTTTCTAGTGGATATGTCATATGGTTGTAGGGTTTCAGGGATATGCTATGGTTTCTTACGGGACCCAGACCAAAGAAAACGGATTTAATGCTTTCGATCAGTGTATTAGCGCAATATCATCATGGAATGCTCTGCCACCAAGGAGGTTGCTCAGGCAAAAAAAATACAAAAAATGATACATCTCTCCAAAAAGCGCATTTAACAAAATAAAAATAAATACTTTAAATGGAGACTGAATGCCTCAATTTCAGAGGTTCACCAACTAGATTCAATTCTTTGATTTTATATTTTTTCTTATGTGTTCTTGAGTGAGTTATCGCTGAGGGCCCGTAACATAATTACAAATAATTTGTAGACTGCAAAATTGACTCAGAATCCAAACTGATCTAAATATTTATTTGTGTTGTACTAGTTTGGCTGTGGGTTCATCTTTGCAATCTTCTCTCTACCTTTACGTTACGTACATTTATTAGACTTACTCTTATCCAAGAGCGTACTTACAGAAGCAGATTAGGCTGAAGTGCCTTTGCTCAAGGAACACACTCTGGGATGTTGACCAGTGACCCTTTTCAGTTACTGGCCCAAACGCACTCTTAACTCACTAGGCTACCTGCGCAACCTATACAGACTTCTCGTCCGTTAGGAAAGTCTGCTGTTGTAAGCCACTAGCCAGCTCTTAGTATTCTGTTAGGTTACGTTAGCCGGTATAAGTAGCAGTAAGAAATGTAGGCTTAGGCTGTTTGCTCAATGCAAAGGTTTTGCTTCCATTTGTATGCTCCATGTAAGGTGTCGAATCGATACAATAATATGCTTTATAGAAGCCACTGAACAGGCACTGATCAGACATTGTGTGAATGGATCCACCAGGTCCACAAACAGTGTCTCTGTTTATTTTTATAAAGTTACAAAACCGGGATTAGCTCAGCTGTAGAAATGTTGTGGTCCATTCCCATGCCTCTTCTGTGTTCCATTGGTTGTCATGGCAGCGATTGGTGAGATGATGGACAGCAGCAGCTGAGAGAGGCAGGGAAAGGGAAGAGAGAGCACAGGAAGATCTTATGCATTTCCATCTGGTGGCCCCTTTTTCTTGTGTGTGTTCAATTCAAACAACTTTTATTTCCTGGGAGTGTGTCTTCATATGTGGTAATGAATGGTAACGTACAAGATACATAAACATCAAAACTGTAGGGGGTACAGTATAAAGGATATAAGCAGTCTTACTGTGTGTCACTGTGTAGTGTGTGGTAGTGCTGCGCTCCACACCAAAACTTGCAGATTTAAGGTAGTTTGGATCGGATTTGAATGGAGAGCCTTATATTGAGTTGCCTCGCTGTGTCCACATATAATTACCTTTCATCTGGTACTTAATGAACTATATCATCTCTGGTGCTGGAGCTCCTACATTCCTAGTGTGAGGTACAGGGTATAAAACAGGCCAGATGACACAGCCTTGCGGTGATCCTTGTACATGATTGGTTCTGGAAGATCTCGCATGACATTGAATCTGACCAGACCAGTTCTCTATTTGTCAGGCAGAGAGAGGACCCAAGAGAATTCGACCCAGAATACTCGACATTTCATTCTGCTGGAACCGTTCATTGAGCCAATTGACAGTGCTGGAGGCTGGACTGTATACAAAGGGCACTACGCAGCAAATCGCCACTAAATACTCATCCTGACGCTATCTCTCTGGGACTTCATCCAGGTGGTCTTGTGGGCACAGATGGCAGTAGCGGGAAGAACTGCATCCATCAAAACACCCCTGTCCGCTTGTAAGCAAACTGGGGAGGCTCAGATAACCGCCAGTACCTCCATATTGGTGTAGGAGTATCAAACCTTTGGTGCGAGAAAGCTCTTCATGCCACTAGTCTGCTGAAGCTAAAGTATCTCTCCCTCCCTCTCTCTCCCTTCCTCTCTCTCTCCCAGGTGGGGAACTACAAGCGGACAGTGAGGCGGGTGGACGATGGCAGTCGCCTGTGTAACGACCTGATGAACTGTCTCCATGAGCGGGCGCGCATCGAGAAGTCCTACGCACAGCAGCTCACAGAGTGGTCCAAACGCTGGAGACAGCTTATAGAGAAAGGTAGGCGCAAACACACACACACACACACACTTCAGTGGTCCAAGCACTGCAGACAGGTGTGTGTGTTCCACTCCTTTACCCCTCTGTTCCCATCACCACTCTGGACTCTCAGTACTGCACTCTCCATCACCGTAAGCATGCATGTGCGTGTTATCAAATCATGTGCATCCCTAGGCCCTCAGTACGGGACCCTGGAGCGGGCGTGGGGTGCCCTGTGCACGGAGGCGGAGAAGGTGAGCGAGCTCCACATGGAGGTGAAGGCGGCGCTGATGGGGGAGGACTTTGAGAAGCTCAAGGTGTGGCAGAGYGACTACTACCACAAACAGATGATCGGAGGCTTCAAGGAGACCAAGGAGGCTGACGACGGCTTCCGCAAGGCCCAGAAACCCTGGGCCAAGAAACTGAAAGAGGTTGGGGAGTCGTACAGGCACACACGCGCACACACACGCGCAGACAATACGTACAGGCACACACACACACACACACGCGCAGACAATACGTACAGGCACACACACACACACGCGCAGACAATACGTACAGGCACACACACACGCGCAGACAATACGTACAGGCACACACACACAGGCAGACATTACGCACGCAGACTATATATATATATATATACACACACACGAACACAGAACCAACCAGCTCAGATGTAAAGAAACACACATACATACACATCAGCCTTACCCTGCATTTATCAGTCTGTTGATGTCTGCAATAGCCACCACAATTATTCCCATCACCCCTCAGTTCACTTGGACACACATCACTGACTTGCTGTTTGCAGCTCCTTCTCTCCTGGACTAGCTGCTATGTTGTACAACAAACAGGCCATTAGGGCTATTTATACAACGGTGGGTCTAATCCTGAATGCTGATTCGTTTAAACCACATTCCAGCCGGGGTCTATTTAAGCAATAAGGCCCGAGGGGGTGTTATATGGCCATTATACCACGGCTAAGGGCTGTTCTTTGACACAACGCGACACGGAGTGCATGGACACCACCCTTAGCCGTGGTATATTGGCCATATATCACAAACACCTGAGGAGCCTTATTGCTGTTATAAACTGATTACCAACGTAATTAGAGCAGTAAAAATACATGTTTTGTCATACACATGGTATACGGTCTGATATACCATGGCTTTCAGCCAATCGGCATTCAGGACTCAAACCACCCAGTTTATAATCCACAAGTTACCACGGTCTAATCTATGATGTTAGAATGCCTGTTTTCTATGTTCCATCTGACTGCGCAATCCACTGTCTCATCAGCCCAGCCAGGCAATTTATCAACTAGATCTCCACTTTAAAAAGCATCTAGACATTATCTCACATTTTCTTTTAGACTAACATTTCATTTTCTATATAAACTGGCTATTTCATTAGTGTTGGCCATTCATAGGAAGCAGTGGCGTGTAACTTTACACTGGCCACACAGGCAGCTGCTGAGAAAGGGAGGGCCATTGCGTGTCGAACCGGCGCTCAGTTTCTCTGCGGCGCCTTGATTTGTTATGGTGTGGGAAATACACTGGGCTGCTCTGCTGTGCTTTTGGCTAGTAGTAGTGCAGATGAACTGCAGCTTCTGTTCTGCTAATACACAGACACACATACTCCTACTTGCACAAACCAACACATACACACACACTCAAATGATGTCTGACGTCACTTCTCTGACCTGGGAGTTCTGGAACAGTCCTTTTTTTTCTGTCGTCATTTTAGTAAGCTGTTTACCGGGCTGTAGTTTGTAGTGTACCAGTTTCGCAATCTGAGTCTTCCTGGCTGGTGTATGTGTGTGAGATATGTACAATAAGCCTCTTCCTGTTGTCATTGGCCGGTGACAGATTAGTGCAGTATGTGTGAGTTGAGTCAAGGAGTTAATTCATGTACTTGAGGGCCAGACAGTAAGCCAATAGAGAGAGAGGAGATGGAAATGGGCTAACTGTCTTCAAAGAAGAGGGTGGAATGGCCTTGTCTACCACACTCTCTCATGTTTCATTCTTGTCACATACGCACACAAACAATAACACTGATAGAACACATTCCATATTTAATCTCACACTCTGCCTCACTCTATCTTTCTCACACAGACACACAGACACACACACAGAGACAGACAGAGCTTCCGTTCTATGATATAATCAGAGCCAATGGCAGACTCTGTTCTTTGGCTAAGTGGCCTTTTTCAGAGATCACATGATAAGTGGGAGAAGAACATTGCTGTCACTCTATCCCTGTCCCAAAGAACAGGAACTAATGGCCTTGTCCACTTCTCTCATTCCCTAAAAATGGCGGAAGAGGCTTCCGCTTTCCATTTGATGTAGATTGAATCAAAACCCAGCTGTTAGTTGGACAGGTTTTGCCAATCGCCAGAGTTTTTCCTAAGTCTATTTTAGTTTCCACCTCTTTGTTTACCAGAGTCTGAATTGGGTGCTTAGTCTTTGACTTTCATTATCGTATTATTTTGTTACCTTGACTTAATCAAGGTATTCTCTTGCCTTTCAAAGACCCCCCGTCACCATTCCTCTCTCCTTTATTCTTTTGAAAAAGCATTGTTCCTTAGCAGTGTCAGCCAAGCCAATAAGCCACATAAGCAGACACTTTTTGGAGGGTTTTATTCCCGCCCCATGGCAAAATGTGTAGAAAGGCAACGAATCCCTTTGAAAACGGTCTCGATATGGCATCGATATGAGTCAAACAGTTATTCTAGTATCAAAAACTGTAAATACTACAAAGTGTAAATATGATAATAGTCCCATCTAAAACGAAGGTTGGAAGATCCGTACGTCACAACCGGTAAATGAAGGTTGGGTTTTGATTTGACGATGTCCGTTTGGCCACTAACATGGGGTGAACAGCTGCGGTGTTTGCGCTCTATTCAATAGCATACAGTGAGACACACCTGCCCAGCAGCTCCGTTTTTGTTTACATGAGACAACATGTTGCACATTTCTTTTACTTAACAAATACTTAACCAAACACCTTAGATGTAAAATTGCGCAACTTAAACATCCTCTGCCAAAACGTCAAAATTAATTACAGATTTCTTGAGTTGTCTTAGATTAATTCTGGGGATTTTAAGGAAGTGAAATAGGCTTCCGTGTCTACAGTGTCTCATGGGGGACAAACACCATTAACCAATTGCAGAATCGGTCAGGAAACATGCCTCCAAGACTGAAAGCTTGTTTTTCTAATGAGCAACAGAAAAACACGAGCCAATCGGCGTGTTCAGTGGCTCTTTTAAAACTGCACATTTCTCTCCACTGCCAAGAGGTGGGCCACTAAATGTTTTGCCTGCAAGGTGGGGGGCCCCCCAGACATATCTTGCTTATGGCCCCCAAAAGGCTAGAGCTGGTCTTGTTCCTAAGCTTGTGTCTACCACTGTAAGGGTGGAATCATATTGAAAAGTCACTTAGCTACTGCGCGATGCTAACTTGGTTATCCATTGGCTACATAAGCATGATATTAACCGCTGTACCTTACCTTCTCTGTGCCATATGGCAGATGGAGACGATGAAGAAGGCGTACCACGGGGCCTGTAAGGAAGAGAAGCTGGCCACCAGCCGGGAGAACAACAGCAAGCTGGAGAACAACAGCAACTCTGAGGCCCAGAAGAAAATGCAGGACAAGGTGGAGAAGTGCCAGCAGGAGATGGAGAAGGTAGGGATGGGGGTGGGAGGGGAGGGGGGGTTACACTGGTGTTAATTCATCTCTGTGTGGACATGTGTTTTATGTCTATGTTGTGTGTCATGGCTGGAATGTGACCATTTGAGTATCCTGACAATATGGAGCAAATGTTTCAGCTCRGTGTGTCCGTGTGTGTGTGCTTCCCTGTATGATCCTCTGGGTTCCAGACTAAGGAGCGCTATGAGAAGTCTCTGGAGGAGCTGGACAAGGTGACWCCCCAGTACATGGAGAACATGGAGCAGGTGTTTGAACAATGGCAGCAGTTTGAGGACAAACGCATCACCTTCTTCAAAGCACTTCTGCTGGAAGTCAAGCATCACCTCGACCTCTCCACTAATCACAAGTAAGACTCCTACACCTCTCCACCAATCACAAGTAGGCTATGACACATCCACAGGTAGGCTAAGACACCTCCACCTCTCCACCAATGATGAGTAAGACCCCTCCACCTCTCCATATCAATTCCAAATGGACCCCTAGCCTCTGCATCCTAAGCTTCATAGCTTTATTTTCCTTCTGATTGGCTGCTATTCAGTCCTCTTATATCTACAGGAGTGGTTAGGGAGTAGGTGATAAGGGTCCATTTGGATTTGAGGCTCTACAACCCAGATCTACCTAGAGGGGGGGATTTGGGATTGGACATGGTTCACCATCCATCATTAGGGAAATGCTGATGTACCCTCTCGCTCCCTTTCTCTCTTTCTTTCTCTCGCTCTCCTGTCTTCCTCTTCTCTCCCTCTCTAGATTCCAGACAGTCTACCACACGTTGGAGGACACTATCTCTGCTGCTGACGCTGAGGAGGACCTCAAGTGGTTCCGCTCCAACCACGGTCCTGGCATGCCCATGAACTGGCCCCAGTTTGAGGTACGGGGATGAGTGAGAAGGATGGGAGAGAGACAGAGGGGTTTAGCTCCAATGAACTGGCCCCAGTTTGAGGTACACGTATTGAGGAAATGGGAGAGAGAGAGTGGCTCAGTGTACCTCAAACTCGTTCACTGACATGGTGAGGCAGAGAAGTTATTACATTGGAATTAATAACTCAACAAGATTTATGGCTCCGTGGAAAGATTCCATTGGAACTACTCTTCCCACTCCGCCATTTCTCCCTCTAGGTCAGGGGTGTCTAAGTAATTTTGCCTTGGGGGCTGCACTCTGTCTTCGAGGTCCGAAGGGTCGTGCTGAAAATGCTATTTCCATGTCGTCAGAATTTTAAAAAAAATAGTCCCCGATTTAGATCTGTTGCGGTGACCGTATTACCGTCACACCAGCGGTCACAAGTCATGAAGGCAGTCAAATTCCACGTGATCGTTTAGTCACAGTAATAAGGATCTCCAAGCTCTGATGCTGCTGATGGCATTAGTAGCCTACCAAACTTGCTAACTGCCTGGTATTCAGCACTCTATTGTCCCTCTAATCACTCTGACATCAATGCAAATGTGATATCAAATCAAACACTTGAGAGCCCATGAGCTCATGCTGCGCAACATTTCAATAGGCTATGCAATTGCGAGAAAACGGTGATGACCTCTACTAAAAAGAGACTTACCTTTCTATAGGCTAGGCCTACTATATATATTTTTTAACTTTCCTAATATTAAGCACATTGCTAATGGAACATTTGCGCTTATAGCGTACTATCATGTGCACATTTTTTGCGCTTATAATGTGTAAAAAGTTTTTTTTAATGCTAGTGGTTGTATTAATTTGCGATCTATCGCATCCCACAACTGTCCCAGACTATGTTTGTAATATATATTTCTCGCACAGAATAGAATAGGTCAACTTTTGTACTATGGGGGATAGTAGATTGACATAGGCTAGTGCTTTTGCTGTTAGTTAGGCCTACTCATCTTGTTGGCTGACAAAGTAAATGTGGACAGTTCCAATATCTTCAATATGCAGCTCGGAATTGGATAAGGATGTGCGCTGTTGCGTCCCCCATGTGTCTTTCTTCACTTGTAGCCTCTGAGAAAGAACCGATCACATGATGGAGCGCGCAGCCCTCAGGGAGAAAGGCACAACGCAAAAGGCATGGATTTTTTTGGGGTGCATTACGGCCACACAAAGGGGATGCCACCATGAAATTCTATGCATTATCAAGTGCTTGTCAAATTGCGCAAAAAACAAAGCAGCACTCATTCCTTTCGAGCAACTTTTTCCAAATCATCATTAGAGTCGCGTCATGCGACCTTACAATGTATTTAAAAATCAAAACATATAGCCCAACATTTGTAGAACAAGTTACATTAATAACTCTAAATTAAGCATATAGGAATACCTGTTTCTTTGTTAACAGCTCAACACAGAATAGCCGCATGTGCGCACTCCCTCATCGCTTGGAGAAAATATCCTTTCTATTTTATTCAGCTTTGTTCAATTGTATTCTTCATACTATAAAATAATGCCATGGAATTCTAAGCAAATATTGTCTGTTAAATGAACTAGTGTAGCCAACACCCATTTGGCATAGCCAGATCAGGACCTAACATACGGACAACTCGGAGTATGCTATTCTGTTAAAAATGTTCTTCATATCATGCTTCTTTAGACCTGTCTAACATAAATAATGGTTTAATTGTGATGGTGTAGGCTATATTACATGGTTTATTAGACTTTTTTAAATGTATATGTTCTGAAGGTCTGCATCAGTGGCTTGTAGGCTATGTGTGGAAGCCAGGAGATGCTAAACACGTTTATGTTAATTAACAGTCAATTACCGTGAGACTGATAGTTATTTGCTTGACAATCACCGGCTGATGAAATTGTGACCGCCACATCTATCCCCTATACGTTTTTTTTAATACATTTTATGCTCCCTGAATGTCTAGTAATTATTAGCAAGCTGGAAGGTCAAGAAACTATATGAATGTAGGTCCATTGACTGTGCACAGTGATTATTAGCGAGCTGGCCCGTCAAGAAACGATGAATATAGATCCATTATATGGATTTGGTTTCAATTTGGTTTTAGTCATTTTAAAGTGCATTGAGTTCGTCAAGCCATTCGTAGAGTTTTACTTAGAGATATAGTAAGGACATACTGTGACGTGTCGTACCACACAAAAGCCCGTTGTGACAGTGTGCAATCTTCCCTGCGTTTTTCTGTCATTTGATAGGACACACACAGACAGACACCAAACCTGTCTGTCAGGTTGTACCGAATAGTGACTTGTCTTCAATGCGCAGATCGTAACCAGGCTCTATCCAAGAGGAACTGATAGCGCTGTCACAACATAAGGGCATGGAGTATTATTCTGTTGGTGTCAAACCATGTTACAAAACAAAAGATGGAAAAGCAAGATATGGAACAGACACAATTATTTTTCTATATTACTCTGTACCGTGCTACACTTTATCGCCAATGGGAAGTTGGAGTGTTGAGTCAGGTGTGTTAGTGCTGGGCTAGAGCAAATATGTGCCCCCTGGTATGGATTGAGGAATACTGATTTTGCACCCGCTCTTATCCAGAGTTACTTAACGTAGGTTCATTCAGTAATTAAAAACAAGCATTTGAGTGAGGTAGAATCTCTTCAGAAATCGATGTTCGTAGTGCTAGAAGAAGAGCGTTTAAAAGGACCATAACACAAACTCCACATCAACATAACACTAAATGAAGAGCAACGTTTATCACAAGACACCTCTTCATGATCACAGACTAACTGATACTGTGCTTAGATGTGTTCCTTTTGGATGTTAAAGCATTGTTCTTTAAATGGCTGTTCTTTAAATTTTGTTATTTTCCTGTCTTGTCCACACCCCTCCCTGCCCCCCCTCCGTTTGACAGAATGTGGACTGGTCCCACTCCTCTAGGTCCAGACGGTCCATTGTAGTGAGTTCTGCCTGGGAAGGACTATTCTATCACCGTGGTTCCTGGGGGGAGGGTCATTTACCTCACTCTCCTTCCTCTGTTTGCGTTTTCTGTCTGTGTGTGTTCGGTTTGTGTGCCCATTCTGGCCCTCCTAATGTTTTACGAGGAGCACCTGAAAACACACAAGGAAGTGCGCACACACACACGTCTGTCTGATGAATGGCCTCGTCACCACGTCTGTCGTGTATGACCCATGTGGGGATGTGCGTGACTACCCCTCCCTTCCTCCCCCTGTCTCATCCTATGGATGTTTGTCTTCCTGGATGTCTGTATTCCAGAAGACTCCTTCTCTCATCTTTCTCTCATTCAGAGTTCCTCTCTTTAACCTTTCACCCTGTGGTGACCTCTGACCTCGTGTCAGCTCCTGTGAACCCTGCAGGGGGTCACATGATGCCTGCCAGGTCGTGTGACGTAATTTGACCCTAAGGGTTCACCAGTCAGGCCCTCAGACTGACCTTTGAACTTCGAGAACAACCCACTTGTTATATCTGTGGGAACAGGGAGTGACTTGGGAAAACGTAGAACTATAAGTGAAATGTAACCTTTAGAGCTGTAGTGAGTCTAGGGCCCTCCTGAACACAGCCCCTATGTAACCTCTAGAGCTGTAGTAAGTCTAGGGCCCTCCTGAACACAGCCCCTGTCCTTTTGTGGATAGAGTTGCAGTATTGGACTATGTTAAAGTGTGTGTGTTTCTGCATTGGGACAAGGTTCTCCTAATGTTGGGATGAGGTTCTATTGGCTTTGGTTGGGATGATGTTTTGATTCAAGCCCACTCCATAGCTTCTGGTGGAGGTTTGTGATGGCTCGGTGCTATGTCTGTCTTTATGGTGATGGATGTGTTTTTCTTAACTACACACACACACACACACACACTGTTTCAGTACTCCACAGCCCTGGTCTTCAGTGTTTAGTCACAGCCTGAGAAATGTTTGCCTAACATTACCTAGTGATTGTGTTAGTTAGAGCATCGGAACTTCCAATGAGTGTGCGCCTGGGTGTAAGTGTGTGCATTATTTCAGTGCTTGTCCTTTGTGTACTATTGTTGCTAAGACAAGCAGTTTTAGTTACTAATGTTTGAACATTGAGGCTGAATCTGTTGAGCTGAGCATGTGACTCATGTTCATCTGTGTCCAAGTGCTGACTCTTAATCGTGTGTGTGTGTGTGTTGTGTGTGGTGTGTGTGTGTGTGTGGTGTGTCTTAAGATCCAACCATTGTAAAGTAATAGTCACAAGTATTTATTGATGTGGTGTGGTGTGTTGTGTTGTGTGTGGTGTGTGTGTTCGGACTGGTCCATTAGATTTGAACGTACCTGAGGTCGGCGAGAGACTAAGAAGAAGCCCTCCGAGGGAGTCACCCTGACGGCATCAGCCCAATGGAAGAAGCAGCAGGCACCAAGAGCAGCAGCAGGTAACCACACACACCACACAGCACACTGTCAGAAGTGGAAGAATTTCTCAAGGTGCAGTCAGAAATGTGTCAGAAGGCCAGTGAAGAATGTAGCTTCACATACTCTCCTTACCACTGCTGCACACGTTCCACACCACTTCCACATCTAACATCTATATACTGTTCCCCACAAGACTCTCTGCACACGTTCCACACCGTCCACATCTAACATCATAGTTACTGTTTCCCCACAAGAATCTCTGCACACGTTCACACCACTTCCAATCTAACATCATAGTTACTGTCCCCACAAGACTTTCTGCACACGTCCACACCGCTTCCACATAAACATCATAGTACTGTTCCCCAACACGACTCTCTGCACACGTCCACACCGCTTCCACATCTAAACATCATAGTTACTGTTCCCCACAAGACTCTCTGCACCGTTCACCACCGCTTCCACATCTTAAACATCATAGTTACTGTTCCCCCACAAAGATCTCTGCACACGTTCCACACCGCTTCCACATCTAAACATCATAGTTACTTTCCCCACAGACTCTCTGCACACGTTCCACACCGCTTCCACATCTAAACATCATAGTTACTGTTCCCCACAAACTCTCTGCACACGTTCACACCGCTTCCACATCTTAAACATCATAGTTACTGTTCCCCACAAGACTCTCTGCACACGTTCCACACCGCTTCCACATCTAACATCATAGTTACTGTTTCCCACAAGACTCTCTGCACACGTTCCACACCGCTTCTCACATCTAAACATCATAGTTACTGTTCCCCACAAGACTCTCTGCACACGTTCCACACCGCTTCCAATCTTAAACATCATAGTTACTGTTCCCCCACAAGACTCTCTGCCACACGTTCCACACCCTTCCACATCTAAACATCATAGTTACTGTTCCCCACAAGACTCTCTGCACACGTTCCACACCGCTTCCACATCTAAACATCATAGTTACTGTTCCCCACAAGACTCTCTGCACACGTTCCACACCGCTTCCACATCTAAACATCATAGTTACTGTTCCCCACAAGACTCTCTGCACACGTTCCACACCTTCCAATCTAAATCATTACTGTTCCCCACAAGACTCTCTCGACACGTTCCACACCGTTCCACATCTAAACATCATAGTTACTGTTCCCCACAAGACTCTCTGCACACGTTCCACACCGCTCCACATCTAAACATATAGTTACATTTCCCCCACAAACTCTCTGCACACGTTCCACACCGCTTCCACATCTAAACATCATAGTTACTGTCCCCACAAGACTCTCTGCACCACGTTCCACACCGCTTCAATCTAAACATCATAGTACTGTCTCCCCACAAGACTCTCTGCCACACGTTCCAACCGCTTCACATCTAAATCATAGTTTACTGTTCCCCACAAGACTCTCTGCACCCTTCCACACGCTTCCACATCTAACAATCATAGTTACTGTTCCCCCACAAGACTCTCTGCACCACGTTCCACACCGCTTCCAAATCTAAAATCTATGTTACTGTTCCCCAAAGACTCTCTGCACACGTTCCACACCGCTTCCACATTAACATCATAGTTACTGTTCCCCACAAGACTCTCTGCACACGCACACCGCCTTCCACATCTAACAATCATAGTTACTGTTCCCCACAAGACTCTCTGCACACGTTCCACACCTTCCACATCTAAAATCATAGTTACTGTTCCCCACAAGACTCTCTGCACACGTTCCACACCGCTTCCACATCTAAACATCTTAGTTACTGTTTCCCACAAGACTCTCTGCACACGTTCCCACACCGCTTCACATCTAAACATCATAGTTACTGTTCCCCCACAAGACTCTCTGCACACGTTCCACACGCTTCCACATCTAAACATCATAGTTACTGTTCCCCCACAAGACTCTCTGCACACGTTCCACACCGCTTCCACATCTAAACATCATAGTACTGTTCCCCACAAGACTCTCTGACACTTCCACACGCCTTCCACATCAAACATCATAGTTACTGTTCCCCCACAAACTCTCTGCACACGTTCCACACGCTTCCACATCTAAAACATCATAGTTACTGTTCCCACAAGACTCTCTGCACACGTTCCACACCGCTTCCACATCTAAACATCATGTTACTGTTCCCCCCACAAGACCTCTCTGCACAATTCCACACCGCCTTCCTCCTAAACTCATGTTTACATTCCCCACAATGTTACTCTCTGAACAACTTCCACACCGCTTCCACATCTAAACATCATAGTTACTGTTCCCCCACAAGACTCTCTGCACACGTTCCACACCGCTTCCACATCTAAACAACATAGTTAATGTTCCTACACACACAAGGCTCTCTGCCGCTGATCGGGAACGCTGGTAAAGCATTCCGGAGAAAAGCCTTTGGAATGACGTCTTCCACCACTGAGTTGTTGCCATGGTCACAGTAAACATTCCTGTAACAAGCCCTGAGAAAACAGAAGTGCCCCACTGACTGTAAAGGTTGCACACTGGTGAATTTACGCCAAACATGAACCATGGTGTGTGTAGGGTGGGTACTGGGGGAGTGTGTTAGTGGGCGCTGGAGGAGTGTGAGGGGAGTTAATGAGAAGAATGTGAGGCACGCAAAGCATTTGACCCTTTGGTATCCGTCAGATGTGTCTGCCTCGCCCTACCAGCATAAGAGACACGTACTCTGTCACTTCTACTGTACTGTAGGCTATATCTGTGTCTACAGGGGTGAAGGTGAGTGTGTGTCGATCAAGATTAGTTGTACTTACAGTGGAAATTCATTTTCACAGCTCACGAAAACACAAACAATAGACTGAACAAACAATGGCCATATAAGGAAAAGGGGTTAAGAGTGAAATTCTTGTCTGGACCGAGGTACAACTTCACTCCTTCCTTATCATGTTCATGCATTGAGAGTTGGTCCACATTCCTGCGCTATAGCAAAATCAGAGATACAACCACTTCAAGGGGTAGTACATCTATCTAGCTGTCCCCCTTAAAGGGATAGTACATCTATCTAGCTATCCCTCTTAAATTGATAGTTTACTGCTATATGGGCATTTTATAATTTGCTCACTTTAAAAGTTGTTTATGGGCAACTAACTAACCAGTATTACGCTATATATATATATATCTCTCTCTCTACAAAGAACACTTGTGCCTATCACCAAAAAGCAGGCTGATATTGTTCTGAGACCTAATATAACATCATTTAAGAATGTGTGAACATCTTCTCAGTCTTTTTTTTTGACTTCTGTCAACCAAAGTTACATTGTTGCCACCGTTCAGTGTTTGGTGTTTCAACTCCTCTGAGAGAGAGAGATGTGGTTATCTCAGAGAGCGTGGCGCCGTGACTGTCAATAAAGGTGTCCACAGTGCAGTGACGTTGTGATTGGACAGATGGCTACTAAGTGCCATGGTCCAACTGCACTGTAAACATACGATGTACATACAACACTACAGTGGGTTCCTGGTTGAAGTTGTCTCTAAGCACAGGTCTAGGGATCAGCTTACCTTCCCCAAAGCCGAAACTTAACTGTTAGGGGGGGAATACAAAACTGACCGTAGATCAATGTCAAGGGTGACTTTATCATAATTCATTCTCACAACAGACTAGTGTGGAATTCCAAATCTACCCCCAGCCTCTAACCCAAGGTACTTCTCTAGATAATATTTTTTATTTTAAAGATAGGTGTCACTAATATGGTAATGCTTTGACCTAGCCAATCAGAGGGCAAAATGGAGCTATTGCCATATTGGTTTAAGCAATCTGACCCTCTCAGATCTACCTGAAGTGTCTAGGGAAATGGGCTATTATATGGGTCAAATTGGAATTCAGAATGAATTCCTGGTGAAGTGAAGAGTGTGAACGTTTTCTCAACCCCAGAGCGTATCAGCTGGGGAAAACACTGATAAAATTATCATAAAAGCATCAGTGAGATTGTAGAAGAGGAATTGGTGAATGTGTATACATGTTGTGTGAATGGGAAACTGACCATTTCTTATTTGTTAACTGAACATGCTTATTTTGTGACTGTGTCCTAGTGTCACGATGCATGTCTAAAAACCATACATACCCAGCGTTGCCTCGTCAGTGTCCTCAGACTGGTCATGTGTTTTTTCTCACAATGCTCATATGGTCTATTTGATTGGTTATGGTTGGAAGTGTCACTTGTGTACAAGTTGTGTGTCCGTTATGTCTTAAACCCTC
>NC_036840.1:471663-548775 GCF_002910315.2 Salvelinus sp. IW2-2015 | reverse complement strand
GGGTGTGAAGAGGAGAAAGAAAGTGGAGGAGGATGGGTGGGCAGTGGCAAGGCCTCGCATTCGCCCTCTCACCCTACGTGGTAGAGGCTTGGCTTGCTAGTGTGTGTGTGTGTTGGTGTGTTGTGTGTGTGTTGTGTGTGTGTGTGATTGTGAAAGGGAGGTGGCAGAAGAAGGAGTTTTGCCCATCGAAGAGCTTGTAGCTCCTCTGTTGTATCTTCTGGATCCCATTGTCGTTTAAGCAACACAAATCTTCCTACTAACGGCCTGCTCTCGTTGTACAGCCTTTATGATGGGACACCCAGTTACAGAGTCTAAAACCAGCTTACAACAAGCAAATGTTACTTAAAGCCATTACTGTTACAGGAAAAAAAATATATAAAAAAGCTATTTTGAAATGTGTACCCTCTCCATTGTAGTTGGAAGTTATGAAGACAGTGAAAGAATAAACTGATTTAAAAAGATGTGAACAGACTGGAGAGGAATACATGTTTGTCCCATTCACGAGTTAGCACATTTTAGGATTTTGATTTTGAAAACTTGATTGGAGACCTAAAAGTTAATTTCAGTTTGAATCTTTAATTAATGTTTGTCATAGACCAATTGGTGAGTACATTATTTTTGTTCTATAGATCATGATTTCTATTTGCAATGCAATTTGGAAGTTCCAGGATCCGATTTGGAAGCTTTTGTCGAAATAAGGTGAATTCTAATTGCATGTTATTTCTTGCGCTGTTTTTGTGTGCCTTCACTCCCATCCTTATTGACAGTTAATCAAGGTTTTATTTTTCACATGAAAGCCCATTTGTCTGAAATATCAGAACCTACAGCCCCGTTTCTTATATTGACCTTTTCAACAATATTTGGAGAAAAGGGCTTGGAATTCATGGGCCGAAACGTGCCAGGCTTCAGAACAATTGCTTTCTTTATCTGTAACTGACCTATATGTTCAGATTGTCAACGTTTGTATGCCTTTTTGTATTTTATAATCTGATTTATTTTTGCTCAGCGAATAGTTGATGAATGAGAAGAAACCGATATGATTAATTAAATTCCAGTTGTTTTCCATCCGTCCACCAACAGCCTGGCTCAGGCATTTTCATATTTATTCTGTAAATGCTCTGATACCATGTTGCGCCAACCCACATTTTTAATTAAAAGTGAAGGCATTCCATAAGGTTTTTCCTGTAACCTTACCCCTCAACTTTAATTTGATTTATATTCATTAATTGTTCATTGTATGGCTTCACCTATGTGATTGTTACACGTTGCTGGTCATTTTAAGTACGGGGGACAATTCAACCAGGGCGCATAAGGTGTCCATTTGTGACAGCCTCTATTCACACAATGACTCACATTCTGTTGGTAGGATTTTACATTCATGTGGATGTTTTTCTTTCTCTTCCACATTTGAATGTTTGGCAATAAGGTGTTCACTGAACGCTGGAGCTTTAAGCTGTAAGCTTGCACTGGATGTTCCAATTCAAAGCTTTGGGAGAATATCCTTTTTTTGTGGTGCAGCGAAACAATTTGCACATTCAGCAATTAAAACCACAGCATTTTACTGTTTTTTCACAAACTAGAGGGTGCCGATTTAATAAAAGTATGTTTTGCCATTGTAAATAGCGAGGAACCTACGAAACAAATTAGCATTATAGATTAGGGATTGTGATTTGGAAATCAAAAGACTGTTTAATGTTATGAGATGCCTTAAAGTGCTTTTGTTCTCTTGTCAGATTGAAATGCTGTTGATCGGAAACAAATCCGATTTTGTACAATTTTATGTTTTATGGCGAATGTCTCGCAAATTGCTGTCTTGTTGCGATTTGTAAAATATAATTTTAATATTTCCAGAGGGGCCAGAGCTACTTATTGATAGTAATTGACACAATAACTGTGAGATTATATTTCTCATTTTCTTTTAAAAAGTTAATGATTGGACACACACACCCTTAAACGCCACCACATTGTCATTACCAGTAATGCAAACTATCTGTTATTTAGGACCTATCCCAATTCCGTCTCTAGTATACGGT
Organism: Salvelinus sp. IW2-2015; assembly: GCF_002910315.2. Classification (NCBI taxonomy): domain Eukaryota; kingdom Metazoa; phylum Chordata; class Actinopteri; order Salmoniformes; family Salmonidae; genus Salvelinus; species Salvelinus sp. IW2-2015. Next base: position 546,742 of record NC_036840.1, on the reverse strand, counting down.
TCTTCCTATTGGGAGTTGACGATTGCTCTTACATTGTTGTGAGTGATTCTTTATCAAACCACTGTTTATGCATGATGCTCCTGGAAATAACCCCTACATTTTATGCCTAACAACCGCATAGCGAGAGAAAGATCGATTTGGTTTGATATTAGTTTTCTGTCAGTGTGAGAGGTTATGCTGTGCGTTTCAGGTCATGAGATGTATTATCATGTTTCAGGTCATGCCATCAACAGAACACCGCAGACTTTTACTTGCACATCTCAGTTTGCCAATGTGTCCCACAGCACACATTATAAAATGAAATTGAACGAAAAGAGAAGTTTCACTGTTGTCATTTTTTTTCTTCAATTAAACATACAGTTATCAAGGATAATAGAAAGAAATGTAACTTTATTACCCAGACCCTCCATGTTACAATAATGCCCACGTGTTACTGCTGACCAATCAGAGCACAGGCAAAAAAAATATCGTTCTGACGGGGCCTTACCAATGACGAGGAAACGGAAGTATTTTTGATTCACAGGGAAACAAATTTGCTAAAAGCTGCACTTTACCGATCAGGTGAAATTAACAACAGGTGGAGAAGATGTCAGAGCCCAGCAAGCATGATATTGCTGCCATTTTCAAACGACTACGTTCCTTTTCTACGAATAAGGTGAGAGTTGATAAAGCTTCTGTCTTTAACGAGTAAGTAGCTAATGTTAGCTAACTTCAGAGGGGAAAAAATGACACGTCGCAACTGTTTTGCTGGGCAGGGGTAGATGCGTCGTAACAAACGCACATGGAAAAGCTTTGAAACCACGTATGCTCATTGCACATCCTCCTGACAAATATGTTTTTTGCAGTGTTGAAGAAAGAATTAGCAATGAACAGTTTAAATGGAACGATAGGATATATCCTGGACAGTCACGTTCGAGCCAGCTGTCATGTGGCATGATGACAGTTGGAACAAAGATGGTACTTTAAGAAACTGGTTGGACAGTCCACTTCGTTAGCGTCAGTGTGTTTATTGTACATTTAATAGATGTCTGTTAAATGTTGACTTATGGACACCACAAAAGATAAGACGTCACACAGAACACAAACAGTACCTTTTGGCTCAAACTGTCGATTCCAGCTGTTTCCGTCTGCTGTTTAGCATGGCTACATTGAACGCGACAATGTTGCAACCGCAAGCATCGAAAAGCTGTTTTGGAAACATTGTTCCACTAACGTTATATTGCAACATTTGTAACTACGGTTTAGATCTACTGTTGGTAAATTTCGGCGTTCTCATAATGTGTGGACAAGTAGAGGCAATAAAATAAAGTTGTATACTAGAAAGAATAGGAAAATATAAAAAAATATACACAGTATGAGGTCAATATTTTGTACTTCGACCTCCACGCTACTGGTTGATCATCATTATGTGTTAGTGTTTTGCTATCTATTTGGCATGCGCTCATATTAACTTGCTTATCAGTGTCCCATAGACTTATCACTGCATGAAGGAGACAGCGAACACCTTGTCTGTATTCAAGTCTCAATGTTTTCCAAAGTTGCTTCTTTTCTATTACAGCCGTGCTTTGACTGTTCGGCTAAGATCCTAGTTGGGCCAGTATCACCTATGAGTGTTTCTCTGTATAGACTGCTCAGGAAAACACAGGTCATTAGGAGTGCACCTGTCATTCATCAGGTAAGGAACATGAATGAAAAACACATTTGTTGCCTACCCCCATCCTGTTCTTTCAGATCTACACTAGGGGCTAGGGATTGTTTCTGGACAGGACCATTGGCTTCACACACACACAGTTTGACACATTATGGCCCGATGGAGTGTTCAGAAATCAGAAACTGTGTATTGTTTGTTTCAGGTCTTACTGAGCTGGACTCTAAACTGGTCCTGGTACCAGCTGCGATGCATGCAAGGTGCGGCGGCAATGCCAGCGCGGTGAGTAAAGCCATCCATGGTGGGCACTGACTGGTGGGCAGCCACGTCCCAACCTGCTGTTTTTGTTAAGCGCTGAGAGGGTGGTACTAGTAGTTATGTTTCTGACTGCATTATCTCTATAGAATGTATATACTGTATGATGTCACAATAGGGCCCTGTATAATACCTGTACGATGTATGCAATATTATAAGTAATATTTGATAACTATTAACAATACCTTTTGTATTACAATGTGTAATTCAAACCATTGTTTTCCCCGTGTCTCTCAGAATGCCTTCTTTGCCCAGCAAAGGCTGCACGTCCAATGCCGCCAACACCAAGTACAACAGCCGAGCCGCTGCGCTCTACGCGAAAGATCAAGACTCGGCCCCGCAGGCCACAAGGCGCTTCGGCACTGAGGTGCCACACACATCCATCCAGACATTCCACTGGGCAAAAATGATTTAGTCAACATTGGTTACTTGTTATACTGTCTTTAACAACATAATCATGTCGCATCAAACATGGCTGATTTAAAGGAGTGTATACTTAGGTCCTTATAGATGCCAAGGAATCCTCTGTTTTGTTTCCCTGCAGTTGTGGCTGGACAGCCAGGCCCCCCTCTCTCCAACATCTCCCGTCAATAAGGAGGAGGATTTCTTCAGTATGCACGCACAGGTGTGTGTGTGTGACTGTTTAGTACTTATTTGTTTGAAATTGTAGAAGATTATGGATGTGTGCATGTTGTTTACATGGTCTTGTCCTTACCTTGCGTATTTTGTCAGGCATTCCCTGATGATCGTAGCTCCGCCCAGCCTAATATAACAAGCTCCGCCAGATGAATCTAAGCCCACCCCAGTAGAGGAACCTCTACAAAAGAAACCGAGAGAGACAAAACAGTACACCTTCTACTTCAATATTTACACTTCAAGAACACACATACACTTGCATCTGTTTGTCCATGTCGTCTATGCCTCAACTCTTTCTGTCTTCAGGTAATACAGAGGGTCCAGTGTTGACGTGCTAAGTATGTCTCCTAAAGAAGCCTTAGGTAAGAGGACCAAGAGATTTGCCCTAGAGACTAAAGATACTCAACTAGAACCTTAAGCATTAGGATACGTAGAAATATCTAAGCCTGGAGCTCTAGCTCTTAGCTCTGAGCCTTAGCAGCTTCTATCACTGTATTCAATGCCCACTGTTCCTTCTCCTTAGAGTCCTCCTCTCTTCTCAAGAAGAAACCAGCTGGGGCCAAGAAAACAGTAGTACTCTATGGAGTGGATTAAGGAGGTAATGTTCCTTCCTGTACCTATGTGTGTTGTGCTTATGATAAGAGTGATTTGGTGATGGTTTGTGGGTGGGGATTTAGTGTGAATGGACTGTGTACATCGCTCATGGATCTGTGGGTCAGTAGATTAGTAGAACGCGTATTCACGTCTGTGTCCTGTGTTTTGTCTCAGTTGGGCGCTAAGAAAGGTGGTCTTGGGGGTAAGAAGGTGAGCAAACAGAGTTTCTGTGACCTGGAGAAGAAAAGCACAGGCGGTAGACAAATCTCAATGAGAGAGATACAGCACCCACCACAAGAACAGCCCCCAACCAGCAGAGAATCCATGTGCGTCTCTCTCCAATTTAATGGCTTTATTGGCCTCTCGCTCTCTCATCCACATTATCTATTATTCTCTAATCTTCACTCTGCTTATCCATTTTTTCTCTCCACCTCTTTCTCTCTCTTCCTCCCTCTAGTGGTGCCTCCATGAGACTGGCCTATAAGGATCTGGAGGCGCAGCAGAGGAGTAATACAGAGAAAATGAAGGGGATGGGGGAGAAGAAGAAGGAGCAGGCTGAGAGACTGGGCATGGGCTTTGGCAGCAGGAGGTGGGGGGCATTGAATTGATGGTGGTGATAAAAGGATTAGTTTATTTCTTAACACACTTTTATAGATGTCCTATGTTAGAATAGTTAAAAGGGTACTTTACATTGCAGGGATAAGTCACTCATCTTCTAAAACAGGGATTCGCTAACTTTTGCTGTGCGATCCATTTTGATATTAAAACATTTTTGGCGACCCCACCATGTAAAAATGTATGTAATCAACGGCCAATGTTTACTTTTTTTAATTTGGGTTTGACAGTCTATTAGAAATGTCAGACAGTATTTCAATCTGACGACTATGGTTTGAAGTGACTGAAATGCATCAGAAAGGTATTGGGAAGTTCAGAAGATCATCAGGCAATAATGTTGTATGGTCTTCTGTGTAGAAAAGAACATAATTGATTATGTTATTTTTCTCCCAGTCTGATTTAGTGTCTGGCTTGTCCACTCGGTTCTAAACGGCTAGTAAAGGGAAACCGTACGTGTTCCTGAGAGTTATCTTTCAGTGATGGGTCATAGTATTTGTAGCTTAAACGGTACTGATGTAAGTTAAAATTTTCTCTCGCAACCCGATTTTCAAATTAGCCCATTCCCCCCCCCCCCCCCCCCCTGCACATTAGTCATGACCCCTAGTTTGGGAAACCCTGATCTAAAATAATTATATTATTGTTGGGACTGAAACATGTTGTAACCATTGGAGATATTGTGGTAACAAATACTTTGATTATTTGACTCCATTGTCTCTCCCCCCTCTATCTCCCTCTAGTGGAGTGTCTCACTCTGTGCTGTCAGACATGCACACTATCCAGCAGGAGAGCCCAGTGGGGTCCAAGCAGCCCACTAAGAGCCGGAGGTACACAGAGAAGGAGGAAGAGGAGACTGAGGAAGGCTCCTTTACATCCAGGTCACCACACTACCTACACACTCTGGCAATGTTCCAATACTTTAGCAATGGGTCATTCCTTCTTGGAAGTAATCACTGGCATGGCTAGCCTGGTCTCAGATCTCTTTGTGTTGTCTTGTAATGGGAGTTGGAAAGACATCACAAAAAGATCTGGGAACGAAATCCATTCAAATTGAGCTCTCTGACTTCCGGCAATGGCGACGCTTTAACAATACTGTGTAGTGTCCTCGAAGCACCAGCATGGTTCAGAATGGAGATGGACAAGGGCATAACAAAAATCCAAGAGACACTTTCTGAACGCCTCAGCAAAATTGATGTGCTGGTTGATAGACTCCACGAAGACCAGAAAGTCACAAAGGGATGAGTGACAAAGTTAGAAAAAGACTATGCTGACCACCAGGCTGCCATCCTGGACGTCCGCGAGGAAGTGGACCAAAAATACAAGAAGTTGGACGACGCCATCTCTGAACTCGAAGTGAAATTTGATTATTGCGAAAATTTCCAAAGGCGCTCGAATTTGAGACTTCAAAGTTTCTCAGAGGCCATGAAGAGACGCGATCTCCTTTCTACAGGAATGGAGAATTCTGGATTGACCCCCCTCCACCCTCCTGCGCACCCACTGGAGATCGAGAGGGCCCATCGCACCCCACGGAGGCGGCTGCCTGGCCAGGTTGCACCCAGGGCATTTGTCATTACATTTCTACGGTACCAGGACACTGTTTGCATCCTCTCTGCTGCCCGAGCAAAGGGAGAGCTCAAGTACAGAGATGCTAAATCATGACCTTTCCGGATCTTTCTCCCACACTACACAAGAGGAGGATGGCTTTCTCCCCACTGAAGAGACTTCTGCGTCAGGCTGGCTTGGCATATGGCCTGCGCTACCCAGCAACTTTATGGATCGAAACCAAGAATGGTGAGCGCACATTTGACTGTGAAGATGGCTGAAACATACATGAGGAAAGAACTTCCTGACTTGTTCACGTCTACTACACCCCGAGGAACTGTCTTTTGAACTTGGATACAGTGGACCTTGAACTGTTAGCACATGAGGAAACAACGAAATTACTCATATGATCGACTGGCTGGCTGGTTGGCTAGATGGCTAGCGTGATAATGACTGGCGAGGTAAAGTTGGATCATAGGTATTGTTGGCTGTGCTATTTAGCCAGCTTGCTAAGTATACAAGGGTGTAGCTATAGCTACTCTCCATCCACACTATGCCAGGTAGTTACATTTTTCTGTATACTGTTATTTTACGCAGAGAGGTCCAGTCGGGTTTGGTTAAATAGTTATGTGGCTTTTGAATGGGTTTCAAGCCTAACTATGTTTATTACTTCAGGCGATTTTAGCTAGTATTACGTTTGCTGGCTTGTTTATTGTTAGATGTATGCTGGCTTTAGTGATACCGAGACAGGGATAAGCTACTCACTACTCAGTTGATATGTCTTAATCATTTCAAAAGGAATTTGCAATCCAAGATGTAATTTTCTGTGGTTTCCAAGAAAACGGCTGGTCTAAGATTGGGTTCTGCATAGCTGCCCTGTTAAAAGGCATAATTATATATACTATAATTATACTATAATTAATTATACTATACTATAATTAATTATATATATATATACTGCTCAAAGAAATAAAGGGAACACTAAAATAACACATCCTAGATCTGAATGAATGAAATATTCTTATTAAATACTTTTTTCTTTACATAGTTGAATGTGCTGACAACAAAATCACACACAAATTATCAATGGAAATCAAATTTATCAACCCATGGAGGTCTGGATTTGGAGTCATACTCAAAATTAAAGTGGAAAACCACACTACAGGCTGATCCAACTTTGATGTAATGTCCTTAAAACAAGTTCAAAATGAGGCTCAGTAGTGTGTGTGTGGCCTCCACGTGCCTGTATGACCTCCCTACAAAGCCTGGGCATGCTCCTGATGAGGTGGCGGATGGTCTCCTGAGGGATCTCCTCCAGACCTGGACTAAAGCATCCGCCAACTCCTGGACAGTCTGTGGTGCAACGGCGTTGGTGGATGGAGCGAGACATGATGTCCCAGATGTGCTCAATTGGATTCAGGTCTGGGGAACTGGCGGGCCAGTCCATAGCATCAATGCCTTCCTCTTGCAGGAACTGCTGACACACTCCAGCCACATGAGGTCTTGCATTAGGAGGAACCAGGGCCAACCGCACCAGCATATGGTCTCACAAGGGTTGAGGATCTCATCTCGGTACCTAATGGCAGTCAGGCTACCTCTGGCGAGCACATGGAGGGCTGTGCGGCCCCACAAAGAAATGCCACCCCACACCATGACTGACCCACCGCCAAACCGGTCATGCTGGAGGATGTTGCAGGCAGCAGAACATTCTCCACGGCGTCTCCAGACTCTGTCACGTCTGTCACATGTGCTCAGTGTGAACCTGCTTTCATCTGTGAAGAGCACAGGGCGCCAGTGGCGAATTTGCCAATCTTGGCGTTCTCTGGCAAATGCCAAACGTCCTGCACGGTTTGTGGCTGTAAGCACAACCCCCACCCGTGGACGTCGGGCCCTCATACCACCCTCATGGAGTCTGTTTCTGACCCTTTGAGCAGACACCATGCACATTTGTGGCCTGCTGGAGGTCATTTTGCAGGGCTCTGGCGGTCCTGCTGCTGGGTTGTTGCCCTACTACGGCCTCCTCCACGTTCCTGATGTACTGGCCTGTTCTCTGGTAGCGCCTCCATGCTCTGGACACTACGCTGACAGACACAGCAAACCTTCTTGCCACAGCTCGCATTGATGTGCCATCCTGGATGAGCTGCACTACCTGAGCCACTTGTGTGGGTTGTAGACTCCGTCTCATGCTACCACTAGAGTGAAGCACCGCCAGCATTCAAAAGTGACCAAAACATCAGCCAGGAAGCATAGGAACTGAGAAGTGGTCTGTGGTCACCACCTGCATAACCACTCCTTTATTGGGGTGTTCTTGCTAATTGCCTATAATTTCCACCTTGTTCTATTCCATTTGCACAACAGCATGTGAAATTTATGTCAATCAGTGTTGTTCCCAAGTGGACAGTTTGATTTCACAGAAGTGTGATTGACTTGGAGTTACATTGTGTTGTTTAAGTGTTCCCTTTATTTTTTTGAGCAGGTGTGTGTGTGTATGTGTATATATATATATATATATATATATATATATATATATATATATATATATATATATATCCTCCCAGGTCTCTCTGTGGCACAAGACAGGGTTGTCCCGCTAGTCCTCTCCTTTTTTTCTTTGTCTATAGAGCCACTGGCAGAAGCTTTTACATCTCATCCATCCATCCATGGTGTTCGTGTAGGCGGGCGTGAACATCTGGTCTCGCTATATGCCGATGACATTTTGCTTTACCTCACTAAACCAGCAATTTTACTCCGAGCATTAGTTGACATCCTGAAAGAATATCTGACTTTTTCAGGATATAAAATAATACTATCGAAGAGTATAACTATGCCTTTTAACAGGGCAGCTATGCAGAACCCAATCTTAGACCAGCCGTTTTCTTGGAAACCACAGAAAATTACATCTTGGATTGCAAATTCCTTCTGAAATGATTAAGACATATCAACTGAACTATACTCCACTTCTCAAAAAGGTTGGGGAAGAATTGGATAGATGGCGGGATTTACCAATTTCTCTTATTGGGCAGGTCAATTGTGTAAAGATGAATATATTACCAAAATTCTTGTACCATTTTCAAACCTTGCCCTTTCCTATTCCCAAAGCTTTTTTCAAACCACTTAATAGGAAGGTTTCTTCATTTCTGTGGAAATGGAACCCCCCCAGAGTGAAACTCACAACTTTATACAAACCATACTCAGAAGGACTAACTCTACCTGACTTCCAGTTGTATTACTGGGCATCTCAGTTAAAGGCTGTGTGGGTATGGCAAGATACAAGTTCACCCTCTTGGAAGCAGAGGCGTGTCTGACCCCTGCTACATTGGCATCTATACCTTATATTAGCCCACTTAAAGCTTTGCTAGGTCTCATAAACAACACTTTCATTAAAAACACTTTAAATATATGGATTGAAGTCTGTAATCAAACAGAAGGGCTTAGATCTATATATGAACAAATACCTTTTTTATAATAACCCCATCTTACCCAAAGCCCTGAGATGGTATTACATTTTCTTGGTTCAACAAAGGAATGAAAACATTTGCTAATCTCTATAGAGAAGGTGAACTACTATCCTTTCAACAACTGGCATCTCATTTTCAGTTACCTCAAACTCATTTCTTCAAGTACCTACAGGTTAGGCATTACATTGCCACTCAGCAGGGAGGTAGGATTCAGCCCATGAGTAAACCTATAACTAATAAACTGTGGCTGGGGAGGAAAGGGGTAAAAGGTTTCATTTCCGACATGTACTCTGGACTTCAAGCTCTGTTGGGGAACGATGAACCTCTGAAAGCTTGCATAAAGTGGCATGATGACCGTGGTCTCATTGTTGAGGATGAGAAATGGGGAAAGCTCTTTTTAGATGCTCAGCGTCTTTCATTTAACACAAGGCACAAGTTGATGCAATTCAATATTTTACATAGGGTCTACTTTACACCAGAGAGACTGTATAAGATCAATTCCAAATTTTTCACTTATGCATATGTTTTTGTTCTGCCCTGAACTAAGCATTTATTGGAAAGACATTATTCAGATCTTATCACAGGTCACTAATATGATGGTACCACTAGATCCTTCCCTTATACTTCTTGGAGATGATTCTGTTCTACCAGTTAATATTTCTAGCAAAACCAGATTCATTAAATTGTCAGTCATTGCAGCCAATAAATGCACAGCTTTTATATGGAAGAGTGACAAGCAAGCAGATGTGGCTAAAATAACTATCTTCCTAAATTCCATCTGAAAAAATAACATACAATTTATGTAATAAACCCTTTGAATTTACTGATGTCTGGGGGGACTTTCAGAAGTTTCTAGAGACGTCACTTTAGCTGCCTCATTACTACTATCTTCATTAATGTTTTTGTGTTGAATTTATTTTCTAGCATGGAATGTGAAGGTCATTCGGTTTCTTTTTTTGTTGATAATCAGTGAAGCTAATACCGGTAGAGTGGAGGGAGGGGGGTGTTCCTGTGTTGGGGAGGGAAGGGTTTTGCACGATGTGCCCCCATGTTGCATGGTGTTTTGTGTAGGTGGAAGGAATAACGGGGCATTATTTGTGTCACATTTTGATTGTTAAATTGTAAAAAAAAAAAAATAAGACAATATATTGTACAAAAAAAGTAATTGAGCTCTCTATTCCATATGAAACCCATCAGGATGTCGATGACCAGTTCAATGACCAAGTTTGATGACCCGACAGAATCCTCTGACAAGTTCTTCTCCAATTGGAGCGAGACGGGGGAGTCTGGCTGGAGGAAAGAGAGCAGGAAGCCAGAGCCAGACTTCTACCTGAGCACCAAGAGTTCCTCACAGGACGACAGGTACTATATGACTGTTTGATTTCCAGGGATGAAAATACAGAGATGCATGTGAAAAAGTAAAATTTTATTTTGCCCGTATAAGTCCCCTGAGCCACTTTTTTAAATTCTCTATTTTAAGGTTCTCACTGCAGTTGTCACTGAATGCACCCTCCCTCTCTCTCACACACAGGACCGCAGCCCGGCGGAAAGCAGACCCAGTCCCTGTCTCAGACTCAGGCGACGCCCGCAAGAAGTTTGGGGATGTCAAGGCCATCTCCTCTGACATGTACTTTGGCAAGCAGGATGACTCTGAGGTAGGCACACTGTCACGGGACACACACGTACAGTACCAGTCAAAAGTTTGGACACATCTACTCATTCCAGGGTTTTTCTTTATTTTTCCTATTTTCTACATTGTATAATAATAGTGAAGACATCAAAACTATGAAATAACACATATGGAATCATGTAGTAACCAAAAAAGTGTTAAACAAATATATATATATATTTTATATTTGAGGTTCTTCAAGGTAGCCACCCTTTGCCTTGATGACAGCTTTGCACATGCTTGGCATTCTCTCAACCAGCTTCATGAGGTAGTCACCTGGAATGCATTTCAATTAACAGGTGTGCCTTGTTAAAAGTTAATTTGTAGAATTTATTTCTGTCTTAATGCATTTGAGCCAGTCAGTTGTTGTGACAAGGTAGTGCTGGTATACAGAAGATAGCCCTATTTGGTAAAAGACCAAGTCCATATTATGAGAAGAACAGCTCAAATAAGTAAAGAGAAACGACAGTCCATTACTTTAAGACATGAAGGTCAGTCAATGTGGAAAATTTAAAGAACTTTGAAAGTAGCTTCAAGTGCAGTTGCAAAAACCATCAAGTGTTATGATGAAACTGGTTCTCATGAGGACCACCATAGGAAAGGAATACCCAGTTTCCTCTGCTGCAGAGGATAGGTTTATAAGAGTTAACAGCCTCAGATTGCAGCCCAAATAAATGCTTCACAGAGTTCAAGTAACACACACATCTCAACGTCAAGTGTTCAGGCCTTCATGGTCGAATTGCTGCAAAGAAACCACTACTAAAGGACTCTAAGAATTAGAGACTTGCTTGGGCCAAGAAACACGAGCAATGGATATTAGACAAGTGGAAATCTGTCATTTTGGTCTGAGTCCAAATTTGAGATTTTTGGTTCCAACCGCCGTGTCTTTGTGACGCAAAGTAGGTGAACGGATGATCTCCGCATGTGTGGTTCCCACCGTGATGCATGGAGGTGTGATATTGTGGGGGTGTTTTGCTGGTGACACGGTCTGTGATTTTATTTAGAATTTAAGGTACACTTAACTGGCATGGCTACCACAGCATTCTGCAGCGATACGCCATCCCATCTGGTTTGCGCTTGGTGGGACTGTCATTTGTTTTTCTAATCAGCACACCTCCAGGCTGTCTAAGGGCTATTTGACCGAGGAGAGTGATGGCGTGCTGCATCAGATTACCTGGCCTCCACAATCACTCGAGCTCAACCCAATTGAGATGGTTCGGGATGAGTTTGACTGCAGAGTGAAGGAAAAGCAGCCAACAAGTGCTCAGCATATGTGGGAACTCCTTCAAGACTGTTGGAAAAGCATTCCAGTTGAAGCTGGTTGAAAGAATGCCAAGCCTGTGTAAAGCTGTCATCAAGGCAAAGGGTGGCTACTTTGAAGAATCTCCAATCTAAAGTATCTTTTGATTTGTGTAACACTTTTTTTGGTTACTACATTATTTCTTAGTTTTGGTGTCTTCACTATTATTCTACATTGTAGAAAATTACTAGAAACAAAGAAAACCCCTAGAATGAGTAGGTGTTCTAAAACTATTGACCAGTAGTGAATATATATAAAAAAATTGATTCGTAATGACAAATTATTTGAGTCTATAATTACGTTGTACCTAAGTACTGATGTTACTACCTTTTTGATCTAATTGACTGCCAGTATCAAATGTCTGCCAGTGTTGACTGTTCTGGTTAAAGTTTTACGCTAGGCTGTGACGTCCTACAAGCCTCTCAGGCTGGTGTTTACAGTTCATTTGGTGCTGTGGAATTCATATGTCTTTCTCAGAGAAGGCTGTTAGACATTTTCTCTGCTTCTGTTCTGGCTGTGTTTCCCTGTTGCAACATTGCTTTTTTTTATTGATTATTATCTACAACTGCTGTCCTTTATTTATCCACCTGAAAATCCCTGTTACAGTAATACCCCTATGTGTAGTATGTTCATTGTTTAGTATCAAGTATGTCATTTGAAGTATTAATGTGGTGGTTTCCATGCAGTATGAGGCGAAGACTCGCCTGGAGAGGTTCTCTGGAAGCAACTCCATCAGCTCAGCTGACCTGTTTGATGACCCAAAGAAACAGATGGGTAGGGAAGCCAACAAGTGTATACTTAACCATTCATAGAGCGCATTCGGGAAAGTATTCAGACTCCTTGTCTTTTTCTACATTTTATTACAGCCTTATTCTAAAATGGATTCAATAGTTTTTTCCCCTCATCAATCTACACACAATACCCCATAATGACAAAGCAAAAACAGGTTTTTATAAATTTTTGTAAATTGTATTAATCTAAAAATTGAAATCACATTTACATAAGTATTCAGACCCTTTATTCAGTACTTTGTTGACGCACCTTTGGCAGTGACTCCAGCCTCAAGTCTTCTTGGGTATGACACTACAAGCTTGGCAGACCTGTATTTGGGGAGTTTTTCCCATTCTTCTTTGCAGATCCTCTCAAGCTCTGTCAGGTTGGACGAGGAGTGTCACTGCACAGCTTTTTCAAGTGTCTCCAGAGATGTTCGATTGGGTTCAAGTCCGGGCTCTGGCTGGGCCAGTGGTGGGCCGTCAGGGCCTGCAAGGCTATCTCTGCTGGCCTAAACATCATCAGAATATAATTATTTTTTTAAATATATTTTCCCACAAATATGTATTAAATTATTCCCCAGAGTAAGAGTTATACTCTTCATTTCATAGCTTTCCTCTTGGTTGCACTGCTTCCAGCCCCAGGTTGAGATTTTGAGGGCTGGTCTTTATGTTAGATCTTTTATCCAATCATATTCAGCCATCATGTGTTGCCAGGGGTCTAAAATCTGCCCTCAGGCCTTCAGAATCAACAGTGCGGGCACTTGTAGCTTATAGTGAATGGAAATGAAAATTTAGTGTCAACCAATCAGCTTTAGAGTTGGCTATTGTACGCCTGCTAGCTGGCTCCATTGTTACACAGGAGCCAGCTAGCAGGCGTAGTGCGTCCACGTCTTTTGATTGGATTACCAATATTGAGAGGCAGGTCCTATGGGCAGGTCTATGCAGATCTAGGAAACTGAATTTGATAAACAAATTAATTCGTGTACTACTAAGCTGTTTTTTCAACCCACAATGGCGGAAGGAGGAGAAGATATCGATTTGGTCGAGGATATAATTATAACGCCATTCTCAAGACGAACTTTTCAAGAAAAGTTAGACATTGTAAGGAGAGGTCGCCCGACACCACAACGCCTGTCACAGGCGGGAAAGCCACTTTCAAAGTTTCAACTACGAGCGCTGTCAATGGCTCACAGGCTCCGAGAAGCACTGCAAACTGTACTGCTGGGAATGCCTATTATTTGCAAGTGATCGATTTGGTGTTTGGAGCCACACTGGCTTTGCAAACTTGAGTTGTCTAACCAAGGCAGCAACGAGACTCCAAAGTACGGCTGGGCACTTACAAGCAATTGTGCTTTTGAAAACTTTTGGGGACACCGGAGTGGATCTACAGCTCAAAAAACAAGCGCGCAGGGCAYCGGAGCTGCACAATGAAAAGGTGAAGGGAAATATTGAAAAGACTCATTGATTGTGTCATGTTTTTGGGTAAACACTGTTTACCCAAAAATGTCAATTTGTCAATTTCAAGGTGACGCAACGCCTGGTTATACTGCGTTTCTGTCTAAATGTATAGTGTCTAGAGCCATGGCATCATAATGATGGTAATAAGAGGTGGATTAATTCGGGTGGGACTGTGTAGTACCTCACTGAAGGCCCAGGCCCCAGGCCCACGGCACGCCACTGGGCTGGGCCACTCAAGAACGTTCAGAGACTTGTCCCAAAGCCACTCCTGTGTTGTCTTGGCTGTGTGCTTAGGTTCATTGTCCTGTTGGAGGGTGAACCTTCAGCCCAGTCTGAGGTCCTGAGCACTCTGGAGCAGGTTTCCATCTGTACTTTGCGCCATTCATCTTTGCCTCATCCTGACTTGTCTCCCAGGCCCTGCCGCTGAAAAACATCACCACAGCATGATGCTGCAACCACCATGCTTCACCTTAGGGATGGTGCCAGGTTTCCTCCAGATGTGACGGTTGGCATTCAGCCCAAAGAGTTCAATCTTGGTTTCATCAGACCAGAGAATCTTGTTTCTCATGGTCTGAGAGTCCTTTAGGTGCCTTTTGTCAAACTCCAAGCAGGCTGTCATGTACTTTTTTTACTGAGGAGTGGCTTCCGTCTGGCCACTCTACCATAAAGGCCTGATTGGTGTAGTGCTGCAGAGATGGTTGTTCTTCTGGAAGGTTCTCCCATCTCCACAGAGGAACTCTGTATCTTTGTTAGAGTGAACATCGGAAGAGTCTTGGTGGTTCTAAAATTCTTCCATTATTAAGAATGATGGAGGCCACTGTGTTCTTGGACCTTAAATGCTGCAGAAATGGTTTGTGTACCCTTTCCCAGATCTGTGCCTCAACACAATCCTGTCTTGGAGCTTTACGGCAATTCCTTCGACCTCATGACTTGGATTTTGCTGTGACATTAACTGTCAACTATGGGACCTTACATACGTGTGTATGGATATTGACAGTGCATGTCAGAGCAAAAACCAAGTCATGAGGTCGAAGGAATTGCCGTCCTCAATTGGCAGCTTGATTAAATGGTACTCGCAAAACACCAGTCTCAAGGTCAACAATAAAGAGGTGACGCCGGGATGCTGGCCTTCTAGGCAGAGTTCCTCTGTCCAGTGTCTGTTCTTTTGCCCATCCTAATCTCCTTTTTATTGGCCAGTCTGAGATATGGCTTTTTCTTTGCAACTCTGCCTAGAAGGCCAGCATCCTGGAGTCGCCTCTTTATTGTTGACATTGAGACCGGTGTTTTTGTGGGTACTATTCAATGAAGCTGTCCGTTGATGACTTGTGAGGCGTCTGTTTCTCAAACTAGACACTCTAATGTACTTGTCCTCTTGCTCAGTTGTGCACCGGGGCCTTCCACTCTTTCTATTCTGGTTAGAGCCAGTTTGCGCTGTTCTGTGAAGGGAGTAGTACACAGTGTTGTATGATATCTTCAGTTTCTTGGCAATTTCTCGCATGGAATAGCCTTCAATTCTCAGAACAAGAATAGACTGATGAGTTTCAGAAGAAAGTTCTTTGTTTCTGGCCATTTTGAGCCTGTAATCGAACCCACAAATACTGATGCTCCAGATACTCAACTAGTCTAAAGAAGACCAGTTTTATTGCTTCTTTAATTAGCACAACAGTTTTCAGCTGTGCTACCATAATTGCAAAAGGGTTTTCTAATGATCAATTAGCCTTTCAAAATGATAAACTACGATTAGCTAACACAACATGCCATTGGATCACAGGAGTGATGGTTGATGATAATGGGCCTCTGTACGTCTATGTAGATATTCCATAAAAGATCTGCCGTTTCCAGCTACAATAGTCATTTACAACATTAACAATGTCTACACTGTATTTCTGATAAATTTGATATTTTAATGGACACAATTTGCTTTTCTTTCAAAAACGAGGGAATTTCTAAGTGACCCCATACTTTTGAAAGGTAGTGTATACAGTTGAAGTCGGAAGTTTACATACACCTTAGCCAAATACATTTAAACTCAGTTTTTCACAATTCCTGACATTTAATCAGAGTAAAAATACCCTGTCTTAGGTCAGTTAGATCACCACTTTATTTTAATAATGTGAAATGTCAGAATAATAGTACAGTGATTTATTTCAGCTTTTATTTTTTTCATCACATTCCCAATGGGTCAGAAGTTCACATACACTCAATTATTATTTGGTAGCATTGCCTTTTAAATTGTTTAACTTGGGTCAAAAGTTTCGGGTAGACTTCCACAAGCTTCCCACAATAAGTTGGGTGAATTTTGGCCCAATCCTCCTGACAGAGCTGGTCTGTACTTGAGTCAAGTTTTTAGGCCTCCTTGCTCCACACGCTTTTTCAGTTCTGCTCACACATTTTCTATAGGATTGAGGTCAGGGCTTTGATGGCCACTCCAATACCTTGACTTTGTTGTCCTTAAGCCATTTTGCCACAACTTTGGAAGTATGCTTTGGGTCATTATCCATTTGGAAGACCCATTTGCGACCAAGCTTTAACTTCCTGACTGATGTCTTGAGATGTTGCTTCAATATATCCACATCATTTTCCTACCTCATGATGCCATCTATTTTGTGAAGTGCACCAGTCCCTCCTGCAGCAAAGCACCCCCACAATATGATGCTGCCACCCCCCTGCTTCACGGTTGGGATGGTGTTCTTCGGCTTGCAAGCCTCCCCCTTTTTCCTCCAAACATAACAATGGTCATTATGGCCAAACAGTTCTATTTTTGTTTCATCAGACCAGAGGACATTTCTCCAAAAAGTACGATCTTTGTCCCCATGTGCAGTTGTAAACCGTAGTCTGGCTTTTTTATTGCGGTTTTGCTGAGCGGCCTTTCAGGTTGTCGATATAGGACTTGTTTTACTGTGGATATAGATACTTTTGTACCTGTTTCCTCCAGCATCTTCACACGGTCCTTTGCTGCTGTTCTGGGATTGATTTGCACTTTTCGCACCTAAGTACGTTCATCTCTACGAGACAGAATGTGTCTCCTTCCTAAGCGATATGACTGGTGCGTGTTCCCATGGTGTGTATACTGGCATACTATTGTTTGTACAGATGAACGTGGAACCTTCAGGCGTTTGGAAATTGCTCCCAAGGATGAACCAGACTTATGGAGGTCTATAAAAAAAAAAAAAATTCTGAGGTCTGTGCTGATTTCTTTTGATTTTCCCATGATGTCAAGCAAAGAGGCACTGAGTTTGAAGGTAGGCCTTGAAATGCATCCACAGGTACACCTCCAATTGACTCAAATGATGTCAATTAGCCTATCAGAAGCTTCTAAAGCCATGACATCATTTTCTGGAATTTTCCAAGCTGTTTTAAAGGCTCAGTCAACTTAGTGTATGTAAACTTCTGACCCACTGGAATTGAGATATAATTACTTGTCATGCACAAAGTAGATATCCTAACCAACTTGACAAAACTATAGTTTGTTAACAAGAAATTTGTGCAGTGGTTGAAAAACGAGTTTTATTGACTCCAACCTAACACGGAACCCAAACCGGCTGCGAGCGTACGCCATTGTGCATAAATGTATTTTGTCCCCCCACACCAAACGCGATCACGACACAGGTTAAAATATCAAAACAAACTGAACCAATTATATTCATTTGGGGACAGGTCGAAAAGCATTAAACCTTTATGGCTAGTTAGCTTGCACTTGCTAGCTAATTTGTCCTAATTAGCTAGCTTGCTGTTGCTAGCTAATTTGTCCTGGGGATATAAACATTGAGTTATTTTACCTGAAATGCACAATGTCCTCTACTCCACCAATTAATCCACATAAAACGGTTAACCGAATCGTTTCTAGTCATCTCTCTTCCTTCCAGGCTTTTTTTTCTCTTGACTTTATATTGCGATTGGCAACTTTCATAAATTAGGTGCATTACCGCCACTGACCTCGTTCTCTTTCACTCACCCACGTGGGTATAACCAATAAACCAATGAGGAGATGGGAGAGGCAGGACTTGCAGTGCGATCTGCGTCAAATAGAACTGATTTCTATTTTAGCCCTTGGTGTCGCAGATGCGAGCAGTGTGGGTGCAATAATTGAATAACATAGATTTCTACATTTATTTTGCAATGCTCGCGCACGTGACGTGAGCGGTGTGGTCAGCCTGTAAGTGTATGTAAACTTCCGACTTCAACTGTATGTATGTCTTTAGGTGTGCAGTTGAACAAAACAAAATCTTAGCTAATTCCACAAAGAAATCCTAAAATGTCCCTGACAATGTTATTGGTATCTTCTAGAAGTAGTTAGAAATAATTAGATTTCAAGTAGGTGATTCTCATTTACTTTGGAATTGAATTCACCTGTGGTGAGTTGAAGATGCCGGCAGTATAAAAACCATTTATTCAACCAGTTTGAATAGAGAAAAGGACTCATTCTCCTATTTTGTGTCACTGTGTGTACCGCAATGAGCGTGAACAAAAAGAAAACCAGTGAGTTATCAGAGGTCAGACACAAGATGGTTGTCCATGCTTAGCTATCTCAAGGATACATATCCATCTCCAGAGATGTTGATGTTCCTGTTTCCACCGTACGTAATGTTATCAAGAAGTTTAAGGCCCATGCCACTGTAGCCAACCTCACTGGACGTGGCCGCAAGAGAACTTGATGGAAGAATGCAGTGAAGGATTGTTTGAATGGTGGAGAAGGACCTCTGTCAACTGCAGATTCAAGCTGACCTTCAGACACAAGGTACGACAGTTTCAACTCGCACCATCCTTCGCTAACTCAATGAAAGGGGGTTATATGGTAGGCGACCCAGGAGGACCCCACTGCTGATAGAAAGACCTGAACTTGCCAAAATCCTTCTGGGAGAATGTCCTGTGGACAGAAGACCAAATTAGAGCTTTTTGGTAAAGCACAACTTCTCTATGTTTACAGAAAACAAAATGAAGCTTTCAAAGAAAAGAACACCTTCCCTACAGTCCAACATGGAGGTTCAGTGACGTTTTGGGGTTGCTTTGCTGCCTCTGGCACTGGGTGCCTTGAACGTGTGCATGGCATCATGAAATCAGGTGAATACCGAGGTATTTTGGAGCGCGATGTCAGACCCAGTGTCAGAAAGCTGGGTCTCCGTTGAAGAGCATGAGTCTTCCAGCAGAACAATGACCCCAAACACACTTCAAAAAGCACCCAGGAATGGTTCAAGAATAAACGCTGGACTGTTCTGAAGTGGCCAGCAGTGAGTCCAGATCTACATCCCATTAACTTGTGGAGAGATCTGAAAACAGCAGTTAGAAGAAGGCAGTTATTTTGACCAAAGGCTGTGCTACCAAATATTAAGTCTATGGTGTCAATCTCACTTATTACATTTAAATGGATATTAAGTTCTGAATCAAAAACAAATGTTCTATAATATTAACAGTGAAATAAAGAATTGTGGAGACCAAATACTTTATTCCGTTTCTTGAAAAAAGTGCAAGGGTGCCAATTTTTTTTACCACGACTGTAGACAGGTGTGCCCTTCCAAATCATGGCCAATCAAGGATGATCAATAAAAACAACAGGATGCACCTGAGCTCAATTTCCTGTCTCCATAGTCTGAATAGTTATTTAAATCAGGAATTTCTGTTATTTTAAAAATATTTGCAAACATTTTGAAAAACCTGTAGATTGAGGATTTAAAAAAAAATCCATCTTAGAATAAGGCTGTAACGTAACCAAATGTGGAAAAAGTCAAGGTGTCTGAATAGTTTGAGTGCACTGCATATCACACTTTCAAGTATACAATTTAACCATTTCATATCACTAAATCAAGTGAACACCATGGCCCATATTCACAAAGCATCTGAGTAGGCTCAGTTTTGCCTTTCAGATCATATTGAATTAGATGGGGGATCTGATCCTAGATCAGCACTGCATGTGTACACCCCCACAATTTAAACATCAGAAGAAGGATCATTCTAAAGCAACTGCCACTGATGTTACTAACCATCTCTCTCTCTCCGGTCCCCATGCAGCCAGCTCATATCGTCTGACCAACATGCTGCCCAGTGCTCCAGACATGTCCCAGCTGAAGCTGGGGGTCCGCTCTGCGGCCGGGAGGCTGTCCGTCATGGCCAGCGGAGTAGTCACGTCCCTTCAGGTTTGTGGTTCAGATGGCCCTGTTGGTTGGAGCTTGGTGCTAGCAGCAGATTGACTCCCACATGGGCCACATACTGAAGTGAATGTGTTATGGTGACTGTAAGCCGTAAGGCAATTTCAACACAATAAGAACTTGCCCTTTTTATATCATTATTCCAATTGGAAATCCAGTTTCTTGATTTAATTAGTATGTAAGTGCACAGTAACAACGATATCAGTGACTATTTGGTCAAAGGCATGCTAGATACATACTAGTTACCAAAGTACATTGTGTATAAGGGCAACTTTATTTAAAGGTTACCTAATTATGCAGCGTCAACACTCAGACAACTGGTACGGTGTAAGCAGTAGGTTCTTACGTGTTGTGTATCTTCTTTGTTTCAGGACCACTACAGTGCGTGAGTCCAGTGTGTGTGTACCTGTGTTATGACCCACACACACACACAACCTGTTAGGTCCCCTGGGTATTGGAGTCGGTAAACATCCTTACGAGCGATGGACAAGTTCAGCCGTGCAGGAGAGGGAGAGAGATGGACGGAGAGAGAATTAGCGACATTGTGTAGGCCAGAACATAGGCTGTAGCTATACGTGTGTGTAAATAGCAGCTATTTGAATAAAGGACGTATTATCTACATTGGAGTTATGTCGAACCAACATCCTCTATGAGGTAGATGTATGAAGAACACTTATTTCCGCAGCTTATTATTTAATCTGTCCAGGCCTTTAGTTTTGATATTTACATCAATGCTATTCAAAATACATTTTTGTTATCATCCATTATGGTTCTAATTGAGGGTGACTTAGGTTTTGGGTTCCTTTTCAACTGTGCAATTGTTATTGAATCATGTCATCTTGGTCACCTTGGTTTTTATGTAACTATTTGCAATGAAGACATCATCTGGTAGTGTGATAACATGTATTTTTCTACATGCGGTATGTAAATAATTTAGTTAATTAATCTGATGGGCATTGTTTTAATTACCTGCCAAATCCAGAGATGTTGCCATGTAGGATACATGTCTTAAATTATAGGGTGCCTTCAAACCAAAATGCCTGCGACGCATTGTGCGTGTGCCGATTCACTGAATGTGTGTTTGGAGGTATGGTGAAGTGGAGAACATTCGAGGTGGGATAAACATTGGTTGACAGACCTCTAGTCAGGATGGGGTGCAACAAAATGTCCCCATCTCATCTGTTGGACAGTGTAAATCTGCCATTTCATTCACTTCTATCCACCTGTACAGTGCTCTCTGAAAAAAGGTGTCTGCTGTGCTTTTGAAGCATTGTTTGCATTGGTTTGAAAGTGCCCTTAGTCTTGGCAGTGTACTTATGTCACTTGACTGAAGGACCGAATACTCACCGTGATTTCTTTGTGTAATATATATATTTTGTGTATAGACACACTGGTAGGATACGGTCCTGTACAGTGTAGCGTGATCTGGTCTGCCTCTCAGCAGCCAAACATATTCTCCATATTACAATTGGCTATCAGTTCAGATGAATGGAGTAGTATCTTAATGTTCTGTCCCAGTACTCTCAAAGGCTGAGTTAATCTTTTTTTCTTCTCACTAATAGGTCTTTTGCCCAATCAAGTCAGCTTTATAAAAAGATCTGATGTGAAAAGATCTGTGTAAAAAAATATATAATAATCAGAATTGGGCTACCTGTCTAAACGCAGGCAAATAACCGATTCTATTTTCTGTGACCACATTCCTCTGTGAGAGGAACACAGGACACCCATCCAATTATTTTACCCTTCTGTGGCTATGAAGGAAAAGAGACAAGGAAAGGAACTAATGCAAAAGAAATGGGACGTGGCCCTCTGATCAATGACCCATTGGCTGCCCTCCCTAGGCCCTGACTCATTTCAACAACATTTGTACTATGTGTTTAGTGAAGGGTAACCTCTAACCCTTTGCTGAGCAGATTCATTGTAAATTACCTCTGTGAACTGTGTGTACCTTGCAGAGAATATCTAGGGTGTTTAGAGTATATTTTCACACTCTGGGTATATGTGGGTTATATTTTGGGAGTTTATGCATAGTGTGGTTTTGTTATTTTGAGGGGATTGGCTAGAGGTCTAACTGGATGTTGCAAGAAGTATTTCTGGCTACCTAGTATCACCTACCGAACTCCCTGACCATTTTATGCATATTTTTCTCATTTTGATCCTTACTAATTCGAACTCTTGAGTTGAGATTTAACACTGAAGTGAAATATATTTAAGATGCAACGTTGCCCATTTGAATCTGGATTTTGTATAGTGTGTAATTCAGTGACCAACCAGGGCTTTTGTTCAATCTCTTTCTACTGTAATCCAAAGAACATGTGCACATGCCCTAAAAATGTAAATGATGGGAAGATCTAGTTTTTGTGTATTTGTATTAGAAACTGCAAGTAATTTTTTTTTGCTTGAATGTACATCTATAGAACAGCACCTGAAGCTTTGCATCAGTTTCTGAATTTCTTTGTTTACCAACAAATACATCTATGGACATGAGCTCTTTAGAGATCCATTCAATTTGTGTAATCAAGGTGTGTATCATTGTTAGCTGCTGTGTATAAGAAACTTTGCTTCAGAATTAAAAATATACTGCACTTGCATGTCCTCAGTGGCAGACTTACCATTAGGCAACTCAGGCAGTTGCCTGGGGCCCTCACATCATCAGGGGCCTTGTAAACTTGTCAGAATTGTGTTTAATAATACATAATTTATGTTATCTTGTCTTTCTGCTCGTGAGAAACCTCTGATGTGCGCAATTTAGCAGTCGTGACAAATTGAGCGTTTTCAGTTTTTATCCTGCGAATTTGGCTCTAGCTTTTGAACAGTTGGGGCTATTATTATAACCTGTGCCTGAAAGCCAAGACTCTCAGAAACGTGTACCTGTCTTCTGTTTCGCTCTACAATGCTCGCAAGCTGCGCAGGACACGTTAGAAGGGACGGTGACAAAACCGCAGTTGAAAACAATGCAGATATTTTATTCTACACACAATTATTTCCTGATTATCTTCCCTGATGTTTTACCGAACCTTCCAATACCTTTCTGATGCATTTCAATCACTTTAGATGCAAGTAATTTGACATTTTCTTAGCCTTATGAACATATAAACTTGGTTGCATTTTTATCTGTTCTACTATAGGACCGGCCCTACCAATAAGCAACATAAGCGGCCGCTTAGGGCCTTGCATCCGTTAGGGAGCCCCCCACCCAAAGAAATATAGAATTTAGTAACTCAGTCGTGTCTCAGCTTACTGTTGTGAGTTAGAATAGTAGAATACACAAGGTGCAATTTCAAAATGTGGCAGTTCATCAGTTTTGTCAGTCATTGTGTCTGGATTTACACAGGAAGTCCAAATCTGATCTTTTTTTTACACTACTTCAGCTGAAAAAGATCTGACGTGATTGATGAAAAGACCATTTAGTGGGAAAAAAATATCAGAAATGGGCTGCCTGCCTAAACGCAGCCTCAGAGTCACTAGGTAAGTTATTCTAGCCAGCTATCTAAACCAAATAAACTAATCATGGCCGAATTTCCGACAGAGCACACGGATCACGTGCTCAGGGACCCTGACCAACAGGGTGCGCCCATTGATTTTGTTTGTCACTTGCCAGATGTCGTATAAGCATGACATAAGTCATGGCAAAATGTTTAGAATTGCAGGAAATTAGCTTTAAAACGGCAACATTTTCTCTCCATCCCATAGCAAAATTTGTAAAATTGCATGAAATTAGCTTTAAAAAAATAAAAAAAAGTTCTTTTTTATTTCACCTTTATTTAACCAGGTAGGCTAGTTGAGAACAAGTTCTCATTTGCAACTGCGACCTGGCCAAGATAAAGCATAGCAGTGTGAACAGACAACAACACAGAGTTACACATGGAGTAAACAATAAACAAGTCAATAACATGGTAGCAAATGCAAATAGTTATCTCCGTCCTATTGGAAAATGTGTAGAATTGCAGTAAATAAGCTTTGAAACTGCAACGTTTTCTGAAAATTATGACTAGAATGTTAAAAAGGCCATATAATTACAAAAAAAGATTGGTATTGGTCAATATTGAGCCAGCTCCGAACAGCTCTTCTTTCAGCATGATTGTGTTAAATAGACATGGGAGGGGACCTCAGACTGGTGTCTGCCTGGGGCCTCCAAATCATTAAGAATGCCCCTGCATGGCCCTTAGCTATGTGTAAAATTCCCACATTACCTTGCATAAGGGTAGACTATGTCTTTGTTGCACCATTCAGGATTATTGTAAGGAAAATATAGAAACGCTATTGATAATCAATTCTTGATATTGGGCACTTAAACTACAGTGCCTTCAGAAAGTATTCGCATCCCTTGACTTTTTCTGTCAACAATCTAAACAAAATACTCTGTACTGTAAAAGTGCAAGAAAAATCTAACATTTCAACAAAAAAAAAAAATTAACCTTTATTTAACTAGGCAAGTCAGTGAAGAACAAATTGTTATTCACAATGACGGCCTACTCTGGCCAAATCCGGATGACGCTGGGCCAATTGTGCACCACCCTATGGCACTCCCAATCACGGCCGCATGTGATCCAGCCTGGATTTGAACTTGCACTGAGAGGCAGTGCCTTAGACCGCTGCGCCACTTGGGAATCTTCATAAAATAAGTATTCAACCCCCTGAGTCAATACATGTTAGAATCACTTTTAGCAGCAATAACAGCTGTGAGTCTTTCTGGGTACGTCTCTAAGAGCTTTCCACACCTGGATCTTGTGCAACCTTTGCCAATTATTATTTTTAAAATTCTTCAAGCTCTGTCAAATTGGTTGTTGATCATTGCTAGGCAACCATTTTTAGGTATTGCCATAGATTTTCAAGCAGATTTAAGTCAAAACTGTAACTTGGCCACTCAGGAACATTCACTGTCTTCTTGGTAAGCAACTCATCTCCCAGTGTCTGGTGGAAAGCAGACAACCAGATTTTGCTCTAGGATTTTGCCTGTGCTTAGCTCCATTACGTTTATTCTTTATCCCCAAAAACTCAGCAGTCCTTAACGATTACAAGCATAACCATAACATGATGCAGCCACCACTATGCTTGACAGAGTGGTACTCAGGAATGTGTTGTATTGGATTTGCCCCAAACATAACACTTTGTATTCAGGACTAAAAGATACTTTGCCACATTTTTTGCAGTATTACTTTAGTGCTTTGTTGCAAACAGGATGTATGTTTGGGAATATTTTTATTCTGTACAGGCTTCCTTTTCACTATGTCAATTACGTTAGTATTGTGGAATAACTACAATGTTGTTGATCCATCCTCAGCTTTATCCTATCACAGCCATTAAACTCTGTAACTGTTTTAAAGTCACCATTGGCCTAATGGTGAAATCACTAAGCAGTGTCCTTCCTCTCCGTCAACTGAGTTAGGAAGGACGCCTGGATCTTTGTAGTGACTGGGTGTATTGATACACCATCCAAAGTGTAATTAATAACTTCACCATGCTCAAAGGGATATTCAATGTCTGCTTTTTTAAGTGTTTACCCATCCACCAATAGGTGCCCTTCTTTGCGAGGCATTGGAAAACCTCCCTGGTCTTTGGTTGAATCTGTGCTCGACTGAGGGACCTTACAGATAACTGTATGTGTGGGGTACAGAGATGAGGTAGTCATTAAAAAATCATATTAAACACTATTATTGCACACAGAGGGAGTCAATGCAAATGATTATGTGACTTGTTAAAGCAAATGTTTACTCTGCCAAAACAAAGGGTTTGAATACTTATTGACTCAACTTTTCAGCTTTTCATTTTAAACCTTTCGAAAAACATAATTCCACTTTGACATGATGGGGTATTGTGTGTAGGCCAGTGACAAAAATATTAGTTTAATACATTTTAAACTCAGGCTGTAACACAACAAAATGTGGAAAAAAGTCAAGGGGTGTGAATACTTTCTGAAGGCACTGTATGTAAATTGGTGAAATGTAATTTGCTCAATGCCAAATAAACTAAATGTTAGGCTACCTCCCTTTTTGTGTGTATTTTTTTGCAGTGGTGTAAAGTACTTAAGTAAAAATACTTTAAAGTATTACTTAAGTTGTTTTTTTGAATATCTGTGCTTTACTTTACTATTCATATGTTTGACAACTTTTACTTTTACTTCACTATATTCCTAAAGAAAACGGTGTACTTTTTACTCCATACATTTACCCTGACACCCAAAAGTGCTCGTTACATTTCCAATGCTTAGCAGGACAGGAGAATGGTCCAATTCACACACTTATCAAGAGAACATCCCTGGTCATCCCTATTGCCTCTGATCTGACGGACTCACTAAACACAAATGCTTTATTTTTAAATGATGTCTGAGTGTTGGAGTGTGCCCCTGGCTATCTATAAATAAATCAAAACAAGAGAATTGTGCCGTCTGGTTGGCTTGAGATAAGGAATAAGAAATTATTCATACTTTTACTTTTAACATATTTTAGCAATTACATTTACTTTTGATACTTATGTAACAGTTTAACTTTAGTCCATCCCCTCGACAGGGCGCGAACCAGGGACCCTCTGCACACAGACAACAGTCACCCAAGAAGCATCGTTACCCATCGCTCCACAAAAGCCGCGGCCCTTGCAGAGCAAGGGGAACCACTACTTCAAGGTCACAGAGCAAGTGACGTCACCGGTTGAAAGGCTATTAGCGCGCACCACCGCTAACTAGATAGCCATTTCACATCCGTTACACTTACGTATATTTAAAAACAAATACCTTAAGACTTTTACTCAAGTAGTATTTTAATGGGTGACTTTCACTTTTACTTGTCATTTTCTATTAAGGTATCTTTACTTTTACTCAAGTATGATATTTGAGTACATTTTCCTCCAAAGATTTTTTTTTTTCTTTGCATGAATGAAGTGCGCTCATAACTGTGTTTTACTCTATTTGAGATTTTTCTGTGTCATCCTCATTTATTCTTATTAATACTAATTAGCCTTTACAAACTTGAAATATCGCACCGTTTTTCATGTTTCCTCAAACGGTCTATTGGGGAACGTTGAAATCAGAGGGCCAGGGCCTACTCATCATTGAACCGGCGGCACGTTGTAATATTTTCTGG
This sequence comes from Salvelinus sp. IW2-2015, assembly GCF_002910315.2. NCBI lineage: Eukaryota > Metazoa > Chordata > Actinopteri > Salmoniformes > Salmonidae > Salvelinus > Salvelinus sp. IW2-2015. The sequence goes on along the minus strand of NC_036840.1, from coordinate 519,515 downwards.
CGTCAGCCGTCTACGTGGCTGGCTGACGCATTTTGTTCTTTTTCCCAAATTCCAAGGAGCGTTCAAGTGATCGATTCCTTTACGGGATATGTAGACTTGTTTCTGTGAATTGGCAAGTAAAATACTTTTATTTAAGGTTTATTTGATTGTCTGAAATATCAAAATATTCTAAATTATATTCACATTTGAACTAATGCATTTAACTTGAATTTGGATGGAGTTTCTTGCGCTAGTCTGCTGCGAAACTTCTAGAGCTGTGGGCCATTGTCGCTTGCAGTCGCAGCCGCTACTTTGAATCAATTCCTTTTCAAGTAGGCCTAGTAGGCAAAAGGAAGCTGCAAGCCGAAACGTTGTTGCAGGCTACAAAAATGCCAAGTAATGAAGTGAAGCAAAGGAAGAAGACCACGGCTCAGAAACAAAATGACGAACCGGTTGAAACGTCAAAGTACACTTCCGAAGATGAAGCAAAAAAAGCAAAAGCTACCGAAGGAAATAGCTTGGCTGAACCTACAAGCTCCTCGCCGTCCTCCCTGGATGTGAAAACGATAACTTGTCTACTGTCACTGATAGTCTGCATAGTGCTTACATGGTAAGTAAAAGTAAGCCTATTCATTTGCATAGGGCATAAGCCAAATATTTACTTATAAAGGCCCTTGTGCTTATGGATAATTCCTATTTACTTTAATCTCTGCCAAACAATAGGAAACTAATCATTTTATGTTTGAGTTGGCCTATTCATGACGTTATTTCTCCCCTTACATTACAGGGTGGTATTGCAGCAGAATGCAAGATTCTTTGACATGGAAGAAAAGTACAAACTACTGTCTGGGAAGACTGCAAGTCTCCTTGAAATGGAGGAGGACGTCATCAAGGTGTCCAAGAAGGTATGTTTTGTTTCTATTCGAATTGTCTATCCATATCTCTCTCGTGAAGAACAAGACACAAAAACATTATGCAGAGACTATGCTTTGTTATGTGTGTTTATGTTATTGTGTGTATTGGTACTGTCATTGTCTTGCTTGTCACATTATGTAGGCCCCTCCCCTTATTATTAGCCCCTGCAGACATGTCTGCATTATTCATGAACTTTATTGCAGCAGTTATTCTTGCATCTTGGATTGTATAGCCTATCCAGTTGAATTGAATTCTGCGATCAAATCACATTGTCTTCCTTAGAATTGCTATTCGCATCTTTTGACTGAATGTGTGCATGTAATGGCATGGATTTGTACTGAGAATACTGAGGATCCCAGAGCCCTCCCCAGAAACAGCCCTCCCTGTTTTGTGTTGCGGCTGCAGCTCGCCGCCTCTGAGGACGACCTGCAGGGGGCTCTCTCCACCTTCTCCCTGGCGACGCGCCTCGAACGTGACCTCTCCTCGCTCCATGCCGTCGTCKTGGCGATGCAGGARGACGAGAACTCRGCCTCTCGCGATCTKCAGACAGTCAACYCCCGCTTCRTGAACGTGACTGAGACGTGGCAGACGGGCCTGGCCTCGGTGACCTCRGACCTGGSCTCTCTGAAGACYGAGTCACGTGAGGCGCACGCCGGCGCCACGGACCGGGTGAACGAGGCCGAGCAGAGGGCCCGGGCGCTGGACGAGAGGCTGGAGGAGCTGGAGGACAGCACCCGGCGGAACACACGCGCCCTGGGCCGCACCGAGGACGAGGATGCCAAGCGGTCCCAGGACCAGCTGGACTGGAACACCAAGCAGCTCCACAAACTGGAGGACCAAGTRCGGAGCCTGCTCCGAGTAGATACCGAGTTAGTCGCCCAGCTAGAGGAGCACATCCCCCGGGCCCAGCAGTGCGAGGCACACCTCCCGGATGTGGAGGAGGCAGTGCGATCCATTCTGAGGCTGGGGGGGGACCTGGGGGCGGCGGAGCGAAGGCTAGAGGAGCTCACCCTGCAGGTGTTTGGGACGGAGGACAGCATGCTTAAAGCCCTAACGGAGATCCTGGACATCAAGCAGGCTCTGGACGCTCTCCAGGCCCACAACAGCATCCTCAAGATGAGGAATGAGTTGGCCGTTGTCAAGGAGACGCTGGGACAGCTCAGCAGGGGGGAGGAGCAACAGGACAACCAGGATAATTCTGGGACTCCGGATAGGGAAGGGGAGAGGGAGGGGTGAAAGGTCAAGGACCCAGAGTAGGATGAGCCACCCCAGCCGGTGCATAATGATGACCTCAGTGTGTGATGTCAATTTTAAACCATGGGAAGGAGTGGTCCTGTTATTCCATTTGTTTTAAAACTGCTGTTAAATCCTCACATAGTTAAACCATTGCTACGTTTTGTGATTTGTGCATTTTAACTTGCTATTGATAAAGTTTAGCAATACGTTTCATCAATAGGTTTTAAGTTCTTGTCTCACAAACATACTACTATCTCATATGGGCACCAATCAATGTTATCTGCACTGGCTGCTGAAAGTCAGCAACTGAATGTAGCGTTTGCACCCAAACACTGCTCCTGTAATCTGTAAAGAATATTATTGTTGCCTTGTAAGTGTCTGAAAGGAGAACAATTGTGACCGGTACTCCAATATCATCAGGTACTCAAATGTTGAGTTTGTATACATTTTTTTATACACATTTTATATTCGAATGAGTTTGACAGTTATGCCAGTATTGCATTTCTAATAAATGTGCCTTATTAGTGTTTCTCTGAATCTTTTAAATGTTTAAATTTGGTTAAATCTGTTGTTAAAAAATAAATTAAAAAAAGGCTTCTCCTAGCTTGCATCTCTAGTAAATTAAAAGCAGTCTCAAATATCTTGGTGTTGTTACCCATTTATTTGCTGTATTTATTTTCACTAAACATCAGCTTTCTGTGTAACTTATGGACAGTCTCCCTGCATGTTTTTCAATGAATCCTATCTACCGGTCTATGACTGCATGATCTAGCTGCTCAGTTTTTTCCTATGTAAAGCTCTTTTCTAAAATGGCCGCCCTGTTCTGTCTTTCCACCTGTTTCCTGGCGCAGTGCGAGGGTSTCCAGAGCCTGTTGGAGCATCTAGAGAGGCAGCCTGGTGGTCTCCTGCCCAACTTGGAGGCCCTGGAACGGGATGTAAGCCAGCTGAAGGACTGGGCATCCGGCCTAACGGAGAAACGCGGCCTGCTCCAGGACAGCGTGGCAGCACTGACCGAGGCTGTGGGACAAATCGAGGGACGGACCTCTGCCATCAATAAGGATGTCAACACTAAGGTTTTAAAATATTATTTAAGCCATCTAGATGCTCTTACTACTTTGGTAACCAGGATGTAATAACTCAGGCAATTACACAGGAACTGCAGATAAGATTCCTGAAACAATCACTGTATTGTAATAAACTGGAAATAGTATGTTTTAAAGTAGTTACATAGTACAGTACTATGTAGTTACATGTAATAACACCAAGAACTTTATATTCCAAGTACGTAAAGGTTGAAGTCTCTCAAAACCAGAGGCAACTTGTTGAACAGAATCGTAGCATTAGAATAGAAAGACAGTTAATGTAAAGCTTTGCCCATGAATCATCTTCCTCCTCTCCTCTTCCTCCATCTCCTAGGTGGCGTCGGTGCGGACAGACGTGCGTCGGATGGATGGGCTCCGGTCGGAGGTGGAGTCTCTCCTGGAGAAGGTACGGGAGCTGGAGGAGAGGGCCGCCCAGGCTGAACGCAGCATGGTCAAACGTATCGGCGACCTGCTGGCCGGCAGCATCGACCGCATCCAGGGCCTCAAGGGCGCCACGGAGCGCAACGCCCAAGCCCTGGAGCAGCTCAAACGCCGCCTACCTGAGCTGTTCGCCAACGACCGGCAGATCTCGGAGCGCCTGAGGGAGCTGGAAAGCGGCCGTGCCCGATTGGTCCGCACGGTGACCTTCGCCGGCGACCTCAAGCCCAAGGTGGCGGCCATCAAGCGGGACTTCGGGGCGCTGGCTCCGCAGGTGGATGAGCTGACCCTGAGGATCGGCCGTCTGGCCGAGGATCTGACCAGGAGGGAGGAGGACATCGCAGAGCTACGGCAGACGTTCGCTAACCTCAGCGCTGTGGAGGATGACCTAGGAGTTGTGACACAGCAGTTGAGTCAGATAGTTGAGCCTGAGATGCCCGTATTGGGAGGAGAGATGCTTCTGCAGAAAGTCAACGTGAGTGAAGCKCTCCCTCAGACACTGGAAGGAGAGCTGTGAAGGAGTGCTTTTCTATGTGCTATAGATCTACAGAGTAAATGGCAAACTTTCAGCTTGTCACCAATCATTCCCTTACAATAACTTGCACATTTTTGTAAATCTCAAATAGAGTTTGCTGATCTCTCTACACCCATGGTCGACCCCACCTAGCCCTTACAATAGGTATGTCTGGATTCCTCCCCAGAGATCTTGATTAATGTAAGCAATATAATGGAAACCACAGAAGAACAGGTTACTCCCCCTATAATGTACATTCCGGTATACTTTCCATTGACTGTATACCTATACAGATCTTTAGGGAGTCGAGAGGTAAGTCCTAGGGGTTAGGTTGAGACTAACTGGGCCTTTTGTCTAGAATGCTGTCTAACGTATGTTGCTTTACAAATTGTATCCTTGAATGAACCTGTCCTATGAGTAGGTTGGCGTTTATTGCGATGAATCTTGTCCTGGAGGCAGAGCTGAGCAATTTCCACTAGAAGGGCCAATGGCAAAGTCAAAATTAATGAAAACAAAAATGTGCTTGTTGGTCATAATTTAAGTTTAGGGTTAGGGATAAGGTTAGTAGTGTGGTTTAGGTTAGGTTTAAAATCAGATTTTATGGCTGCGCCAGCTAGTGGCTACCCTGCAGAGCTGCCTCCAGTACATGAGTCATCCCAGTAAATGCCAACCTGCGTCCTAGGAGGCTGTAATGTTTTATTTTATTTTAAATGGCATCAATCATGGTGACTGAAGTCTTGCTGGTCCACAGTTTTGGAATGTGAGCAGTCTCTTGAACAGTTTCCCCCTTTTCAGTTGTCAGTCTGGCCAGTGGTGGGGTTGTAACAACACTGCTTGACCCCTGTGTGACCTGCACACGGGTATGTATTCTCAGGCTAAGGGGCCTGTTCAGGAGGAATGTTATGCTACAATATGATTCTGTACAATAGGGAATGATGATGTCAGCGCTATACATTCTACCTGCAATGTTCTCTATAGTTCACAGTGRTGAATACATGCCCTGGGGTTCCACATGGCTAGCTAGTCCTGCTAGTTTTTYCATATCTCTGCCATCAATCAAATCGAAATGAGTCTGTGGTTTAAAGGTATAGGGACCTAAAATAGAATACTGAACGCTGCAGCCCGCAAGGCAATGTAGCTTTGCCTGTGTTTACACCAGGGTGTGCAATCTGTCACCAGGAGTTTATTCAATGGGGCTGACTGCAGAGCAATGCAGGTAGAAATGTGTGGCATAGAGCTGTGATTGATGTCAGAGAGTTGTTTCTGTTTTGTGTTTAACATTTTTATCTGCAACATTGCTGATGTTGCACTCCTCTGATAAAAAAAACAACCTTGGTCTTATTCAGTGGGTTACCATATGTTCCAATGGAAATATATTGTGTAGAACAGACATCACGATCATGTAGGATAGGGAAGCATGCTAATCTATTGATTTCTAGGGCTACTCCGCTGAGTAAGCCTCCAGGTGTTTTACAGGAAATGTACTTCTGAAGGAGGAAATATGTATCGGCGCTGAACAATGAGCTGACGACCTGAGCTGAAGGCCAATCTCCAACCCGAGAGCCAATCACAACTTGTTTAACATGCACATTGGCATGTAATCTCCAAAGATAAAGTTGAACCTACACATACCTGGAATTGCTCAATGACATTAGGACGCAGATTGCAGCTGGTCTTTGGGTAAAGAGTGTGGACACCATACCACTGTTTTAACTAAAGCTAATTACATGTACAGATCACACCACATCTATTTACAGTAGCCATTCCTTCAAACTGTCACAACCCCATTGTTGTGGTGTTAGGACACTGCAGAGATCGTGTTTTTTGTTTGTTTTAAAGCCTTGGATATATTGTTCTTCGTGTAAGGGATGTGCTTAATAAATTATGTCAATTTGAAGTTTGTGTGTACTCTGTATTCCCTATACATGTTTATGCATTTCCTTGTACATGTTGATGCAATGGCACCTGTTGAATGGAAGTGTGTGTGTTTGTGTGTGTGTGAGGACTCAAATCAGGTTATAAGTGGCCTATCAGGAAATTATTGAATTAGCCTCAAGCAATCTCCTTCCCTCTTCAGATGAAAATTAATTACTTTCAATAAATTCTCACTTGACTGTCCCAGCAGTGTTTCCTAATTAAATATTCCAATAAGCTTTTTATGAAGCATCACATATTGTATTAAGTCCACTTATATACTCAGTCTGAAGCGCCAGGTTATATGACAAATGGCTTCCCATTCCTTGTATACGGTGAGCTCCATTAGTTTTGGGAGTGACACATTTGTTGTTGTTTTGGCTCTGTACTCCTGCACTTTGGATTTTAAATGGTATAAAGTGCAGACTGTCAGCTTTAATTTGAGGGAATTTTCACCCATATTTGGTGAACCGTTTAGAAATTACAGCACTTTTTGTTCATAGTCCCCCATTTTAGGGGACTAGATCAAGTATGTGACTACAAATTTGTTGGATGCATTTGCTGTTTGTTTTGTTTGTCAGATTATTTTGTGCCCAATAAAAATGAATGGATGCTACCATGATTACGGATAGTCCTGAGTGAATTGTGAATAATGAGTGAGAAAGTTAGAGGCATAAATATCATACTCCCCAAAAATTCCTACCTCTCACCATTACAAAAACAGGGTACTATGTACAAACAGTGCTGTAATTTCCAAACTATTCACTCAATATGGATGAAAATAAAAAATGAAAGTTGACAGTCTACACTTCAACCTCATAGTCATTATACCATTTCAAATCCAAAGTGCTGGAGTACAGAGCCAAAACAACAACAAATGTGTCACTCTCCCAAAACTTTTGTATGTAGTACACTACTTTTACTAGAGCCATATGGGCCCTGGTCAAAAGTAGTGCACTATATAGGGGATAGGGAGCCATTTGGAGCACATACCTAGAGTGAGCCTTTAAATGAACTGGGAGTGCTTTAACATTGTAGCCTGTATCCTATGAAGGATTTTCTATGATCTTTATCCAATGATCTTCTAGAAACAGACCGATCCACTCACCTTTCACCTCAATACTGACCTCCAGTGAGATTGTGAAGTGTGGTGGTGTGCAAAATGGCTACCTTGCATCTGTCACGGAGACGGTTGGAGTGAGTTAGCCCCATACAATGTACGATGAAGGTTTTATAATATACATGTAAATCAATTCAAAGCCTTGTCTACACAGAAATGTGGTGGCCCAATTACATTTTTGTAACAAAACACAATCAGTAAACCATAACACGCTCCTGAACAAGAGCTTATATTGCAAGTTGGGTTTGTGAAACCACCCGTAACAGAATCTGACTAAATGAAAAACTCAAATGAGAAAAAATACAAATAAACAAACAACAAACTACAGTGCAGTGTTGTATTAAAATTCACAGCAGTCCACGTTTCCCATTTCTTATTGACCCAACCCAGTCTACCCCTCCTGAACACTACCCCCTCCTCTTCCTTCTCTTCTTCCTACGCTCCCCTTACACCTTCTTGCTCTTCGGCTGGGGCTTTGGCCAAGGCCTCCAATGAGCTAATGGTCTTCTGTAGTGACCCCTGTAGTGCTTCGATGGCCTTCTCATGGCTCTCCAGCTTGGCAGCTTTCCCCACCAGGCCATCCACGGTGCTCTTCAGCTTCTCCAGCTCTGGTGGGGGGTGGCTGGTTGACTTGGAGACTTCCCCCAGGGCTTCCAGCTGCTGCTCCAGCCCCTCTATCTGCTGCCCCAGGCTAGAGTCCCTGGAAGCCAGATTGGTCTGAGCGTCACTCAGTGCGACCACGTTGGACTGGAGCTCCCCTATGGTGCCCTTCAGTTCCTCTAGCTCTCCCTGTAGAGTGGCCCGGGCCTGCTCGGCTGCCGTGCCCTGGGCGGCGAGCGTGCTCTCGTGGGAATCGTACTTGGCAAGAAAAGCCTCAAACTTGGAAGTCAGGTCTGTTAGCGATGCCGCCAGGGAGTCTCCGCCCTCCTCCGCCACTTTTAGTCTGACCTCCAGACCATCGGACCTCTGCTCAGCCCTGGCCGATTCCCCCCGCAGTTCCTTCTCCAGACTGTGTAGAGCTTCGGTGGCCAGCTCCAGGCTGCTCTGCAGGCTCTGGTCCTGATCTGTCAATGCCTGGATGCCTGCCTCTGCCCCCGACACCTGCTGCCGCAGGCTCCCCGCCGTCTCCTGCACCAGCAACCTCACCGCCTCCACTTCCTGCGACATCGAGGCTATTTCCTGGTTACGGGTCTGGAGCTCCGKCCCCACCGRGGCGATCTGCTCCCTCAGCGAATAYGCAGARTCATCGGTGGCCMMCTTAGTGGRGCTGAGCKCGGCGACGGTGTCGACAATGGCYGACAGTTCRTGCCTGATCAGCMCCGGGTCRTCCATGTCYTCCAGACGGYCTTTGAGGTCAGCCAGCTGACTTTGAGTCTCACCCTGGGCCTCGGTGAACTCAGTCACYCTGGCCGCGATGGAGGAACTCAACTCAGCCAGGCGCTCCTCCACCGTCTTCTCCAGGGAAGAGAAGTCCCGCTCTCTGGCCTCCTTCACCTCCTTGATYCCTTCTGACAGGTCAACCAGCAGTTCYTTCTGGAGCCTCTGAAGAGCCTCCTCRAKCCGCCGTGTCTCCGCCTCGCCCTTCCTCACCGCCCGGCTCCCCACCTCCTGCTCTGCCCGCATGGTGCCCAGTGCCGACTCCAACCCGTCTACAGCGCCCCTCACGTTGTCCACCTACACAACCACAGACAGGGAATCATACACTGAGTGTACAAAACATTAAGAACACCTGCTCTTTCCATGACATAGAGACTGACCAGGTGAATCCAGGTGAAAGCTATGAGCCCTTATCACTTGTTAAATCCACTTCAATCAGTGTAGATGAAGGGGAGGAGCCAGGTTAAAGAAGGATTTTTAATCCCTGAGACATGGATTGTGTGTGTGTGTCATTCAGAGGGTGAATGGGGAAGACAAAAGATTTAAGTGCCTTTGAACGGGGTATGGTAGTAGGTGCCAGGCGCACTGGCTTGTGTCAGGAACTGCAACGCTGCTGGGTTATTCATGCTCAACAGTTTCCTGTGTGTATCAAGAATGGTTCACCACCCAAAGGACATCCAGCCAGTTTGACACAACTGTGGGAAGCATTGGAGTCAACATGGGCCAGCATCCCTGTGGAACACTTTCGAAACCTTGCAGAGCCCATCTCCAGACAAATTTAGACTGGGGGGGGGGGGGGGGGGGTTCAATATTAGGATGGTGTTCTTAATGCTTTGTACATTCAGTGTAGGTCAACCTTTGGTCATCAATACAGATTAGGGCCTTAATGATTATTCGATTAGTCTTTAATTATTAATCTGTCAAATCCTTACAATCTGTCATATCCCTACTATAAATACTGTATGTATGCATAAATAATATAATAGCCACATTATCTAACACTATTAAATTGTATAACACAGGTTTAAAGCTGTACATCTGTATAGTCACACCTGTGTACTGGATGTACTGGAAGCACAGGTACAATACATTCCAAGAYYMTMGYAYYYGGMMGYAYYYSCRWWRCCRMYKCKYMRKWTTMSCRMYKKAAAWWMMTTTTTMSCRTMGMWYMTWWTMYAAWWYYKRTTWWWYSRTMSKYMMGAAYYKKKKYGTWAATCACATACTGTAGCTTTATACAACAATAGTTGACACAGCCTCACATAGGAAGTTTACATATAGGAGACTGCAATGCATGTTTCAGGATTTACTTGTTGAATGTGTGTTCTTCGCAAATGTTTTTCCCTGACGGGTTTCTTTACCACATTTACCTAGTTYCAGTAACTTATGAGTAGGTTACGTTGCTTTATTACATAACTCAGCTATTTCTCAGCCTGTTGGGTAGATCTAAAAAAACAACAACTGTAAGCATCCAGTTCAAACTGGTTTAGTTCAAACTGGTCTGGGAGATCTCAATTTATGCGTGACAAGTTAAGTGAAGTTACATGAAGGCTTGAAAAGAAGTGAATGAATGAAGGAAGGAATAACTGACTGAACAAATTAATTAATGCAGTAACATAGCTAGCTGGATAAAAATGTAAGATCATTTATGGGGTGCAATGTGCATACATTATATCAATGCATTCCTCAATTCTATAGAAATATAACTTCCCTTTTTATTACAAAGGATGTAGTATTTCCATTGACCTGGATTTGTTTTTGTTGCAATGTCAGTACTCTCTCTCTAGGAAAGAATAGCATAGATTGCATCTGTACTTTTCTTGTGCCAGGTCATCAAACTTTTGGAGGCGGGGGAGATGGCCCTCTTCTAGCCATTTCTTCTCTGTAGTCTATATGTTCATCCTATCTAGTTTTGGTGTGCGGTCTTATCTCGTGACCTTGTCATTAAATGGCTAGTGGTTAGTCCTATATCGATTGCATTGCTTACCTGTTGAAGAACATTCTCTACTTTGTGCGCAACCTCTGCATTCTTCCGTACGGTCTCTTCATTTCTGCTGCTGATTTGATGGACTTCTTTRAACACTTGTTGTAGATAAATWGCAGCAAAGCCCGCAGCGGCTACTAATGCGATATAACATAAAGCAGCTATAACTTTGACCCAACTCCCCGACCCCGAACCCTGGATTGAGGGGCTACCATTACTACTAGGTTTCGGACTTTTCTTCGCCACGTCATCTTGCGTGGGTGAAGCAGTCTTTTCGCTTAAATTGTTCTTGTTTCTGTGTCTCGCAGTCATGTCTGATGTGGCTTTCTACAAGGGGGTCCGAGGAAGTGTGAGGCTGGTCTCTACAGATGCTGTATACCGTCTTCACTGTACATTTAGCGTATCAGRGAGCGCGATGTGGCTTTCCGAGAACTCCGTTCGCGTTGAGGTGCAAAAAAAGGGGCGTCTCTCTTATTGTGTGACCTGACGTTCTGACTGCAAACTTGGTGGCTGTACTTGCCTTATGTCTCCAATGGCTATGGAATTATGTCATCAAGACTTCAGAAACACAGTAACTAGTTCTGATAAAGTTGAGGAAAAAACTAGGCCTATTTATTTGGAATAATAGAATTAGGCCKATTGATGTTTCATGTCTTTCAAACCCTGTTTATATAAGCCAAAATCCTGGAATAGGACAGCCTAAACATGTCTAGAAAAATAATGATCTCAGAAATCAACTGATGTAATTTGTTTCAATACTGTACCAACAGTAAAGAGGAGGGGTTGTTGGATAGTTTTTCCCCTCTCATTTGCTCCTCCCTTCATACGTGGCAACTAGAGTAGAGTTATCGTGTATGCCTCGACATCCCTTCCGAGAGTTCCCTCAAGCCAAGGCATGTTGCTATTCCAGACCAGGAAGTGTTTCGAACAACTACTCATGTAAAAATATATATAAATATATATATATATTTTTTTACCATTAATAGGCATATTTTCAATTTCTTCCATTGTGCCGAAGTCATTAGGCTATTGGCATACTATTACCTAATCAGCGTAACCTAATCACTAGCCTATGCTGTGTAGCTATGTTCCCTCCAAATCATGATGGGATTGCTGTCACCGATTGCAAACTGCAAACCTATAGAGTTGGACATTTGAATAGTTTCAATAACATTTAGCTAGCACCACAATGCAAATTAAAAAACAAATGCAAATTTTACACAAAATGGATAACAAAACGCTCTGTTTTGTATTAATCTGCAACAAAATAATTGTTTTCACGTGTTTTTAAAGGTTTGATAAAAGTTGCAGGATGATATAGTTATCTGATATTTGTACACTCCAAGCACTTTGGCCGTTGTCCAATAGAGTCTAACTGCAGACTCTCAGGCCCATCATCTCTCAGGCCCCTCTCTATACTGCCACCTACTGGTGGGACGAGTACCGGTTGGACATAATATCTCAGGCTCCCCTCCAACGCCAGGACCCCTCAGTGAGTACGGTTACATGCACACAATAAAGCGATTATTGTGGCTAGTCATATTAATATAATAGTTCAATTAAAACGTTTACATGCTTTGCAAGAATAACAATTTCCCTAATAATCCTATGTATATGGACACATCTGAAATCAGGCTACCTGATGGAGCTCTGATACATGCAGAAAATCAGCAATCACAGAGACATGTTATTTTTGAGAAGCGTATTTGATTCTTAGTTCTGTTAGGATTTAAATCTCTTTCAGTTCGGACATATAAAGTTTGTATGTGAAAAATACTTCTAAGACGCATACATTCAGCTGTTCCAAACTCACTTCATTCACGCCATAGAGAGAGCCTTGCTCGGCTGGTGCTAGCACATGCACAGATCAAATACACTACTGGAACGTCGATTAAGGTGTTTACATATCCTAACAATTTGAAAGATTGCTCAGAAAACCGGGTGTTTTAATCGGTATATGCTTACTTCAATTTTGTCCTTACGCTGATTAAGATACAGTAAGCAGTGTAAGGTGTTTACATTACTATTTCATACATTACTATTTCATGCCTACTGCTATAGTAATTTTAATATTTAATTATTGCCATGCATGTAAACGTACTCACTGATATGACTATACTGKCAAAATGGCTGAATGAATGTTAGCATATCATTACAGCTTGTACACGTTGTTGCGGGGATCTTAATGCTTGTGTTTAACTGATACTTTGATATAATGAATTTCCCCTGACTGTCTATGCAATAAAAATGTGTGTCAAAAGGGAAATAAAAGTATTATCAGAGTTTTAAATTTAGGCTATGCCATCATTGTAGTATAATCATTGTGCAATGTTTTATCTTAAAATTGGTGTGTAATCTGTTGATGTGTTGGATAGCAGATGTACGTGGGGGCGAAGGACACTGCGCACCGTTCATTGTGTATTAGTTTCGACCGAAAGTGAGTTGTCAGTCGTTTATACGCTATTCTCTCTGTGGGAAACAGAAAAAAATATTTTGCTTAATGTGTCAGACCCGGAAGTGATGGTCCTGGCATTAGAGAGGGGCCTGAGAGGTGATGGGCCTGATAGATGAAAGCTGCAACTGGACCCCTCTCCCTGCCTTTGTCCACCAGAGGTCACTGAATGACAGTCTTTCGAGAGGAGACTGGAACTGCACTCACAGGTAGATGGTACCCCCGTCAGCGAAAACAATCGCAGCGGCCCCACCCCCAAATATCTCCCCGTGCGGATGTACTCTGCCACAGTAAAAACAGGCAATTACGGTTTCACTTCTAAAATAAAACAATACATGGGACAYTGCTGACGTAATGCCTGAGTCATCCATGCTCCGCCCGCAAGTCTTGTATCTTTGACTTTGGTCGGCGCCCGCCCATCAGACGTTGTGACAGCACAGGCCGTGTTTCCAGGTGCTGTTGCGGTGAAGATGGACTTTAGCACTAGTTGTAATGGCTTATTTGCCTTCTGAAGCTAGCTAGCTGTGTCTCGGAGGTTTGTTTTTTTCTGTCAAATCCCCGTGGGAAGGGTTCGAGAACTGGGCTAGCCTCACAAAGACCACAAAAAATGCACCCTGACTCGGAATTGAGAATTTGAACTGCATCGCTGGGATAAATCATTTATGCGGTCATGGCTGGGCTGATCAAGAAACAGATCCTCAAACACCTCTCCAGGTCAGTGTCAATCGATATGAACCAGGCGGAGAGACAAAATACAACTAACTCCCAAAGGGGTTTCATTTGGGAACCAAGCTAGCGTTAGCAGCGCTGTGCCATAGCGCGCGGGAGGCCACTGACGGGGCACTCACTATGCTTGCGCAGCTGAACTTGGTTAGCGTAGTTAGCTAGCTAGCCAGTTACGAGCAAGTTTGCTTGTTGGTTGTCAAAAACAAACCGGTGTCTGTCGTGTTTAGTTAGCTAGRTAACTGGCTTGTTTGATAACTGGTTATGGCTAACCTTGCGTATTGTTGTTAACGCAACTAATCTTCCTAGTCTAGGCTCCACCAGTACGTTAACATTAGCTGGCTAGCTATGTCCCGTTAATCATTGTTTAGCCAGATATAGAAAGTTTTCTATTTGCTAGGTTACATCAGTCAATGATTGTCATTAGCCACCTAGCTAGCTAGTTAGCCAGGTAAACTACACTGGTTAGCTAGCTAGCAGCATATGCTTCTGGCAGAGACAAACACGCCACGTACTGCACTGACAGCTAGTACTACATTCAACCAGGTCTCAGAACATTTCGTATTATTCTGTTCATTTAGTAACATTGTTACGTTTCGTATGGTATGTATTCATTTTTGGTTGTCCATCACCCATTTCGTATCTTAAATTACAATTCGTATTATATGTTACGTTTTCCCAAAACACTATGTTACGAATTTGCAAAACGTATGATCTGTTACACATTCTAGCAAGGTGGCTAACATTAAGCTCGCTAACTTTAACTAGGTTAGGGGAAGGGTTAGCTAAGTAGTAGCAAAGTAGCTAAAAAGTAGTTGGTAAAATGCTAAAGTTGTCCATGATGATATTCAAACTTACAACCTTTTAGTTGCTAGACGTTCACGGTATACGCCCACCCGGAGCAACCAACCACCCCACTTGAGTTTTCCCTTAAAGTAACCATAGGTCTTATGTTACATATCATACTAAATATAGTGTCTCAGGTTTCCGTGCAGAATAATAGGAAATGCTCTGAGACCAGGTTGCCACATCGGGGAAAGTTAAGTCATTTTAGGCCATTTAAATTATTTGAATTTTTATTTAACCTTTATTTAACTAGGCAAGTCAGTTAAGAACAAATTCTTATTTACTATGACAGCCTACACCGACCAAACATGGACGACGCTGGGCTAATTGTGCGCAGCCCTATGGGACTCCTAATCACGGCAGGTTGTGATACAGCCTGGATTCGAACCAGGGTGTTGTAGTGACGTCCCTTAGACCGCTGCACCACTCGGGAGCCATTCTGAATGGAACACACCAACTTTACTCTCTACTGCAGGGTTCCCCAAACTCGTCCTAATCAATACTTGATGATTAGTTGGTTATTTGAATCAGCAGTGTAGTGCTAGGGCAAAAAACTAAATGTGCACCCGGAGAGGCCCCAGGACCGAGATTGGAGAACTCTGCTCTATTGCACATTTGCCAAACTCATTCAACGGCAGGGTGAGTGTCTGCAGGTTTTGTTCCTCCCTTGTACTTGATTGATTAATTAAGATCACTGATTAGTAAGGAACTCCCCTCATCTGGTTGTCTAGGTCTTAATCAAAAATCAGCAGACACTCGGCCCTCCATGGATTGAGTTTGACACCCCTGCTCTATTGTATTTACTTGCACCGGGGCTGTATGTATGTCTGCTCTTGCTTGCATTAGCAGTTTGGGATAATAATGCACCTTCCACAGCATAGAGATGACTAAGCACCTGTACACCTCATACACACATGCCTTGTTTYTTTGCCAGTACCATGGACACTGAGCAGGGAAGATAGAGGCCTTGTTTGTTGTAGTAGGCAAAGTTTCGCGCCACCTTTTCCCCTCACAAGTATTTGATAAAGGATCAATAGACACATTTAATCAGCTAGTGAAGTGTGAAATATTTTTCACGGGTCATGGAGAGAAAAGACTACACCTGAGACTGAGTCTACACAATATAGTCCCTATGTTTGCAACACAGTCATCAGTTGTCCTACCCATTGTTATCGACAGCTTTCAGCTAGGCACATGCATTATTTATTGTTCCAGGTTGGTGCCTCGAGGGAAGTTCATTGAAATCCTTACCCATTGTATTCTAAATGGAGAACTTCTCCGTAATAACATAAATTGCCCATCACATTCAGTTGAACCTACCTACAACTGACTAATAATGATCCAAGAGCATTCACGTCCTTACACCTGTAGCTCCTAGAAAAATGGCTTTAAACAACACATAATGACGTCTATAAAAAAATAAAAGCTTAGATAAAACCTTGTACCTTTTAGATGTAGGTTGAACCTCCCATGTTACCGGCTGGATAAGAATGAATGACTTGCAAACTGTTTTGGATTGACCTAGAACAGTAAGCTTTGTTATAGTCACACACAATGCAGTTAAACAAGTGTTGTAGCTTTAGAAAGGGGAAAGTGTATTATGCTTTTTAATGCATTGCTTCCTGCCATGCATTGTGAACAAAAGCCCTTGACTTTCATTATTGCCAGCGGAGCCCTTGGTATTTATGCGGCAAGGCAGAGGCTTTGATGGCTAATGGTTGCTGTGCCCTTCATGGTCCCACAAACAATGGCCACAGCCAAGTTTTACATTCACAGCCATGACTGTCATTTCCTTTTAAGCCTTGTTCACACTGTAGGCCTTTGCTCAAGTCAGTTTTGTATTTCAAATCTGTTTTTGGAATACTGACTGTCCAAACAGCAAGTTAAAAATGACCAAATCCGATGTGTGTTCAGACATTTGCTGACATGGGTAAGCTAGTATTCATAGTAATGATGGGTCTGTGCAGTGGTGTAGACTGATTGATGGTGGTGCTTCCTATCAGTTAGAAGTTATGTATCAATCTAAAGTGACAACAATGCCTGCCATGGATGTGTCCTAGTTGATTTGAATGTTTAAAATCATAGTGGAAGAACACTTTTAAAGCCTCAAAGGATAAGATGATCCAACTTGAAAAATTTGTCATTTTTGGCTAGCCACAGCAGTCAACTAGCTAGCTAGGTAACAGTAGCTGTTTGGTAGCTGTTTCTAGCACATTCACTCATTTGTTTGTAAACAATTAACAAGCTAGTTAGCTACCACTTTTTTAAATATTTTTTTTACTGTCAACATATTAGGCATATCTTGTTCCTAGAGAGTAGCTAAGTTTGAAAACCACTTGAAGGCAAATAAATCGGATTTGACCATTCAGACACAAGTCGCATGGCCAGGAATCAGATTTGTATCTGATTTCAAACAGCCTATGAAGGTGGTTTGAAATGTGGCCTGAAATAACCAATTTTATGTGCTTTTGGCTATTAAGACTGCAGGAAAAAGAACAGATTTGAATCGGATATTCAACAAAATAGGATCTGACTCACTTCAAACTGCCAATGTGAACAAAGCTTTAGTGTCCTACAACATTGGATTGTGTGTGTACATTACTGTTAGCATCAGCAGGACCGGGGGAATTATGTCATTATTAGTTCCAAGGGTCGTTACGTGTTTGGTCGTGCATTTGAAGCAGACCTGCTTGGAAGAAGCCAAACCCACTGCTCATTATAGTGATGTCAATGCTTGGGGCATATTCACCAGGGTTCCACTCAATGAGGTGCAACATATCAATGTTCAGATAGAAATATATAATGTAGAACAGCCATGCTTCTGTCATGTAGACTAGGATAACATCATGTCTGCGCTATACTAGGAGTGTTTCTATCTGCAATGACCTCCTGAAGGCAAGAGAGAAAGGCTGACTCTTGCCTTCGAGGCCTTGTTGTATGTCAAAACATTGGCCTTTGGGAACACACACACACAATGTGAGTGTGGCTGGTGGTGTGAGGTGTTTCCACCAACAGTGTGCTGCTCTCAGGTGGTCCCAAGGGTGAGTTGATGATGTCCCTCTCCCCATTAAACCAATAGGCTCAGGTATCGACGACCAGGGCCAGACATAGCAGGGTCTGGGGTTACATGCACACACACGCAGAGACTCTTAAACGTGCACGCATAAACAACACACACACACACACACACTGATGTGACCTTAAAGAAAACACACACAGAGGTGTGTGTGTGTGGTCCAGTCAGTATTGAGTGCGTCTGGGAGCCCTGGCCTGTGCTGTTAAATATTCATTCTACTGAGGCTCACTGTGATCAGGTGTCAACGTTGCTTCAGTCACATGCTCAGCTCTAGCCCCGTCTGTCTTTCTCTCGATGTATCTGTCCATCTCTTTACATCTTATCTTCTCCTCTGTCTGGCAGGCTATGTCAGTGTTACTCCTCAACATTTCATTCCTAGGGGACCCTAACTGTTGGTGAACATTTTTGTTCTAGSCCAGCACTAACACATTTGATTCAACTATTGGTCTCTGTGGCACGGCTTGATGATGCGTGCAGGAATGTGACTGGACTGATGGGCGGATGATAGATGGAGGAATACCTACACACACACTGTGACACACACAGCCGCTAAATAAAAATATTAACCACAGGGTCAGAGTCGGAGAGAGAAGACGGAAAGGGGCTGGCTAGGAAGAGTCTGATGTTTTAATCTAAGAATATTCCAAAAATGACTGAGGAACATGCTTTGGGAAAAAGGTGCTGAAGTTTTGGAATTCAGTTATTTCCTTATTCATTCAAACCTGCTTGTGCTAACCAGCTTTGCAGGCTCAGTCAAAAGCAACACAGGAAACAAAAGTGACTAATGGAATGAGTTGCTTCTCGAAGGGAAACCGTTTAACACACAGCCTTTGTGGAGTTAGGTCTACATTACTAGCTTAAATACTTTGGTGTTATTTGCAATAAAGAAACAAGGCCTATTTTCTACACAATAACTCATAGAAAATAGTGTATCCAAAATGGATGCTAGTGTACTTGATAGTGAAGAAGAAACCAATTGGAACACATGATATAAGGACATTAACTAGAAGACTTAATTAAGACAGTGTTTTCAAAATGGACGCGCCACTATCAAATCAGTTTGTGTCACGTGCGCTGTAGTCGACCTTACAGTGAAATGCTTACTTACAGGCTCTAACCAATAGTGCTAAAATGGTGATAGGTGATAGGTGATAGGTGAACAATATCCAATATACTAGTCCACTTCATGGAATAGACTCTGAAACAATAGGAAAACACTAACAGAAGGCAGTGTTGTGATAATGGACACATGTTTAATAGAATAAAGACATTGTTAGGAGCACACACGCCAACTCAATGAAGACCGTGTTGTCAGATTGGACACAAGCGTTGTACTTAGGCTTAATAAAATCAAGGCCATTACTCCAGCACCAGGGCAGGTTTCATTGGTCTATTTCCAGTGAGTTGTGAGAACAGAAACAGATCATCTGCAGTTAGATCATAGGTTCATCTAATCAAGTTGATTTTCTAATTTAATCTGAAGAATGGACGCACGCGCGCACACACACTTTCTATCTTTGCAGAGACTACTGAATTGAATAAGTTCTGCCAGGCGACTGGTTTATCCCTCAAAGAATAACCCAAATGTGTGTCTGTGTATCCTGAGGAAGGTTGCGCCAGACAAAGTGACCTTGTCATCCCTTGTTTAGATTGAGTCAGTCAAAGGTGGGGGATCTCCTGTGGGTCCGACGACAATACACACATCAGCAACGAACCGTGTGGCCAACCGAATGGCGCACACACAGGGCTCCGGAGCAATGTAATATTTATGGCTCTGATGGAGGCAGGGAGAAGGTTAGCCTTACAGGCCCCAATTACAAAACCTGTTGGAGACCATGGCCAAAAGTTGTGTGTGTAATACAAATACAGACACACACCAACACCAGCTATGATGGTGAAGAGTGGGTGAATCATGCTAATATAAATGAGGAGTATGGGTGTTAACCCTGGTGCCTTGGCTTAATTTAACTTGGCCTCGCCTAATACCTCAGCCACCTAATCATCCACCTCAATCCAGTTAGTCTCCTTCAACTTCGGTTGTAAAATCATTTATTTAATACCTCTACTCTAGGGAAGATTCAAACAATGTTTTAGGGTATTTCTACTGTTTTTTTAATAATGTTTTGTCCCATTTGAGACTGAACAAAACAGCCAACAAAGATCAGCACCCAATTTAGTCATGGAACATCTAAAACCCAGTCGGCAGAAAGGTAGACCACATTTTAAAAAGATCTCCTAGAAAGGTTAGCCCATATAAGATCTAGAAAGGTTAGCCCATATAAGATCTAGAAAGGTTAGCCCATATAAGGGAACTACCTAAACAAAAGCTTGATCAGGAATGAGGTAGGTACAGGGGAAGTTTAATGAGCTGTTTCCAGTCATTCTGTGTGAGAGTGAGTGCGATAGGCCAGAGAAACTGATCAGATCTTGCTACTTCCTTATGGCCACAGTCAGCAACACAACTGACCAAAGTATAAGAGTTCACTGTACCAGAGCTCGTTCTCTCTCTGTGTGTGTGGACCGTTCACATTGCTCCTCACGCTGTGCTGAGAGTCTTGACTGGATGAATAATTTACTAGAAAGGGAGTTCCTGACCCAAAGCACAGATCTAGGATCAGCTTACCCTCCCCAATCCTAACCTCAACAGTTGGATGAAGAGTGAAAACTGACCTCTGATCAGTGTGTAAGGGTTACTTCATCTTATTGTCTTCAATATGGTATAGCCTATGGGTTGTGATGTGGGCCAAATGAATCATGCTATATAAGTTACCAGGCCATCGGTTGTATCAGAGTTGTGAATCTGTCTAGCGGTTATTAAAATATTGGTTAAAGGATGTTANCCAAACTGTTCCTGGATGGTTGGGAGAAGTTGCTCTCGGAGGATGTGTTGGTACCATTCTTTATTCATGGCTGTGTTCTTAGGCAAAATTGTGAGTGATCCCACTCCCCTTGGCTGAGAAGCAACCCCACACATGAATGGTCTCAGGATGCTTTACTGCTGGTATGACACAGGACTGATGGTGGCGCTCACCTTGTCTTCTCCGGACAAGCTTTTTTTCCAGCTGCCCCAAACAATCGGAAAGGGGATTCATCAGAAAAAATCACTTTACCCCAGTCCTCAGCAGTCCAATCCCTGTAACTTTTGCAGAATATTAGTCTGTCCCTGATGTTTTTCCTGGAGAGAAGTGGCTTCTTTGCTGCCCTTCTTGACACCAGGCCATCCTCCAAATGTCTTAGCCTCACTGTGCGTGCAGATGCACTCACACCTGCCTGCTGCCATTCCCGAGCAAGCACTGTACTGGTGGTGCCCTGATCCTGCAGCTGAATCAACTTTAGGAGACGGTCCTGGTGCTTGCTGGACTTTCTTGGGCGCCCTGAAGGCTTCACAACAATTGAACCGCTCTCCTTGAAGTTCTTGATGATCCGATAAATGGTTAATTTAGGTGCAATCTTACTGGCAGCAATATCCTTGCCTGTGAAGCCCTTTTTGTGCAAAGCAATGATGACGGCACGTGTTTCCTTGCAGGTAACCATGATTGACAGAGGAAGAACAATGATTCCAAGCACCACCCTCCTTTTGAAGCTTCCAGTCTGTTATTCAAACTCAATCAGCATGACAGAATGATCTCCAGCCTTGTCCTCGTCAACACTCACACCTGTGTTAACGAGAGAATCACTGACATGTCAGCTGGTCCTTTTGTGGCATGTCTGAAATGCAGTGGAAATGTTTTTTTGGGGATTCAGTTCATTTGCATGGCAATGAGGGACTTTGCAATTAATTGCAATTTCATCTGATCACTCTTCATAACATTCTGGAGTATATGCAAATTGCCATCATACAAACTGAGGCAGCAGACTTTGAAAATTAATATTTGTGTCATTCTCAACTTTTGGCCACGACTGTAGAACCCAGTCGGCAGAAAAGTAACCTACATTAGAAAAAGCTCAAAAAGATCTCCTAGAAAGGTTAGCCCATTTAAGGGAACTACCTAAACAAAAGCTTGATCAGGAATGAGGTAGGTACAGGGGAAGTTTAATGAGCTGTTTCCAGTCATTCTGTGTGGGAGTGAGTGCGATAGGCCAGAGAAGCTGATCGGATCTTGCAACTTCCTTATGGCCACAGTCAGCAACACAACTGATCGAAGTATAAGAGTTCGCTGTACCAGAGCTCTCTCGCGCGCGCGTGTGTGTGGCCCGTTCACACTGTCCCTCTGCTCCGCACGCTCTGCTGAGAGTCTTGACTAGATGAATAATTTACTAGAAAGGGAGTTGCTGCCCCAAATCACAGATCTAGGATCAACTTACCCTCCCCAATCCTAACCTCAACAGTTGGATGAAGCGTGAAATCTGACCTCAGATCAGCGTGTAAGGGTTACTTCATCTTATTGTCTTCAATATGGTATAGCCTATGGGTTGTGATGTGGGACAAATGAATCATGCTATATAAGTTACCAGGCCATCGGTTGTATCAGAGTTGTGAATCTGTCTAGCGGTTATTAAAATATTGGTTAAAGGATGTTATTTAAATGTTGGCTGAATGTTGCAGCACAGTTGGGAGCTTTTAGATCTAGTCCTATTTAAGAGCACGGTGCTTCTATCTGTGTCAGATTAGCTGCCTGCCAACCAGGTAGCTAACAAGATTACAGCAGTCAAACTGTGGCAGTCTGCTTCAATAACATTTGTGTGTGTGTTGACAGTGTGTCGTCGTGCTTAGGTTGTGGTGTAATGTAGATCGATAAAATGAGAGTTAACGTAGTCAAACAGGCTGTATATGGACACACACACTTGTGGTGTACGAACACACACAGGTTGTTGTGTGTAATGTGGATTGATAAAATCTGTCTGAGTTACTGGGAATTCTTTATCTGTAAACAGTAATTAGGACAATGACCTTTTGCCTGGTATGTGGGTGTTTGGCTAACTACTAACCACAAACTGTGTTAGGGAGTCTAGGGACTATGGCACAAGGTCWTGGGCACAGTGTGTGTTGGAGCTTTGAGCGGGGCCTAGCGATGGAACCCACCCATGCGCACCCAGGACACACACTCATTGGCTGTGCTACCTCTGATGAAAGATACGAGTTGGGAAACCCTTACAGTTGAGACAGTGTGACCCTAAAGTTCACACACACCCGTGAGTACGGTTGTTTTAAGAGGCAGCAGACATGTCACTGTCTCTTTTCCAAGTCTGTAATTTGACTTTCAGCAGAACTCTATAATGTTCCATAACAGGCCTATAGGCCTACCTCATCTCTCTCTGTTTTACTATCTGGCCTCCTCTGGGTACTGGTATTTATTAGGATCTCCATTAGCCGCTGAAAAAGCATCAGCTACTCTTCCTGGGGTCCACATGAAACATGACCTAGTACAGAACATTATTAGTCAAGGACTGAAATACATACATTTAAAACATCCCACCTAACCTACATATCAGTGTATGCACAATATCTAGGTCTAATACATAGTACAGTGCAAATTACAATTCAAGAGATGTATATAAAAAATGGTTGTCTCTCCACAGGCCCCTTTGTGCAGTTAGGTGTTCTTTTTATCTGTTTTTAATCCTAGTTTGAGTTACCTGGGGTGGCAGAGTTCCATGTAGTCATGACTATTTAACACTGCGTTTCCCAGCCTCTGTTCTGGACCTGGGGACTTTGAAGAGACCTGATTGCATGTCTTGTGTTGTACCGATGAGTGTCCAAACTGTGTGCCAACTGCATGAACAGACAGTTCGGTACCTTCAACACATCACACCTCACACAAAGACCAATACTGATGTAGTCAATCTATCCTCAACTTTGAGGCAGGAGAGATTGACGTGCATGTTACTGACATTCACCCTCTGTACATCTAAGTGTGATACGTGCTGCTTTGGTCTGAATCAACTGCAATTTATCTATGTCCTTCTTTGCCACACATGACCACACAGCTGGGCAGTAGTCAAGGTGCAACAAAACTAGGGCCTGTAGGATCTGTCTGGACAGACCTCTTCTCATTTTAGCAACCATTGAGTCTATGTTTTGACCATGACAGCTTGCTATCTAGGGTTACACCCAGCAGTTTAGTCTCCTCAACTTGCCGCATTATTCAATAATAGATTTAAACAAGGTTTAGCGTTGAGAGAGTAATTTCTCCCCAAAATTATGCTTTTAGTTTTGATATTTAGCACCAGCATATTGCTAGTTACCAATTCTAAAACTGACTGGAGATCAATGTTAAGAGTGTCAGTTATTTATTTTACTGTTGTAGCCGACGTGTATACTGTTGAGTCGTCATCGTACATTGACACACAGGCCTTATTCAAGGTCAGTGGAAGGTCATTTGTAAAAACAGAAAACAATGGCCCTAGCAGGCTGCCCTGCGGTACACCACACTGAAATTAATTTGAATGAGATAGGCTTCCATTAACGAAAACCCTCTGAGTTTTATTAAATAGGTAACTCTCAGTCCATAATAAGGCAGATCATGCAAATCGATAACACCTAAGTTTTTTTTAGCAATAGGTTATGATCAATGACATCAAGCTGCACTGAAGTTTAACAAAACAGTTCCCACTATCTTCTTAATATCAATTTCTTTCAGCTAAACATCAGTAATTTGTCAGTGCTGAGCATGTTGAGTGCCCTTCCCAATAAGCATGCAGAAAGTCTGTTAAATTTATTTTACAGAAAACTAATTAATTGATCAACAAAAAAAATACAAAAGTTTGCTCACCACTTTTAACAGGCTGATTTGGTTGGCTCCCTTGTCTCTTCTAGACTATCCCTCTCTCTTCTGTCTTTCTTTCCTTGTCCATTATCTTTCTTGTCGGATGAGTGTCCGAACTGTGTGCCAACTGCCTTTATTTTTCTCTCTTCTCCCTGGTGGTAAGGGAGAGAGGGGGACTGTACTCTAATGAATTGTGCCAATAAAGACAGGTTAAATGCAATTCTCTCTCCTATCTTAAGCTTAGTCTCTCCCTCCCAAAAGCAAGGGTGTCTTGTATTTGTAGTTATGATGATGTATGTTAAGGGCTTCTTTCCTTGATGTTGAATGAATAACAACAATACTCATTTTCTCCTCTCCCCTCCTTCCTCCTCCCCCTGCAGGTTTGCTAAGAACCTGTCCCCAGACAAGATCAACCTGAGCACGTTGAAGGGCGAGGGCCAGCTCACCAACCTGGAGCTGGATGAGGAGGTACTGCAGAGCATGTTGGACCTGCCCACCTGGCTGGCCATCAACAAAGTGGGCTGCAACAAGGCTGCCATCCGGGTAAGAGAGAGGGAGACATGCGCACACACACCTGCACTCTGGGCAGTGCTTTCGCCCTTTGTCCCGCTCCTCAGATGGACCCCACCATCTTAGTCCATATTTCAATTTTACTGTCTGCTACCTCATCTCTCTCCCCCTGCCCACCCTCTCTCACCCCCAATCTCACTCTCTCCCACTCTCTTTCATTCTCCCTTGTCTCCATCGTAATGATAGTGCACTTCTATATCCACCGCTGAGAGGAACTGTGTGTGTGAATGTCTGTATGCACACATCATCTGACACTCGCTGGAGTGAATGGAGCAGCATAACAACAAACTCTGTTACTCAGGTCTCTACTACCAGCATTCTCCTTCCTCTTCTGAAACCCCCTCTGTTTTCTTTGCGCTAATGATTCTCTCTTGTATTTTATCTCTGCTGTCTCGGAACTTCATCTTATCCCTGTCTCATGACCTTCCCTTTTACATAGCAGGCAATATATTCTAACAAGTAGAGTGGGGAGCCGCCCAGCGATGAAACTGTGAAAGGATAAAGTTTTGTCTTCTGAAATTGCCTTAAGTTAAGTCTGTCTGGCTGTTTTCCTAGACGAGGCCCATTGAGTGTCACTAACTTAGCTTTATTGATGTGTCACACTCGCTGTGCATTGTCCTTGGTGCAATGCTGCAGTCGTAATGGCCCAATCATTGAGGTAATGCGTGCTTGCATGCGCGTCTGTGTACCTGGTCCTCGGTGGCCATGCTCTTCCTCTGCTGAGCAGACTTGTCCATGGCCTCGCTGAGTGACTTGGCATACTGGACCATGGCTTTGAGCTGGGAGTCAGTCAGCACCCACAGCAGGTCATCTAGGATCAGGATCAGCTTAGAGGCCACCACGTTAGTCCTTGGCGTTTTGCCAGTGCGTCACAGAGTTCTGGTCATCTAGCCAATAGGAACAGTGAAATAGTGGGCTTAGCCCACTTAGCCGGGGAGGACCAGTGGGCTTGGGCCCACTTAGCCGGGGAGGACCAGTGGGCTTGGGCCCACTTAGCCGGGGAGGACCAGTGGGCTTGGGCCTAGCGGAACCTGCAGCTAATAGCTCCCACTGATCTAGAGAGAAAAAGAGGGTGTGTGAGTCCCCCAGCTGTAGTTTAACTCCTCTAACTCTTAGAGTGATTTCTTCTATAGCCTGTCTGATTTAGATGCCAACACGCATACAGTTGCGCACACCATCTTCTGTTACAATACACATGCCCATCCTCATTGGAGCGGGGACACACAAACCCACAACTCAGGCACCCAAAAACTGTTCATTTCCTTGTCTAAATCTCTGCTCCAACCTCACCTACATGTGCAGGCTCTGCTAAACCATTTCAGTACAATGACTGAAGAAGTCAAATACAGTTTTAGTGTAGTAATTCAATTAGCGCCACTTATCTAAATATTTATTTCAGTGTTTATAGCCTTTTAACGGGGAGTCACTCGTGGGGGAAGATGAACATGCCCAAATCTGCAGATTACTCTTTGGCGTAAAAGCTATTTGATTTGACACGGGCATGATTAAGAGGGTCCGCTCAGAGGGATTAGTGTAGTTTGGGGAGGAGTGGAATGTGCTGGCACTCTGACTGCTTCTCTAGACTGTCTCCTTGATTTATTCTCTTGGAGTGGCCCAATTCCATTAATTTCAGCTGATTTACATTCACAGCGATTACATTTATTTCAGGAATAGACACATTCATATGTATTTCAGAAAAATATATAAGGAATATGGGACTATTTAGCACATAGGTTAAATACAAGAAAATATGATCATATTTTGGCTGTGCCGATGTTGTTGGGCCGACTAGATTGCAGGTGTATGATATTGAACCAATATTACTGTCACTATTCTGGGCTTGACTGGCTGACTCTAATTCCTTGTCTTCATTGACAGATCCCATGGACCAAGCTGAAGACCCACCCCATCTCTCTGGTAAGTTCTGCCCTCCTTCCCCCTATTGCTGACACGTTACAACTGTTTTAGCCACTTGTTCCCCCCCCTAAATAAAAAAAGGCATGTAACATCATGGGCAAATAAGGTGACTGAGGATTGTGTTGTATGACGCAAGGAACCAAAATAACCTTCATTATTATCACTGGTATTGACAATGGAAGGCTGCTGCTCTCTGATCCCATGTATTATACACCATCTCCTGCCGTTGTGGCCTTGAGCTAGGCACTTAACTCCCCACAAAGTAAAATACTGCCCTGATAGCCTACTGTATAAAACACGTGCTCCGTCAACCCTCCATCTGGAGAGCTACTGTATAAAACACGTGCTCCGTCAACACTCCATCTGGAGAGCTACTGTATAAAACACGTGCTCCGTCAACCCTCCATCTGGAGAGCTACTGTATAAAACACGTGCTCCGTCAACCCTCCANTGGAGAGCTACTGTATAAAACACGTGCTCCGTCAACCCTCCACCTGGAGAGCTACTGTATAAAACACGTGCTCCGTCAACCCTCCATCTGGAGAGTTACTGTATAAAACACGTGCTCTGTCAACCCTCCACCTGGAGAGCTACTGGGAGTGCAGTTTGTTTAGAACAAAAATGTTTCCCCTTTTTTCTCCCCAATTTTTATTTAGTCTCATCGCTGCAACTCCCCAACGTGCTCGGGAGGCGAAGGTCGAGTCATGCGTCCCCCCGAAACATGACCCCCCCAAACTGCGCTACTTAACACCCACCCGCTTAACCCGGAGGCCAGCAGCACCAATGTGTCAGAGGAAACACCGCTCACCTGACAACTGGAGGCGCCCGGCCCGCCACAAGGAGTCGCTAGAGCGCAATGAGCCAAGTAACCCTCCCCTAACCCGGACGACGCTGGGCCAATTGTGCCCTGCCCTATGGGACTTCCGATCACGGCCGGTTGTAATACAGCCCGGGATTGAACCCGGGTCTCTAGTGACGCACCTAGCACTGCCATGCAGTGTCTTAGACCACTGCGCCACTCGGGAGGCCGGTGTGCAGGCTTTTGATCCAACCCTGTTCAAACACCAGAGTCAGCTTATCAAGGTCCTGTTGAGCAGCAGATATTTTTACATAGGGTTGTGTTCGAGTAGGGCTGGACCAAAAGCCTGCACACCCAGTAGCTCTCTTGGAATCTCCTGGAGGATGGTTGGCCCATCCTGCAACGTTACAATTACAACCAAATACTTTTTATGTCTATAAAATAATTCCCTCATTCAATAAACCAGGGATCAAATGGCTGAGGTGGGCGAGGTACTTAACTAAGATGTTTATCTATTTATAAGGCAAAAATATTCAGTATTGAGGGGAGATCTTGACAGAGTAGTTACTTGTCAATTAGGCTATTCTAAGAATATATATTTAAAATTGTCAGAATTACATGGCCAGTATTGAATAGAGGAGAATCCCAGCCAATTTTGTGCGTTTGTGACTGTTTTTCACTTGGAGTATGCAGCACTGGTTTCATCAACTATGCACCTGTATCAACTGTGTGTCGGCCATTTGCGGTAGTAATCCCTCGTTTATCGCGGGGGTTACGTTCCGAAAATGACCCGCGATAAGTGAAATCCGCGAAATGGAAATTTTTTTTTTTTTTACAATTAGCAACTATTACATGTATACAAATACAGTGACTCACGTGTAGGCCGTTTCGTCGACATTATGGGTTTAGGAGATGTTCGAAATTACAAGATAATTTGGCCAACTTAATGTAAATTTGRCAAGCTGTTTTATGTACGTACACATAACTGCACGAGACGACAAAATGATAGCACAATTCGTAGCATGTTTTGATACAAGAAGCGGGAGTGAGTTTTTAGCGAATCAGAATGCAGAGCACAATGCACCAAAAAAAAAAAAAAAATGCATTATGAAAATCCGCGAAATAGCGAATCCGCGATAAGTGAACCGCGAAGTGGCGAGGGATCACTGTATACACAAGTGCCGGTGGAAAGTTATTTTAGGACATCGGACATGACAATGACATTTAATACATGCTAATAGCTAACTAGCGAGATAACCAGACCAACTACAATATGTTTTGAATTGGCCATCTACACTGAACAAAAATATAAACAACATGTTAAGTGTTGGTTTCATGAGCTGAAAAAAAGTATACATTTTTACATCCCTGTTAGTGAGCATTTCTCCTTTGCATATCAAGAAGCTGATTAACAGCATGCTCATTACACAGGTGCACCTTTTGCTAGGGACAATAAAAGGCCACAGATGTCTTAAGTTTTGAGGGAGTGTACAATTGGCATGTTGACTGCAGGAATGTCCACCAGAGCTGTTGGCAGAGAATTGACTGTTCATTTCCATACCATAAGCTGCCTTCAACGTCGTTTTAGAGAATTTGGCAGTACGTCCAACCGGCCTCACAACCTCAGACCACGTGTAACCACGCCAGCCCAGGACCTCCACATCCGGGTTCTTCACCTGCGGGATCGTCTGCCTGTAATAAAGCCATTTTGTTGGGAAAAACTCATTCTGATTGGTTGGGCCTGGCTTCCCAATGGGCGGGCCTATCCCCACCCATGGCTCTGCCCCTGCCCAGTCATGTGAAATCCATAGATTAGGACCTAATGAATTTATTTCAGTTGACTAATTTCCTGATTGTTGCATCTTGCCTTTTATATTTTTGTTCAGTATAGTTAACCAGACAAACTACACTTATTATTTTACCTGCTGCACAAATGCCTCTCTCTCTCCCCCCTCTGGCAACGGCCCACTGGCACACGCAAGTGATGTGAACACCATGACTTTTCTAGGATTTGCATTGCTGACAAAAAATTAGCTATAACTGGGCAAATAAATCATTAATTAGCAATAAATATCAACAAATGTGCAAACACGGGTATGTTCGCTTTGATCTCAAAAACACATCTCGTGACTGTTATTGAAAGACCGCACGTGCCTGTCATTAAAGGCCTACAATAATTCTCCTCTGAAGTGCTCTGCAGAGATTGAGGCCAGTGTGCTACACACTGTATCTGGATGACACTCATCCACTTCTGATGGGAGTAGCCTCATTGTGCAAAAATCACAAACCTTTTTTTCTTTTCTTGTCCATTCCAACTTAATCTATGTTCTTCATGTCCGACAATTTTTTTTACTTGCACGGGCAAGCAGACAACCGTTAATGTCTAGCCCTGGTGTGTGTGTGTGTGTGTGTAGTAATCGTCTGCATCTCTGTCTCCCAGACCCTGGACAAGGTGGTAATGGAGATGAGCACCTGTGATGAGCCCCGCCCTCCCAACGGCCCATCTCCCATAGCAACGGCCTCGGGGCAAAGGTGGGAGCTGGCTCTCTTTTTCTCCCCCCTTTCAGAGGGTAGTTGTGTGTGCATGAGTGAGTAAGTGTATGGTGTCTGTCTGTCTGTTCACGTGCGATGGGGCTGAAAAATACTTTACTAAAAAACACCTGCATTCAGTTCATCCAAATCCAGCCTTCAATTGCCTACCTCCTCCTCTTCTCCCACTCCCCCAGTGAGTATGGCTTTGCTGAGAAGGTGGTGGAGGGCATCTCTCTGTCCATCAACTCCATCGTGGTGAAGATCAGTGCCAAGGCGTTCAACGCCTCCTTTGAGTTGAGCCAGCTGCAGGTCTACTCRGTCAACACCAGCTGGAGCCTGTCAGACCTRCGCTTCACACGSATACAGGACCCACACAGAGGAGAGGTGGGTGCACTGCATACACACATGGCATGGAAGTGWYTGTAACCACGGTAACCCAATGTGTGTGTGTGTAACCATGGCTACCTGTGRGRCCRTCAGATKCTGACGTTTAAGGAGATCAGCTGGCAGATGATCCGCATCGAGGCGGACGCCATCCAGAGTGCCCAGAACGAGATGRTGAGTGCCCCCATCCGCCTGATCACCAACCAGTCCAAGATCAGAGTCACCCTGAAGAGACGGGTACAATACGCCACACACATGCAGACATGCGGGCAAGGAAATACAGACACACACTTAGGTGCCAACACACACACACACACACCAACCTCATCACCAACCAGTCCAAGATTAGATGTCACTCTGAAGAGGCCAGTAGGACGCACACTCACGGAAGCGCACACACACAACACACTGATACACACTGACCCAAAATCAGTGCCACTCTGAAGAGACTGGTAGGACACGCACACACATCCGCCTCATCACCAACCAGTCCAAGATCAGTTGCCCTCAAGAGACGGGTACGACACACACACACACACACACACACACACACACACACACACACACACACACACGGCGCAGTCACACACGCACTCAGAACAGTCCTTGGTCTAATAGAATAGAGAACACTGTGGGCCAACAGCCTGCAGAATTAGCTTCAGTAAACAGATCTTTATCTCACACACCAGCAATCCCTGCAGCCACTGTGTGTTTAAACAGATAAGTGTGTGTGGGTTGTATGCACACTCCTTTGTCTGTGTGTGTGAAAACAAAGATGTACCAGATGACTGTGTGCTGAGTATGTACTTTCTCCAGTCAGTCATGGATATGGAGTGTCTGTTTTCTCCAGTCAGTCAGTCAATCAGTCAGCCATGGATATGGAGTGTCTGTTTTCTCCAGTCAGTCAGTCAATCAGTCAGCCATGGATATGGAGTGTCTGTTTTCTCCAGTCAGTCAGTCAATCAGTCAGGCCATTGGGTTGGAGTGTTGTGTTTCTCCAGTCAGTCATGGATATGGAGTGTCTGTTTTTTCAGTCAGTCGTCAGTCAGTCAAGTCATCAGGCCATGGATATGGAGTGTCTGTTTTCATCAGTCGTCAGTCATGGATATGGATGTTGTTTTCTCCAGTCGTCAGTCAGTCAGCATGGATATGGAGTGGTCTGTTTTCTCGCAGTCAGTCAGTCATGGATATGGAGTGTCTGTTTTCTCCAGTCAGTCAGCCATGGATATGGGTGGTCTGTTTTCAAGTCAGTCAGTCATGGATATGGAGTGTCTGTTTTCATCAGTCAGTCAGTCATGGATATGGAGTGTCTGTTTTCTCCAGTCAGTCAGTCAGTCAGCCATGTATGGAGTGTCTGTTTTCATCAGTCAGTCAGTCATGGATATGGAGTGTCTGTTTTCTCCAGTCAGTCAGTCAGTCAGCATGGATATGGAGTGTCTGTTTTCTCCAGTCAGTCAGTCATGGATATGGAGTGTCTGTTTTTTCTCCAGTCAGTCAGTGTCATGGATATGGAGTGTCTGTTTTTTCTGTAGTGCTGATGATTTTTTTATAGATCACCCATTGATGAATGCACATTTGTTGAATACACTGTTTTGGTTTCAACACAAGAAGTATGTGTGTATCTTCAGATGAAGGACTGAATTGTGGTGTGTTCCGTATCCTGTTGTATTAAGCATGTGTGTGTGTGTGTGTGTGTGGTCTATATATAATGAGTATTAATGTTTGTCTTTTGTATGAGTATTAATGTCTTTTGTATGTATATCTATGTAGATTGTGTTTATCTCCAGTCCAAGGACTGTAAAGTGGTGGCCTCTAAGCTGATCCTGATCCTAGATGACCTGCTGTGGGTGCTGACTGACTCCCAGTCAAAGCCATGGTCCAGTACGCCAAGTCATCAGCGGGGGCCATGGACAAGTCCTGCTCAGCGAGGAAGAGCATGGCCACCGAGGACCAGGTACACACGTATGCAGGCGCACGTAGGCAAGGACACAACACGCTCACTCACGTAGGCAGGTAGACACACACGTGGGCACACAGGCCAGGAAACGCACACAGGTAGGCAGACACATAACACACACACACACACTTACTTAACTGAAGCAGCTAGCTATGAGCTCAGTCACTCCTCTTCTGTCAGACAGACTTACAGTGGAGAAATGATTTGCCCCAGTCGTGTAACCTTCTGTCCACACTTAGAGTAGATGCCAAATCTTTCTCTCCCTCCTCTTTCTTCCCCCCCATCTCTCTCGCTCTGTTATGGTCTGGTAATTAGTCCTTGTGCTCCAGGAAAGGATGTTTGGTTCTCTCTGTGCGGTCCTCCTGCCATATGGCCTCTCACTCCCTGCTCTCTCGCTCCCTGCTCTCCGCTCCCTGTCCTCTCGCTCCCTGCTCTCTCGCTCGCTGCTCTCTCGCTCGCTGCTCTCTCGCTCGCTGCTCTCTCGCTCGCTGCTCTCTCGCTCGCTGCTCTCTCGCTCCATTATTCATGTACTGGCTCAAACTGGGCTTTGAGCATTCTGACCTACATGTGGCAGGCTATGCCATCTGCTGGTGAGAATGATGAGCACTGCACACTCCTTCGCTGATAAAAATCTTATCAATTTGTGCCTGTGCCAAATACAACAGGTGTAGACCTTATCGTGAAATGCTTACTTACAAGCCCTTAACCAACAATGTAGTTCAAGAAATAGTTAAGAAAATATTTACTTTATTTTTAACTTTTGTTTATTTAGTAACACAATAAAATATTAATTCCGAGGCTATATACAGGGGGTACCGGTACTGAGTCAATGTGCGGGTGTACAGGTTAGTCGAGTTTGACGACCCCTTTGTTTTTCACTATGTAAATAGTCCAGGTGGCCATTTGATTAATTGTTCAGCAGTCTTATGGCTTGGGGGTAGAAGCTGTTAAGGAGTCTTTTGGACCTGGACTTAGTGCTCCTGTACTGCTTGCCGTGCGTGTAGCAGAGAGAACAGTCTATGACTTCGGTGACTGGAGTCTTTGACCATTTTTTTGGCCTCTGACACCATCGAGTGGCGTACTGCATTAGCATCGAATAGCCCCCGCGATATGCAACTTTTCAGGGAAGTTAGGAACCAATACACACAGGCATTTGGGAAAGCGAAAGGTTTGTTTTTTCAAACAGAAATTTGCATCCTGTAGCACAAACTCCAAAAAGTTTTGGGACACTGTAAAGTCCATGAAGAATAAGAGCACCTCCTCCCAGCTGCCCACTGCACTGAGGCTAGGAAACACTGTCACCACTGATAAATCCACCAAAATTGAGAATTTCAGTAAGCATTTTTCTACGGCTGGCCATGCTTTCCGCCTGGCTACACCTACCCCGGTCAACAGCCCTCAACCCCCCACAGCAACTTATCCAAGCCTCCCCCATTTCTCCTTCACCCAAATCCAGATAGCTGATGTTCTGAAAGCGCTGCAAAATCTGGACCCCTACAAATCAGCCGGGCTAGACAATCTGGACCCTCTCTTTCTAAAATTATGCGCCGCAATTGTTGCAACCACTATTACTAGCCTGTTCGACCATCTTTCGTATCGTCTGAGATCCCCAAAGATTGGGAAGCTGCTGCGGTTATTCCCCTCTTCAAAGGGGGAGACACTCTAGACCCAAACTGTTACAGACCTATATCTATCCTACCCTGCCTTTCTAAGGTCTTCGAAAGCCAAGTTAACAAACAGATCACCGACCATTTCAAATCCCACCGTACCTTCTCCGCTATGCAATCTGGTTTCCGAGCTGGTCATGGGTGCACCTCAGCCACACTCAAGGTCCTAAGCGATATAACCGCCATCGATAAGAGAAAATACTGTGCAGCTGTATTCATCGACCTGGCCAAGGCTTTCGACTCTGTCAATTACCACATTCTTATCGGCAGACTCAACAGCCTTGGTTTCTCAAATGACTGCCTCGCCTGGTTCACCAACTACTTCTCAGATAGAGTTCAGTGTGTCAAATCGGCGGGCCTGTTGTCTGGACCTCTTGCAGTCTATGGGGGTACCGCAGGGTTCAATTCTCTGGCTGACTCTCTTCTCTGTATACATCAATGATGTCGCTCTTGCTGCTGGTGATTCTCTGATCCACCTCTACGCAGATGACGCCATTCTGTATACTTCTTCTTCGTTGGACACTGTGTTAACTAACCTCCAGATGAGCTTCAATGCCATACAACTCTCCTTCCTTGGCCTCTAACTGCTCTTAAATACAAGTAAAACTAAATGCATGCTCTTCAACCGATCGCTGCCCGCCCGTCCAGCATCACTACTCTGGACGGTTCTGACTTGGAATATGTGGACAACTACAAATACCTAGGCGTCTGGTTAGACTGTAAACTCTCCTTCCAGACTCACATTAAACATCTCCAATCCAAAATTAAATCTGGAATCGGCTTCCTATTTCGCAACAAATCATCCTTCACTCATGCTGCCAAACATACCCTCGTAAAACGGACTCTCCTACCGATCCTCGACTTCGGCGATGTCATTTACAAAATAGCCTCCAACACTCTACTCAGCAAATTGGATGCAGTCTATCACAGTGCCATCRGTTTTGTCACCAAAGCCCCATATGCTACCCACAACTGCGACCTGTATGCTGTCGTTGGCTGGGCCTCGCTACATATTCGTCGCCAAACACACTGGCTCCAGGTCATATGTAAGTCTTTGCTAGGTAAAGCTCCACCTTGTCTCAGCTCACTGGTCACCATAGCAGCACCCACTTGTAACACGCGCTCCAGCAGGTATATTTCACTGGTCACCCCCAAAGCCAATTCCTCCTTTGGCCGCCTTTCCTTCCAGTTCTCTGCTGCCAATGACTGGAACGAATTTCAAAAATCACTGAAGCTGGAGACTCATATCTCCCTCACTAACTTTAAGCACCAGCTGTCAGAGCAGCTCACAGATCATTGCCCCTGTACATAGCTCATCTGTAAATAGCCCATCCAACTACCTCATCCCCATACTGTTATTTTTTTGCTCCTTTGCACCCCAGTATATTTACTTGCACATTCATCTTCTGCACATCTTTCACTCCAGTGTTTAATTGCTAGATTGTAATTATTTTGCCACTATGGACTATTTGTTGCCTT
Source organism: Salvelinus sp. IW2-2015 (assembly GCF_002910315.2). NCBI lineage: Eukaryota > Metazoa > Chordata > Actinopteri > Salmoniformes > Salmonidae > Salvelinus > Salvelinus sp. IW2-2015. The sequence goes on along the minus strand of NC_036840.1, from coordinate 483,850 downwards.
ACCTCCCTTATCTTACCTCATTTGCACACACTGTATATAGACTTTTCAGTTGTGTTATTGACTGTTTGTTTATTCCATGTGTAACTCTGTTTGTGTCGAACTGCTTTGCTTTATCTTGGCCAGGTCGCGGTTGTAAGTGAGAACTTGTTCTCAATTGGCCTACCTGGTTAAATTAAGGTAAAATAGAAAATTAATTAAATAAATATAGGTATTGGATGGCAGAAAGCTTGGCCCCAGTGATGTATTGGGTCGTACGCACCACCCTCTCTAGCGCCTTACTGTCGGATGCCAAGCAGTTGCCATACCAGGCGGTGATGCAACCGGGCAGGATGCTCTCGAGGGTGCATCTGTAGAACTTTTAGAGGATCTAGGGACCCATGCCAAATCTTTTCAGTCTCCTGAGGGGGAAAGGTGTTGTCATGCCCTCTTCACGACTGTCTTGGTGTGTTTGGACCATGGTAGTTTGTTGGTGATGTGGACACCAAGGAACTTGAAACTCTCGACCCGCTCCACTACAGCCCCATCGATGTGAATGGGGGCGTGTTCGGCCCTCCTTTTCCTGTAGTCCACGATCATCTCCTTTGTCTTGCTCACATTAAGGGAGAGGTTGTTGTCCTGGCACCACACTGCCAGGTCTCTGACCTCCTCCCTATAGGTTGTCTCATTGTTGTCGGTGATCAGGCCTACCACTCGTCATCAGCAAACTTAATGATGGTGTTGGAGTCGTGCTTGGCCACGCAGTCGTGTGTGAACAAGGAGTACAGGAGGGGACTAAGCATGCACCACTGAGGGGCCACCCTGTTGAGGATCAGCATGGCAGATGTGTTGTTGCTTACCCTTACCACCTGAGGGTGGCCCGTCAGGAAGTCCAGGTTCCAGAGGTGTTTATTCCCAGGGTCCTTAGCTTAGTGATGAGCTTCGTAGGCACTTTGGTGTTGAACGCTGAGCTGTAGTCAATGAACAGCATTTTCACAGGTGTCCCTTTTGTCCAGGTGGGAAAGGGCAGTGTGGAGTGCGATTGAGATTGCATCATCTGCGTAGCTGTTGGGGCGGTATGCGAATTGGAGTGGGTCTAGGGTTTCCGGGATGCTGTTGTTGTGAGCCCATGACCAGCCTTTCAAAGCACTTCATGGCTACCGACGTGAGTGCTACGGGGCGGTAATCATTTAGGCAGGTTACCTTCGCTTTCTTGGGCACAGGGACTATGGTGGTCTGCTTGAAACATGTAGGTATTACAGACTCGGTCAGGGAGAGGTTGAAAATGTCAGTGAAGACACGTGCCAGCTGGTCAGCGCATGCTCGTAGTACACGTCCTGGTAATCCGTCTGGCCTTGCAGCCTTGTGAATGTTGACCTGAGATCACACAGTCGTCCGGAATAGCTGGCGCGCTCATGCATGCTTAGGTGTTGCATGCTTCAAAGCGAGCATAGAAGGTATTTAGCTTGTCTGGTAGGCTCGCGTCACTGGGCAGCTCTCGGTGGTGCTTCCCTTTTGTAGTCTATAATAGTTTGCAAGCCCTGCCGTATCCGACAAGCGTCAGAGCCCCGGTGTAATAGGATTCAATCTTATTCCTGTATTGACGCTTTGCCTTTTTGATGGTTCGTCTGAGGGCATTGTCGGATTTCTTATAAGCGTTCGGATTAGTTTCCTGCTCCTTGAAAGCGGCAGCTCTAGCCTTTAGCTAGCTTCTGGTTGGGATATGTGGCTTCTGGTTGGGATATGGTCTCGAGTGGAGATCATCCATCTTATTTTCCAGTGATTGCACGTTGGCCAATAGAAAGGCTGGCAGAGGTGGGCTACCCACTTGCCAACAAATTCTCACAAGGCACCCTGATCTCCTCCCCCTGTATTTCTGTCTGTTCTTCATGCGAATGACAGGGATTTGGGCCTGGTCTTGGAGAAGCAGTATATCCTTTGTGTCGGGCTCATAAAATAAAAATGATCTTTGTCCATTTGTGTCGTTCTGCATCTCCATATGTCTCTGTGCCGGTGTCTGCATCTGTGTCTGCATCTGCGTCTGTGTCTGTAGTTTTTATGGTCTCTGGTCTGTATCTAGGAGTCGTCGGCGCCCCCTTCAGCCCAGCAGATGCGTAGCCAGCAGGTGTCGTCAGGCACAGCGGCTGACCAGAGCGCCACCATGGCAAATCTGTTCGCTGCCTTCGACGTGTGTGAGACCTCCCACCACCTGCAGATTACACACCTCGACCTGCACATCTGTGACGACATACACGCCAAGGACAGAGGTACACACAGACGTATGACACGTGTACACACACACACACACAGAGCACATAGACACGCCAGCTAATACACACATACAAATGTAAAACACACATATCTCACACAAACTTCAGACAGATGTTTGACCGACTGTCTGATACCTACACATCAAGTTGGGCTCTGACGCACAAGGTCCAATGTGCGTTACCTTAACTTCTGCCTCCTTCCCTCCCTCCATGCATCCCTCCTTCCCTCCCAACCCTCTCTCCAGTGATCAATAAGAGGATAACTGGTGGGGCCATGCAGCTCTCCTTCAGTCACATTACCCTGGACTACTACCCCTCCCACAGAGCAGGTAGACACCACCACATCCTATACACAACCTCCCTCCAACTGCCACACAGCTGATGGGAGTAATAGTGATCTTTCTACTTTCTCAACACCACAAAATATATATTTTTTTCTGTCTGTATACCATCTCTATTAGTGACGAGTAGGTACTTAGACAACGGTTTCTCCCTCGTCTCTTGCTTTTTGTCCTCTCCCCTTCATCTCTCTGTCTCCAGGTGAGAGTTGTCTCCACTGGATGCAGTACAGTGAGGCCACTAAGGCCAGGGAGGGCTGGGCCAGCAGTCTACTGGAGGAGTTCAAGTCTAATGTGGAGATGTTGAAGACCGCCAAGAGAGACCGGGAGGGCCTGGCCAACTGTCACACCTCACCACAGCACGGTAAACAAAAGAGCAGCACAGTCATGCACACACACACAGAGTACTGTAAACACGCACACAGACACACACCTTCCCTCAATGTGATTGAAACATAGTAATCCAATAAAGGTGTGTGTTGGAGCATCTGTCCTGATTCACTTTTTATTCAACAACTATACGAATCTGTCCCAGCAGCCCATGAAGAGTTATGTTGGTTAGACAGTTGACATTCAACTGAACTAGAATACACTTGATGTCATTAAGTGGGTAATTTTTAGAAGAGCCCCTAGAGTTGGAATGAAGTGAAGTGTGGGTTTCCCTAGCATCACACTGCCTAGTCACTCTGAGTTCTGTGTCCCCCCTCTCCAGTGTCCAGGTATCCCTCCAGTGTCTCCAGTGTTAGGGACAGTGTGTATGGTCCTGTAGGGCAGGACGAGACAGGAAGAGGAAGAATAGTGGTGGTTAGGGGGCCAGACGACCTACCCCCGGGGTGGGTGCGGGCACGAGCCATGGTGCGAGCGAGGGCGCGGGAGAGGGTGAGGGCACGGGGGCGGGCACAGTGCTGCTTCTCATGCCTAGAGCCAGGTACCCCCCTAACCGATGGTGTGCGCACGCGGTGTGCGGTGATACACACCTTTTGAGACGACGTCAGTGTGGCAGGTGGTCTGATTGGGTCTCTTTTTCTTTTCCCCGTTTCCTTATTCTCCCTACCATTCTTTCTCTCCCTCCCCCCCTCTTCACCTCTCCTTTCTAGGTAAGATCAGTACTAGTTCTACCAGTATCCTCAGTTCTCCCCAGACCCCCAAGACGCAGCTCCTGTCCAGCTCCATTGTCCTCAGGATAGCTGACTTCAGCATCTACCAGGTCAGCACACGCACACAGTTGACGTGCCTATCTGATCCACCCACTTTGCGTACTGAGCTCATCCCGTGTGTGTGTATCAGGTGTCCACAGCAGACCAGTGTCGCTCCAGCCCTAAGGCCATGATCTCCTGTAATAAGAAGTCCCTGTACCTCCCTCCTGAGATGCCTGCCATCCACGTCGAGTTCACCGAATACTACTTCCCTGACGGAAAGGACTACCCCAGTAAGATTGGTTCCTACTCTCATTCAGTTCCTAGTTTTTGGTTCCTAGACCCTCATCCTACAGGGTGTACAGGTTTTATTCCAGCCTAGCGCTAACTCACCTGATTGAACTGTTTGAAGTCTTGACTTGATGTTTGTGAATCGGGTGTGTTTGTGCTGAGGGAAAGGTGAATGCATTAGTGCGTCACCTCTCTTCTCTTCCCCCTCCACTTATTTCTAGTTTCCAACCTCTATTCTCTTCCCCGCTCCCCTGTAGTCCCTTGCATTGATTATTATATAATCTTCTCTTTCCCACCTCCTGCAGTCCCTTGCCCCAACCTGTTTGTGCAGCTGAATGCGCTGCAGCTGGTGCTGGACCCCAGGAGCCTGGTGTGGTGCAACCTGTTTGCTCTGGACCTGAGGCAGAGCCTGGAACAGTTCATGGAGCTCTACAAGCTCAACGACGAGGAACAGAAGCCTGACGAGCACATCGACATCAGGGTGGACGGACTAATGCTCAAGGTAGAGGGCAGAAAGGACACACACCCACACWKTCTGTCATGATGTTATGTCGCTGTTCAAATCACACACACTCATATTCAGTACTTGGACACTTTGATTCAGTCATTTGAGAAATGCAAACGCTACCATAGCTGTGAAAAAAGCCCRTGAAAAGGTCAACACACTCCATTTCTGTAAGAGCATYGTCTTTACATTTCAACAGATTGGAAATMATGCTCATTAGTCATCTTGTACACATTGATGACCTRWGTATGTATATTTTCTAATAATGTGMTTCTCTTCCTCTCTCCCCCACCACAGTTGTTAGTGCCCACGGACAGGGACCCCTCCTATCCCCAGGACCTCCCCCGTTCCGTCTCTGTCCAATGCTCGGAGATGGTGGCCACCAACACCCGCCACCCCCCCAACTGCTCCCGCTCCCACCTGGAAGCCCTACTCCTCTCCTTCCAAGAACAACAGTTCTTCTCCACCTCCTTTTCCTCCTTCCCTCACTCCTCCACCTCCTTCCCGGTGATCCACCCCATTTTCCAGCGCCACGCGCATGAGCAGGACACTATGTTGCACAATGTGTATAAAGGGTTGGTGTCGCCCTCGTTGGGCGTGGATGCCCTCAAAATGCCAGCTGCCACAGACTTGTGGGCGGTTCATTTTGTCCAGTTCTGGGTGGACTACGAGGGGATGCGCGGCGGGAAGGGGCGGCCCCAGCCCTTCGTTGACGCCTTCCCCCTCACTCTGTGGGCGTGCCAGCCGGTCAGACACGCCCAGCACCAGGAGTGGCTAATGGGCGGGGCTTCGAGAGGGCAGAGAACTTCCCTTTCTGCAGCTGCAGGCCTGGCCAGGAGCGAGCCTGTGGATACTGTGGGACGTCTACAGAGGAAGAGGCTTTTGAAGGAGTACTATAGTACTGTTACGGACGCCACGGCAACAGAGGCCTCGCTGCCGCCTAGCAACGGGCTTCACAAGCCACTGTCCCTGGACAACATCCCCCCACCTTCCTCGTCTTCCTCTTCCAGTAAGGAGGCAGACATGCACATGTTAGTGCACGTACAAAAGCATTTGAGCGCTCAGGTGAGTGATGATTCATATATTTTGGTGTGCATGTCTGTACACTGTACTGTGTGTGTGTACACAACATTAGGAACATTTTCTTTTCATGACATAGCTTTCACTTGGTCAGTCTATGATCCCTTATTGATGCCACTTGTGTGTGTGCCATTCAGAGGGTGAATGAGCAAGACAAAATATTTAAGTGCTTTTGAGCGGGTTATAGCAGTAGGTGCCAGGTGCACTGGTTTGTGTGTCAAGAACTGCAACGCTGCTGGGTTTTTCACACTCAACAGTTTCCCGTGTGTATCAAGAATGGTCCACCATCCAAATGACATCCAGCCAACTTGACACAACTGCAGGAAGCATTGGAGTCAACATGGGCCAGCATCCCTGTGGAACACTTTCCACACCCTGTAGAGTCCATGCCTCGATGAATTGAGGCTGTTCTGAGGGCTAAAGGGTGGTGGTGCAACTCAATATTAGGGAAGTGTTCCTAATGTTTTGTCCACTTTTTATTAATGTATGACGTGTGCGTATGATGTGAACCAACATGTTACACTGTTTATTTGCGAATACTGAAGTGTGTGTAGTTATGAGCATAATGTGTGTGTCCAGGTGAGCCACAGGCAGTACATGTTCCTGATGCGGCTGCAGCGCAGCATCAAAGCCTTGCAGCACACCCTGCAACAGGACCTGGAGGGGATGGGCTCCAAACGAGACAAGGCAAAGACCACATCGGACCCCRCTCCAGACCACCAGCCCTTCAGTGCCTGTGTGGGGATCCTGCTCAAAAGTGCYGAGGTAGCTCTCRTCTTGAAGCRGGTCCCCCAGRCCGAGGGTCCTGGTTCCCCCCTAGGGTCYGAGTTGTCCCCRTCGGAGAGTAGATGCACCTTGGAGACTGGGAGTGACGGTGGGGAGGGGGGGGATAGAGGAACCCACGTGGAGGGGGCTGGGACGAAGGGAAGCTGTACAGTGGACCAGCTTATGTGTGGGGGAGGGGTAGAGGGTGGGATAACGCAAGGCCCTGCCCCTCTCATCCCCGCCTCCGCCCTCAACCTGAAGGTGTCTCTTGACGAGAGGACAGGGAGATCGAGTTCAGAGGAGTTGGGAGAGGCTTCCCTGGAGGCCCGGACTGAGGGAGAGGAGCTGGGGACCGGAGTTGATTGTAAAGCCCAGCAGGGTGAGTCCTCCGGGGCAGACCCCACTCTCTCAGACCCCCTCTCCACCAAAGACTGGAACGAGAAGAACCCTGGGGCCAGATTGCCTGAGTCTATGTCCAGGTAATTCACTTCCGTCATTATCAGAATACAGTCTGGTTATTTAGACTGTCATTACCGTAACAGTCCTTTTCCAGCTATTTAGACCTGTAGCCACTGTCAATGACCAGGTATTCAGTTCAGTGTTTCCACTGCAGTCATTTGGCTGTGGCGCCACGGCAAAATAATTGCCTCCACGGCAAAAAAATATGGGACATAAAAAAAATGTATACTGAGGTGCACTTTGAAGATGCTGGAACAGTCCACAATTACGTTTCCTCTGCAGACAAAATCTGACAACCCCACAGTATAATAGTTTATCTATTTACATAATCGGCTTGTTGTGTGTTCTATGCAAGAAAAATATTCCTCGAGGCGCGTTCAAGTTACAAGTGTCATAGTGAGGGAATTCCCAGAATCTAAAATCGGCTGCATTTATAGGCTGCTCACACTTTTACCAGCCACACCGGTTTACTCTTTATATGGCCTGCGTATGGTCTAATGAAGGAACGCTGAATTAATGTATTTAATAACTTAGAATTAACTGAATGATCGAAAATGGGCCTACCTGTTTGCACTTTGTGCCAGCTGTGTATTCATCTACCATGTTGTCCTTCCAAACTGGACATTTCACTCTCGCAGCACGTTTCCACGGTGATGTAGCCTATTCCTTTATCATAACCTTTTTATTTCTCCGGTTAGGCCTATGTTAGCCATTTTCACGTAACCTAGGCTACCCAGGAAAAATACACTTTTAATGTGTTGTATCACAACCGGCCTTGATTGGGAGTCCCATAGGGCAGCGCACAATTGGCCCAGCGTCGTCCGGAGTAGGCCGTCATTGTAAATAAGAATTTGTTCTTAACTGACTTGCCTAGTTAAATAAATAAAACATATCTGGTGGGGAGAGGGAACATAAGCGCTGCACGTGGACAAATTAGAACATTTTAGCACCTCACGAATAAGGGACAGTTCCTGGCTCCACACACTCTCTCAATGCGTGCTTAGCTTAGCTGGTAGACTGGTAGTCTGCCTCGCCGCTCACAGAATGGAATTCACAACACAACAAGCGCCTGGGTTTTGAAAGTGTATTAACTTGATTTTAAAATGTTTCCCGACCCGCAATGTAATTGTTCTGAACCACGAGCCGACCCACGGTTTGAAAAGTTTTTATTTATTTCACCCACGCTATCTAACCCAATGCAGATTAGCCCAATAGGGTAAATGCATATAGGCTACCCCATGCTTCAGCCTATTTATTTATAGCCACTATGCTGCATCAGTTGGGATACAGGTGATCATGCTTATTGCTAATAGCATACCTGATCATATGAACCATGCATAGGCTATAAGCATGGTCCACTATGTTACAATTTAAACAAATAATTTTACCAATATGTTTTTGGCTCATTTCTGGAGGTAGAAATTATATTTTGGTTGGTGTCAACATAATTTTTGATAGAATGTCCTTTTAAAAAGTCACCAGAAGTGAGCTTCTCAGTCCTTCTGCATAAAAATTCTCTGGGGAGGACCCCCAAAACAGTGGGGGAGGGAAACCTCCAGACCATTCCCCTCTACTGCGACACATTTTTCCAGAGGAACACTGATTCCATTACTTCCATGACATATTGTTCAGCTATTCAGACGATCAGTTCTGTAAAACATTCACTGTGATGATTCACTCCAAATCAAAGCAAACAATAAGAACATCTTTACTGTAACTTAGTGCATGTCCCGGTCGGCAGATCAGGAGTGGGAAATGCAGGCCAATCGTCAGGCAGACCGTGACACTCATTCAGAGGACTTATGACAAGCTTTAAATTAAGTCACTCCCATTACTGCAATACTCAGTCACAACAATACTTCTTGCAGATGTCATTACAGTTACTCACTTATTCATGCCCAGCTTAGTAAACCACCATTTAATGTTACTTTACTGTTACTTGGTCAGTCCCATCACATCAGTAGGTGGTTCTACATCATGCCTGTGTAACTACAGTGACAGCACTGTACCTGCCCTATACATCACAATATCAATGTTGTCACCCATAAGAGGTGTTTGTTCATTTGTGTGTGTTTCTGCCTTGTCCAATGTGCTCCCATACAAGGTGTGCGTCTGTCTTAGTGTGTGTGTGTGTTTTTCTCACTCTGCTATTCTGTAGCTTAGTGTGTCCTCTGCTCTGACCCATGCAAGGTGTGTGTGTGTGTGTGTGTGTGTGTTCTCTCTCTACAAAGGAAAGGCAGTCTGTCAGTGGTTTCTGACCGGCTCAGCTCCTCAAACACCCGGTCCACCTCCCTATATTCTATTTCCAACATGTAAGACACGCTATGGGTCTGTCTGTGTGTGTCCGCATTCCTTTAAATATCTGTTACACGTTGTGTGTTGTATCTGTACGTGTGCATGTAGAATTGTCTGTGGTTGGGTGTATATCTGTGGGTCTGTATACATTTACACGCTGCAAGTTGGTGTGTGTGTACCCGGTGAATAGTGTGTGTAGCCTTTATCTGGTGACTAGTAGCATATAGCCTTGGCTAGGTCAACAGTCTAGACCTGAGCCCGGTTTCCCAAAAGCATCTTAAGGCTAAGTTCATTGTTAGAAACAGCTCAATGGTTCTGATGATGAACTCAGCCTTAAAATGCTTTTGGGAAACCGGGCGCAGGGCTATTCAAATCCAAGCCTTGAGGTCCACAGTACTCCTGTTTTTCTTTCCCCTCACTCTTCTCCCCCACTCACACTCACTCTTGTTTGTGTGTGTGTTCCAGTGGGCGTCTGATGAGGGAGCGTTCCCAGTCCAGTTTCTCAGTGTCCTATAAGAACATGAAGAAGACTCCGTCTCTGCAGTCCTTGGACAACCTCTCCATAGACAGCTACCTGATGGAGGACGGAGACACAGACACATACAGCCTGCTGGAGAGGGGTAGGAACCACACACACACACACACACACACACACACACAAGGCCCTGGGTCCTAGACTTCCTGACGGGCTGACCCCAGGTGGTGAAGGAAAGCAACATCCCCTCCACCACTCTGACCCTCAACACGGGGGCCCCTCTGGTGCGTGCTCAGCCGCCTCCTGTTCACCCATGACTGCGTGGTCATGCGCGTCTACAACTCATTCATCAGGTTTGCTGATGACAGAAGTGGTAGGCCTGATTTACTAACAACAATGAGACAGCCTACAAGGAGGAGGTGTGAGCCCTGGTGGAGTGGTGCCAGGAAAATAACCTCAACGTCAACAGAACGAAGGAGCTGATCGTGGACTTCAGGAGGCCGCAGCGAGAGAACGCCCCCTTCCACATCGACGGGGCCGCAGTGGATAGAGTCAAAAGCTTCTAGTTCCTCACTGAGAATGTGAAATAGTTCCTTCACACCGACAGTGTGGTGAAGAAGGCGCAACAAAGCCTCTTCAACCTCAGGATGCTGAATAAATTAACCTTGGCCCCTAATATGCTGACCAAACCAGCCGCGTTGCAAAATAGATGTTCATATACATGTTCAATCATTTCATCCACTGCTCGCGCGTGTCAACGGGCGTCTGCGTACCAGGCACTGTAATATAACTTGGCTCTATTTTAGAAGCTTGACTCGCTGCAAGTCCAGCCTCTCCTATCTACTCAATGGTTTTTAGGAGCATATACCGACGTGGGTGATTGAGGTCCACACTCTAGGCCAGTTGGTGGCGGTAATGCACCTTAAAGATGGTTGCCAACCGCAATATAAAATCCACAGAAGAAAGATGAACAAGGAGAGACTAATCAAAGAGAAAAAGGGGAAACCTAGTTAGTTATCTGTGGATTCATTGTCGGAGTAGAGAACACACGATTTTGTATGAGTCAAAATTCTACAAAGATCCAGCTCAAAAAAAGGACCATATGCATTTCAGGTAAAATAACAAGCCAAAGTTTATCTCCAAGGACAAATTAACTAGCAACAGCAAGCTAGCTAAATGTCCATGAATGATACATTTACGTTTTGACCTCTCCCCAAATTAATATAGTTGGTTCACAGTAGGTTTTGGTATTTTAACCTGTGTCTTGAACGCGTCTGGTGGAGATAGACAAAATCAACACGCGCACACAGACGATGAGCAAGTTTGGTTAGCATGTAAGACCCTCACCAACTTCTACTGATGCACCATTGAGAGCGTCCTGTAAGGGCTGTATTACCTCATGGTACGGCAATTGCACCGCTCGCAACCTCCAGGCTCTCCAGAGGGTGGTGCGGTCAGCCCAACGCATCATCGGGGGCATCTACAGAACCCGGTGTTTCATAGGCCAAGAAGATCATCATTCTTCCCGCTACCATCTAGAAGACTGAGACCGTGCAGGTGCATCAACGCTGGGACCGAGAGACTGATAAACAGCTTCTATATCCAGGCCATCAGACTATTAAATAGTCATCACTAGCCGGCCTCTGTCCAGTACCCTGGCCTGAACCTTAGACACTGTCACTAGTCAGCTAACAGCCAGTACTCTACCCTGCATCTTAGAGACTGCGGCCCTATGTACATAATGTTTACATACTGATTTACCCACTTCATATGTATATACTGTATTGTAGTCATGGATCATCCTATATATCTACTGCTGTACACACCTTTTCTATTCATATACTGTCCATACTGTCTATACACCCCATTCACATACATATATTTATATTCCAGACTCCGGTCTGGACCTATTTCCTGCCATTCTATCCATTTTGCTGTGGAGTTTTGTGTGTGAATTTAAATACTGTATTCGCAACATAGCTCGTTCATTGCGTACTTGTTTTACTGCGTTGTTCGGAGCTACAGTTGAAGTCGGAAGATTACATACACTTAGGTTGGAGTCAATTAAACTAGTTTTTCAACCACTCCATACATTTCTTGTTAACAAACTATAGTTTTGGCAAGTCAGTTAGGACATCTACTTTGTGCATGACACAAGTAACTTTTCCAACAATTGTTTACAGACAGATTATTTCACTTATAATTCACTGTATCACAATTCCAGTGTGTCAGAAGTTTACATGCACGAAGTTGACTGTGCCTTTAAACAGCTTGGAAAATTCCAGAAAATGATGTCATGGCTTTAGAAGCTTCTGATCCCCCCACCCCCCCCCGAGAGAGATGTTTGGCCATAAATGACCATTGTTATGTTTGGAGGAAAAGGGGAGGCTTGCAAGCCTAAGAAACAATCCCAACTCATGTTGTGGGGTGCTTTGCTGGCAGAGGGACTGGTGCGCTTTCACAGTAGATGGCAATGAGTATGAAAATGACGTGATTATATGAAGAACATCTCAAGACATTATGTCAGGAAGTTAAAGCTTGGTCGCAATGGTCTTTCCAAATGGACAATGACGCCCAAGCATAACTCCAAAGTTGTG